>NC_091455.1:88561506-88868253 GCF_027789765.1 Dendropsophus ebraccatus | reverse complement strand
GGGGTCACCTTTGATTATGTGCCTTCTTTCAAACCGCCATATCCAGACTTAACTCCTCCTGCCACCTCCGCCTTTCTTAAAATCACTCTGTACCCACAATCTGACCCCCCCAAACTGCTTGTACCTTCGGATAGCTGCTTTTAATCCAAGATCTGTCCTGGGGTCCGTTCAGCAGGTGATGCAGTTATTGTCCTAAAAAACAACTTTGAAACTTGCAGCCCTGTGTCAAACTGGCATGGCCTAGAGTGTCTGTGCATTAGGCTGGCACAACCTCTCTGCCCCTCCTCCCCACCCTCCTCATCATTAGGAATGCTCCAGGCAGATTTTCTCCTATTGCTCACCTGTGTGAGCACGGCACATGGGCTGGATTGTTAAGGCACCTGTGCTGTGTTCTCTGCAGAGGAATAGGAAAAATCCTGCCAGTGGCATTCCTAATGGTGAGGAGGGCGGCGAGGAGGGACGGAGAGGCGGTGCAAAGTTAGGGCACAGATACTCTAGGCCACGCCAGTTTGACACAGGGCTGCAAGTTTCAAAATTGTTTATTTAGGACAATAACTGTATCACCTGCCGAACGGACCCCAGGACAGATCTTGGATTAAGAGCAGCTATCCGAAGGTACAAGTGGTTTGGGGGGGACAGATTGTGGGAACAGAGTCACTTTAACTCTGACTCAATATAACCTCATTATCTCCCACTTGGACAACTGAAGCATCCTCCTCTCTGGCCTTCCATCTAACACTCTTACTCCCCTCTAATCCGTCCTCAACTCTGCTGCCCAACTAATCCACCTGTCCCCTCACTCCTTATCTGCTGATTCCTTCACTGACTACCCATTGCTCAACAGTTTTAATTGATCATCATGACATAAAAGGTCATCAACAACATCACAATCTGTCCCCTCCATACATTTCTGACTTGAAATGGCAGCTGATATTATGAGAGATGGATGTGTATTCTAGCGATACAGGAGAAGGAATCTGATGACATGTGCACTCCACACTATGTCAGACTAATAAATCCAAGTCCCCTAATATGCATAATCTGAATTAAGACATGCACTTTGTTATACAACACTCATCTCTGGAGACATGCATGTCATGCACATCTAGCGCTATTCTCCTCCTGTTTGATCTTCTTTGTAATGTGAATGGCATCTGACAGATTCACTTTAATACTACTACTACTACATGCTATAAGGGCAGCTTCACACATAACGAATCGCAGCGGATTTCACGCTGCGAGTTCCACAGCTAAATTTTTATTCCGCTGTCAGTATGTAAATGCCGCTCCCCTTAACCAGCGGATGCCCAGAGCACACTTTACCTGGTCCGCACTCCAGCTGCTTCTGAGGCTCCCAGGTCCCATAGGTCCTATCAGTGACTGTGGCGGGGCCATGCACTGATTGGCTGTGCGGGAGTCTGGAGACTTAGCCGGAGCGTGTACCGAGTGAAGTATGCACCGGGCGTCAGCTGGTTAAGGGGGCCAACATCGACATATACGCAGCGGAGTGAAGATTCTGCAGCAAGTGTGTAACCCCATTCAAACTCACAGTAGTAGGAACTGCAGCAGATTTAGCTGCGGAACTCGCAGTGTGAAATCCCTTGTGATTTGCTATGTGTGAAGCTGCCCTAAAGGAGTTTCTCTTGTCCCAGCTGCTAGATCTTTTCTAAGTTTCATACCAAATCTATCCAAGGAAAAAGAAAAAATTTAAACATACAATATTGTGTAGGCATGGCTTCCATAAAGCTAGGTTCACATCACAATTTTGTTATACGTTTATTGTATCCGTTCTATGGAAAAAAAATAAAACGGATGGTAAACGTATCCTTTTTTGTTTACATTTTGTAGCATACACAAAAACGTGGTTGACCACGTTTTTCTGTGCATTTTCCAAAATGGATACAGGGAGACGGATTGCCAAATTGAGAAACCTAGCCTCACAAGTTTTTATTCTGACTACTAAGCCTATTTTGTCTGTGATGGAGGATAGTCCTGAAAAGTGTTTTTCTATAGAATTACAGCAACAGATGACACCTCTAGAAGTATTAGTAGCAGCTCTGCCTCCCCTTTTCTGTTGAATGACCTTTGCGCAGATCACAGAACATCTTTACGAACCTGCCCCATACAAAGAACAGGGTCTGGATATGTTCATTGGGTCTATGTCCATAAGGCTTGTCATAAAGCATGTCACTAAATGCTGCTAAAACAGCTCAGACAAGATGATGGTCCCCATCCCCTGTAATAATGTACTTAACAAAACACAATAAAAAATAGATAAGAAAAAAGCATGTTTTAGAGTATGGCTCAGATAAAGTGACACACATAAGTGTAAATTGCCATGAATGGCCTTTGTGGATGAGACATATTTACACATATAGAAAGTGACAAAGATGTTGTGCCAGCATGACATCTAAGTGCAGTGTGCTGCATGAGGGCATCTTCTGTGCTGGCTACAGAACCCAGTTCTACGCAATTTGCATGGAGTCATGTACCGTACAGTATCACAGATAAAGAACCTAAATAAATAGCAAACAGGCTCCTTTTTCTCTATTAGCCCATTAGCTATTAGTAAACATAAAAGCGACTGATGATTGGCACTTCATAGTCTTCCTGTGTTAGTTCTATGATGCTTCTGAAATATCAATTAATATATTGTCTGCTAATAAACTCCCTAAATCCTGGTAATCATTGTCATATTTAACAGTTAGGCCTGAGGGAGGTTGAGCAACAAACAGGGCTACTGTTTAGGGTCGTTCAAGTATTTCACTGGTGATCAAGCTGTCAAAGACTGTTGTCAAGAAAGCCTAAAAAATAGACTCCTAGGGAAAGTGGCTTCTAACAGAATGTTATACCTTGGGGCAAGGAGAATATTAAGACAGAGACACAAAGCAACTGAAAGAAAAGCAAGACAACCATAATTTACTCCGGAGTATAAACTCATTATGTTTACTAGCTTCTAATATTAAAAACTCATTAGTAATTCTAAGGAACTGTTAGGAACCATATTTTAATAAATATGGATGATAGGACTGGGAGACCTTATTCAAGAAGATGTCCTGTTACCATATTTAACTGTCTGTATTCTGAGGTAACGCTTAGGTTCTGCATGGTTCTACTAAACTGAACTTCTCGCACTCAAGGGACAGACAAGTCATGGGATAGGTCTGTGTGTTGCAGACTGTAAAATACAGGTACAATGCACTCATGTGTATGAAACATAAGTGCATTCATATAAATGTATATAGCAAGTCAATTTGAACATGTTTCATGTCTTGAAATATACAACTTAGGCTGGGTTCACACTGCGTTTTTGCAAGCCATTTAAAGGGGTAGTTCGGCGTTAGAAAATTATTCACTAAATAACACACATTACAAAGTTATACAACTTTGTAATGTATGTTATGTTAGTGAATGGCCCCCTTCCGCGTGTCCCCCCCACCCCCGGAAGTGTAAAGCACTATACATACCTGATTCGTGTCGACCCCGGACACCATCTTGGGGACAATGATGTAGTCTTCGGGAGGCCGGACCGCACCAGCCACGTCATCAGCTGCTCAGCCGCGATTGGCTGAGCATAATTAAGCTCAGCCAATCGTGGCTGAGCAGCTGATTTGTCTGTGTAGTGGATTATGAGAAAAAACTCAGGTCCCCTACTGTAAACTGCACCCTGGCACCCCTTTCCACTGCTTTCTCCTCCCTCTGCTTCATTGCCAATATCTCCAAGTGTTGATTTCAGTCATAAACTGCCAACAGAGGAATGACCTGCAATCAGATATAGTTAAATCTCCAAGACTAACTGTGCTAGAGCCACAGACTAGGGGTAAATCACCTATCTAGAGACCAACAACAACATTTTTTTTCCTGTGTTCGATTCCCCTGATGAAGTATATTTTTCTTTTCTTTTTTTTCTCATTATTCTACCATTTTAACCCCTTAAGGACATTTTTGGCCTTATTGACAGAGCCAATTTTTATTTTTACATTTTGCTTTTCCTTCCTTGCATTCTAACAGTGATAGTGTTTTCATTAGATCACCTATAATTTATTTGCACCAATATCTCACAATATAATATATATTTATATTTATTTATTTTTATGTGTTTTATACATACACTGGTCAAATCTATGCCACTACATAGCATTGAATATGCAAAAGAACACTGCAGAGACACCATCACATGTCTCGACGTCAGTGAACTAGCCAGACCTTCCCTCCGGGAAGGAACAACCAAGCCAAAGCGTTCTCCAGTCAAGGAAACCACCTCAGCAAGGTATCCATCCACAGACAGCTGTTTCGGGGTTTTTGCCCCTCATCAGTGTGGAGTAGGTTTCTGGCTAGTGGGAGCAATGACTAGTAAGTGCATGCAAAAGGACGCTGGTTGACCTCAGGGAGATCAACCAAAACACCGCAGAGACACCATCACGTGTCTCAACGTCAGTGTATTCTAGAACATTGCCCCCTGGGAAATCGAATATGCAAAAGAACACTGCAGAGACACCATCACATGTCTCGACGTCAGTGAACTAGCCAGACCTTCCCTCCGGGAAGGAACAACCAAGCCAAAGCGTTCTCCAGTCAAGGAAACCACCTCAGCAAGGTATCCATCCACAGACAGCTGTTTCGGGGTTTTTGCCCCTCATCAGTGTGGAGTAGGTTTCTGGCTAGTGGGAGCAATGACTAGTAAGTGCATGCAAAAGGACGCTGGTTGACCTCAGGGAGATCAACCAAAACACCGCAGAGACACCATCACGTGTCTCAACGTCAGTGTATTCTAGAACATTGCCCCCTGGGAAATCGAATATGCAAAAGAACACTGCAGAGACACCATCACATGTCTCGACGTCAGTGAACTAGCCAGACCTTCCCTCCGGGAAGGAACAACCAAGCCAAAGCGTTCTCCAGTCAAGGAAACCACCTCAGCAAGGTATCCATCCACAGACAGCTGTTTCGGGGTTTTTTGCCCCTCATCAGTGTGGAGTAGGTTTCTGGCTAGTGGGAGCAATGACTAGTAAGTGCATGCAAAAGGACGCTGGTTGACCTCAGGGAGATCAACCAAAACACCGCAGAGACACCATCACGTGTCTCAACGTCAGTGTATTCTAGAACATTGCCCCCTGGGAAATCGAATATGCAAAAGAACACTGCAGAGACACCATCACATGTCTCGACGTCAGTGAACTAGCCAGACCTTCCCTCCGGGAAGGAACAACCAAGCCAAAGCGTTCTCCAGTCAAGGAAACCACCTCAGCAAGGTATCCATCCACAGACAGCTGTTTCGGGGTTTTTGCCCCTCATCAGTGTGGAGTAGGTTTCTGGCTAGTGGGAGCAATGACTAGTAAGTGCATGCAAAAGGAGGCTGGTTGACCTCAGGGAGATCAACCAAAACACCGCAGAGACACCATCACGTGTCTCAACGTCAGTGTATTCTAGAACATTGCCCCCTGGGAAATCGAATATGCAAAAGAACACTGCAGAGACACCATCACATGTCTCGACGTCAGTGAACTAGCCAGACCTTCCCTCCGGGAAGGAACAACCAAGCCAAAGCGTTCTCCAGTCAAGGAAACCACCTCAGCAAGGTATCCATCCACAGACAGCTGTTTCGGGGTTTTTGCCCCTCATCAGTGTGGAGTAGGTTTCTGGCTAGTGGGAGCAATGACTAGTAAGTGCATGCAAAAGGACGCTGGTTGACCTCAGGGAGATCAACCAAAACACCGCAGAGACACCATCACGTGTCTCAACGTCAGTGTATTCTAGAACATTGCCCCCTGGGAAATCGAATATGCAAAAGAACACTGCAGAGACACCATCACATGTCTCGACGTCAGTGAACTAGCCAGACCTTCCCTCCGGGAAGGAACAACCAAGCCAAAGCGTTCTCCAGTCAAGGAAACCACCTCAGCAAGGTATTCATCCACAGACAGCTGTTTCGGGGTTTTTGCCCCTCATCAGTGTGGAGTAGGTTTCTGGCTAGTGGGAGCAATGACTAGTAAGTGCATGCAAAAGGACGCTGGTTGACCTCAGGGAGATCAACCAAAACACCGCAGAGACACCATCACGTGTCTCAACGTCAGTGTATTCTAGAACATTGCCCCCTGGGAAATCGAATATGCAAAAGAACACTGCAGAGACACCATCACATGTCTCGACATCAGTGAACTAGCCAGACCTTCCCTCCGGGAAGGAACAACCAAGCCAAAGCGTTCTCCAGTCAAGGAAACCACCTCAGCAAGGTATCCATCCACAGACAGCTGTTTCGGGGTTTTTGCCCCTCATCAGTGTGGAGTAGGTTTCTGGCTAGTGGGAGCAATGACTAGTAAGTGCATGCAAAAGGACGCTGGTTGACCTCAGCGAGATCAACCAAAACACTGCAGAGACACCATCACTACATAGCATTGATCAGTGTTATCAGGGATCTTCGCATAGATCCTGCCTGTGGCAGACTCTATGTAGTGATCGTCGATCAGACAGTCAGTTTAAAACTGCAATAGCAACTTTAAAGAGGTTTAAAGATGCAGCAGGACCGTGCTGTACATTGTCACTAAGGGGTTAAAAGTGCAAAAAATTCCCAATCAGGTCCAAATTTTTTTATACAATGATGAGAACTAATAAAAAATAAAATAAACAAAAAATGTATTTCATTTCCATCAGGGGAATCAAATCCAGGAAAAAACTGTTAGTATTCTCTAGACAGGTGATTTAACCCTAGCCCATAGGTACAACGCAATTAGGTTGTGAGATTCAATTATATCTGATTGCAAATCAGTCCTCTGTATCTTCACCATCCCACAGGAGCTACCTGCTAAGGAAGTCAGTGACTGCAGCTGTGTTCCTCTTCAGTCACTGATTGGGTGGGCATTTCCGAGTGTACTGTACTGACATGCTGTGTCAGTACATATTATACTCCCAGTATAGTGTGTTTTGCAGAATTAATCCCCTTACTGTCCATTGTAACAAGGTACATTAGTTTTTACTAAGGGTTAACATAAACAAAATGTATAATAGGATACAATAGATTGTCAGTAGTCTGTTAATGTATAAAATCATTTTGCCATTACCATACAACTTATTTTGAACAGGGCAGATCAGAAAAGATATTATGCCTCTTAGCACTAACAAATCCAGTGCTACTAAACAAACATCCCATATACATTTTATGCCAGAGGAGGGGGTGAATAAAAACAATAACCTATACTTACTTCCCTGGCTCCTGCACCTGCCCAGCCAATCAGCTGACTGGTTGAGGGGCCTGTTATATCATGACTTAGGAATCCAGAAGCAGCCACACAGCAGGAACAGGGTGACACTGACCATTTGAAACCACCAACTGTGTTAAACAAGTGAAAATGTGCTCTACTGTACCAAACTATATGACTGTGTACATGCCTTTATGTTGTCTTTTTTTGCTTCTATTCACTGCCTTAAAATTGCATATGATACTAGTGATGCGCTT
The DNA here is from genome assembly GCF_027789765.1 of Dendropsophus ebraccatus. Classification (NCBI taxonomy): domain Eukaryota; kingdom Metazoa; phylum Chordata; class Amphibia; order Anura; family Hylidae; genus Dendropsophus; species Dendropsophus ebraccatus. The sequence continues at coordinate 88,860,800 of NC_091455.1, read as the reverse complement.
TACATTTTATGTGTATTTATCAATGTCAAGTCCACTTAATGTGTTCACTCCCCAACCATGAAAAACAACCATATGAAATGTAAAACAACACAACTTATGCTCGACTTCATCCAGCCCACAGCATACTTCAAGTGATTGCCTTTAACAAATAAATTGCCTTCTCTATTGCATTAGTTAAATAGATCTCATTCTCTTCTGTCATAACTTATGAATGTGCAGAGCTGTCATATTCATACATATTGAAGACCAAATAGGCTTAATGCAAACAAATCATATTAAATTGTAAAGCGGAACAGTGTCAACATGTCCCACAGACAAACTAACATAGTCTTCTGGGTGAACTTAAACATGCTGTTTTGCCAAACATAATAAAGCCACTAATTCTTCTATCATATGTAGCAGCAATGTAGTCATAGTTATAAATATATAACTTGGCAGGAAAAAAATACTTCCATCCAATACAGTTTCATAGCTCATATTTACATTGAATTTTACCAGATGTTGATAGACAATTTGCTAAACTGGCTATGGAAGTTGCTGTGTTGACATGTCTGTTAAATTTATGGTCTTTTTTTCACTTTCAAATAGAAGCATATATTCCCATTATTTAGACAAACAAATTATGAATTTAGATAGTGACAACTAAGAGATTGTTCAGATAACCTAAGGATTGTCCAATTTATCAGATGTATCCATTTTGACAAAAAGGCTTATAAATTAATATTTACATGAAAGTCTTCATTGTATTTCCATTTCCTTTTCCCTGAGTATATGTGAATAAAGTATTTAGAACAACAGATTTGCCTTGGTCAGATCCAGACCCACAAAACTGGGAGTTAAGAGATAATGTGGGCTGTCCCCTCTGTGCCTCTATAGAATTTAGGCCCCTCTGTGTCCCCATATCCACTACCTCCCACGGTCACAGTTGTAATTGCCACTCATAGAGGGTCCACCAACAATTGAAGGTGAATACATTTTTTTTTTTACTTTTTCTATCACGGGTGTCCAGTTACTTTATGGGAGGTAGTGTATAACCCATACATAAAAAAAAACAGAAAGAAGCCATATTGCCCCCAAAATAAATAAAAAAAACTCCTGCTCCTTTACTTTAATTTTATTAATTAAATAGGTTTATTTAAAATTTTTATGATGATTGATGGTTTTGGTTTGTCTGGCCCTGCCAATAAAATTTTGCTATATGCAGATGACATTTTACTTTTTGTTAGGGAGCCCGGGGAGGCTTTGCCTGGGATAGTGTCCACTCTTGAAAACTATGGTAGTCTTTCCGGTTTGGAGATAAACTGGGAAAAGTCTTTCCTCCTCCCCCTTGATTCTGAAATGGGTGTTCCAATAGGGAAACTAAAGATACTTAAAACTACAGACTCTCTAGAGTATTTGGGAATTTGCATAACTAAAGATCCTATTAAGTTCAGTGTAGCAAATTTGAAAACCTTTGAACATAATCTTGAGAAACGTATCAAAGTTTGGACTAAACTGCCCTTGTCTATGGTTGATAGGGCTGCAATCATAAAAATGATTGTTTTGCCTCAACTCCTTTTTTTGTTTAGTTCTGCTCCAATCTGGATCAGCAATGCGTGGATCCGTAGGATTGAAATTAAGCTGGGTGGTCTTATTTGGGGCAGAAAACGAACTAGATTAAAATACTCTGCTTTTTCTGCTCCCTTTGCAAAGGGGGGCTTTAACTTGCCGAATTTACGATTGTATTTTGTTGCTAGTCATTTCACAAGAATTCTTAGAAGCGAAAGAAATGAGACTTTTTCGCAATTATTAACACTTAGTAATCACAGTAGTTGGTTAGAATTTATGGAGTCGGGTAATCTGGTTGAAGGGATTTTCAAAAGATTTCACTTTTCACTCTTTTCACTCTTTTCACTCTTAGATAAGATATGGAGCTAAGTTAGAAAGAAATGTGGAATAGAGGGGAGTATGCACTTCACTCCACTTTGGAATAATATTCACTTGTATGAGTTTCAAAAAATTCCCAATGTACAGTTCTGGGTTAGAAAAGGTGTTACTAAAGTAGGGGAAATTTTTGAAAGGGGCACACTTGTTAGTTTTCAGAGGTTATGTGATCTTTATGGATTGGGTGGGAAACATTGGCTTTATTATAAACAGTTGGAGTCTGCGAGTTTATGCACTAAGGACCCTAATAGATTCATAATTTCACGTTCTGATTTATTTGATAAATTGGGGAACACATCGGCATGTAAGAAGTCCCTCTCGTACATCTACAAGTTATTGGCTCCGGAGATTCCAAATAGGCAGGTAGAAAGATGCTGGCCTAGGTGGAGTAAAATCTTGGGAGAAATAGAAGAGGATGGCCGGGAACATATTCTTGATAATATTAACAAAGTTTCTTTATGTGAAGCACACAAACTCATACAATTTAAATTATTGCATGGTGTCTACTACTCTCCTAAACAGTTAGGACGAATGGGTTTTGCTGATAGGTCTAAGTGTCCGAAGTGTAGACAGGATGATGCGGATTTGTGGCATATGCTCTGGGAGTGTGTGGAAATTGGTAAATACTGGGAGGAAGTATGTAATATTCTTGATGGGAAGCTCTGTATTGCTGTTCCCAGAGACCCCTACACGTTATTATTTGGGGACTTGAGGGCGATTAGGAATTATAAAAACCTGCTAATTAGGGTATTATTTTATGCTAGGTTAGTGATCCTTAGAAATTGGATTACCAGCTCTCCCCCCTCTGTACAAGAATGGATAAATACGATTGATAAGATTAGACAATATGAACGGGTTTGGTATTCCCGTAAGAAAGACGGCTTGCGCAAGTATAATGCATTTTGGAAAAAGTGGGCTCAAGATGTTTAACGGGCTATTTTGCTATTTGTAAGTTTATGTTGTTTTTTTTTTTTTTTTTCCTTCTCTCTCTCTCTCTCCTTGTCCATGGCGGTTGGGGTTTAGGAGGGGGGGGGGGGGGTTGGGTAGGGTTGGGGTTTGTTTGTAAATCTGTGTAATATTTTGTATTGGTCGTCAATATTATGACTGTATTTCTAGGAAAATAAAAAAAATTTCTTCAAAAAAAAAAAAAATTTTTACTTTTGCTCTCACAGCTAAGGAAATAAGCCACAAAAACAATCTGTATTTTTTTTTCTAATGTCTGTCTTACTCATAAATATCATTATTCTAAGTTCTGACTGGAAACTTAGCTTGTACTACAGCTTAAATCTAACTAAAATACAGTCATAAGAGGGTTATAGGTTTTTTGAGACCACAGCTATGCCCCTACACTTACATGTATCAAGTAGCTGAAGCAATAAAGCATTGGCTCCTAAGATATAAAAAAAAAAAGACTTGAAGTACTTTTGGATTTCTTTTTCCATTCTATTTCTAGCTGTTGGAGCCGTCACTTTTCCAGACCATATAAGCCCTTTAAATACGTCAGGTGCTTCCTATTTCTTTACCATTAATTGTACTCAATCAGTAAAACTCCTTCCTTCTTCCTTCCTGCACATCCAACAAGTGCACATATGTATGAAACTAAGGATTCAAAATAAGAAGTGAAAATGAGGTCAGGGCCTGTATTGTTAGGACTCCACAACATATTTGGAGCATGACAATGGATGAAAATGCAGGGGTGATAAAAGATATGACATAGTACTTCCAATTTAGGTAACCTCATTTGAGACATAACATTCATTTCTTTTAAAGCTGCATAATCCTGCTATGTGAATATTGCAGCTATTGTGCTTACTTTACTCTAAATCCCTAGATCTTTAAACAATGGCAATTAAAGCTCTGCTCTTAAAGGGATTTTGTCAGCTCCTGGGCCCTACCTAAGGTGCTGAAAGTGTGCTGTAGCTGGCAGTCCCCCTAGTGAGCATGGTGCCTTTTTGTACTTTTCTGTGCAGTGGATTATGTACAATCTCACGTCTATTACTGTAATGAATACCACTGCTTCTTCCTCCATCTTCTTCATGAATAATCAATGCTACCCAGCCTCCTGCTCACAGCTGTCAGCCAGTGTCTCTGATTGCAGATCAGACCTCTGTAGGCATTTAATGTCTGAAAGAAACACTCAGAAATAGTTGAATCTCTGAGCACAAATTTGTTGGAGCTGTAGTCTACAGGTAACTCACCTGTCTAGAGACCTGCCAGCAGTTTATTCTTTGGTTCAAATCCCCTGATGGAAATGAAATATAGGGCCAGAGTGTGGCACAGATAACTCTTCTTAGGCACTTACAGTAGGAGACCTGAGGTACCATTGCTCACTAGGGGACTGCCAGCTACAGCACAGTGTTAGCATCTTAGGTAGGGCCCGGGCAGGGGCATAACTAGAAATGGCTGGGCCCCATAGCAAACTTTTGATTGGACCCCCCCCACGACTAACCACTAAACGATCAAGTGAAGTCATAACTACATAACTGCTAGCTCTGGTCAGGAGTGCTTGCAGTTAAAGGGACATTTGCAAAACCCAGGAGACCAGCAGGGCCACCCGGTGCTGCAAATGATGACGGCTCAAGGGTTCCCAGTGTATTGCAGGAGCAGGCCATGGGGCCCCCTGATGCGGCGGGCCCCATAGCAGCCGCTATGGCTGCTATAGTGGTAGTTATGCCCCTGGGCCCGGGTGATGACAGACTCTCTTTAATATATGTAAAGCATCATTCAGGACATTGACAAAGACAAACAAAAATAAGAGGGGGGGGGGGACAGATATATTACTATTTGTTACCCATTTTTATTATAATAAATTATAATCATGCTTTGTGTTTTAGCTTTATTAGTTCGCAAATGCGTAGCTTGTAGTTCCTGGGCCTCAGTGCAAAATCTGTAACATGACCCCTGGTATTTTATGTGCCATTCACAAAACTGGTCTCTTCTCATGTGTCTGAGGGGCCTTGGTGTAGTGTCCTATCACAGGTGTGTCACTAACTTTTTATTGCACCTGGGCAAAGTAACTTGTATGAGGTTCTCACGGTGGGATATAGTCTGAGTGTATTCTGTGTTTTTCCCCATTGGGTGTCACTACAGTGTTTTCGTATGCCTTATGTTCTGCACAGCTGAAGAAATGTACTGGGTTAACTGTTCTTGTCACATGTTGTTCCTATGTCCAGTCACAGGTGCAGGTCTGTTTCCCTCCTTTTTCTATCCTATCTCCTTCTTTCTTCCTTTCGCACATACAGCCCCACCAGTCACAGGGAGGTTTATTGCCCCTAGAAAGGAGGTTGGTTCCTGGTGGGAGTTTTCTAGTCAGTTCAGAGAGAGACAGCAACCTAGGAACTCAATTCCTTCTACAGTGGAGCCAGGGCCTGGTTTAGGCCAGGACCCTTGTCAGGGACCAACTAAATACTTTATTTTTCTATGCAAGTAACTTCAGCTAGCATTCAATGCTAGACCCTTCATGAGGAAAGGACATCCTCTGAGGATCACCTTATCCACACCAGGGATACACTCTACAAAATACAAGAGAGTATGATATGAGTATGGTACTGACCCCAGCAGGACAAAGCTGCCACATGGCACTTCTGAACGGTTTTGGGAAATCTGCTTCACCCAGCACAGGGACCTGGGGCCTTGTACTACCCTAATAGGACAGGTATCATGATACTGTAGGGCATTAGGTGATCAGATACGTGAGTGGGAGTTTCTTCTTCTTCTCTTCACTACACTATTGCGTCAGAGTACGCAGCTAAATTGGACAGGGCCCTTAAGATGTTCCTTTACTCTCACTTCTGTTGTTACAACTTTTTCTACCCCTTGCCTGCACCTGCAGTTACGAAAGCCTTGTTTTGTATTGCACTGAAAAAGTACCTCAGTAAATGGAGGTTATTCTGATTAAGCTACTGGACTCTGTCTATCGTTCTGCACCTACACACCAAGCTATAAACCTATGGAAGCAGTGCCTGTCTGACCAGGGGTGGGAACCAACGCCCTTCATTTCCAGCAGCAGTAGACCCTTGAGCAGAAGGAAAGGCATTACTAAATTTTGTCTTACACACTAGAAACCATACATGCCCTTAGGCAGCAAAGTGTATAACTTTGGAGGGAATCTGGCTATTAAGTACTCCCACCTTCATTTAAGGCCATTAAAGGAATCAAACATTGACGTGCAGGCATTCTAGAGAGCAAGCTCTTTTCTTTCTGCTACTTAGCATATCTTTTTCCCTAGGAAAGCGTAAAGGGCCTATAAGTCTCCCCATACCTTTTGTTTCTCTCCTAAAGAAGAAAACATTACCACCTCATTTTTGAGACAGCAAAGAACGGCCTCACACTGTTCACTCCATGCTTAACTGTTGTTATGTTACTGTTGTGGATTGCTTTACCACAGAAACAGTGGCGGACAAACCACATGTGCCACCCGTTCGGGAGAGGAGGAAAAGGCGTTCACTGCTGCTTAGGTCAAAGCATCATAGAGATCCATCTCAACACTGCTTGCCTCCTTGCAAACACAGAGGCCGACCTGCACTGATGTCTGCAGTGCCAGCCTCCCTGTTTAGAAGTGTTGGTGCCCAGCTGCTCAAAATACCCGAGGAGTGTGCGCTAAATGCCCTCCCTCTGTGCCACATGACTGTCACAGACTCCAATGTGATCCTCAGCATGCGCTGTTCTCTCCCTGCCTACTCTAGTGATCAGACCTTTTTTTCTACTATTGAGGCTTTCTTCACACATGGCATTTTTATTTGTTTTTACCATGATTATCATATATAGCACAATTGAAGCAAAGTCCCATCAGTTTTGCATAGATTTCACTAAAGTTGTGGCAAAAACACTTAAAAAAACAACAGGTGTGAACAGCCTGACAGCTGTAAATAAAATTGTTGCTTTTTTTTAAGTGTACTTTATCAACTGCTAATTTCATGCTGCAGATTTGATGATGTGGATCTAAGCAACATAAATAGAAAAAAGCCGCAGTGGATAAAATATGTGTGACATTCCTTAACTCCCAGACTCGTCCACAACATATGGTCCATGTGCAGACAGTATAATGTGGACTGGACCTTAGATCACCCAGCATCATCATTCATCATCCGAAACTGTTCAAATATACGTGCTACTGTACTGACACAGCTGCGCTCTCTCCCCAGTTGTGTCTTTGTATTGCAGCAAAAATTTGCAATATAGATTTGCACAGTTATACAGTATATACACCTGCGTAGTGGTATACTACGGGGGATCTATGCAGGGGGAATAGTGTGGTGGTGGTACATTTTTTGCACAGGGGACCTATGCAGTCTGTGTCCGCCCCTGCATAGAAATATTCAGACAATTGTTTCTTTTTTTTTTTTTTTTTAATTCTTTATTTCGAAGTCACAGAAAAGGAGGGACAGACAACACCCATCCGCTCCACATCATAAGCACATGAGATAGGGTAAGACATAGTAACTGGAACCATTTCCACTATCCACAAATGGTAGGTCCTTGACCAATAAGAAAAGAGAAATAGTAACACACAGGAAGCATATACTGAGACATCACCCAAAATAGTCATCAATAAAAGAGCCGAGAGTGCCGGCCACAACCCCTCCGCAACTTCCATGGAAAGTTTTTTGTGTTATCGAGGGCTCCCTACCAGAGGGGGAGTCACCTCCGCCTTAGTTGGAGAAAAAGGACGGAGGAAATGTAAAGCAAAACAGAAAGCTTAGAGAAGAGAAAAAGGTAAGCAGGTAAAGAAAGAATGGGAGAGGGGAGAGGGGGGGAGGAAGGACAAGAGAGGGGAGATGAAGGGAGGGAAGGGGTAGGGACTAGACTAGCCAACGTCACGCTCATCATCCTCTGAGACCCGGACAAAACCCCTCCATCCCGCCCCCACTTCAGCTCCGGGGTAGGGGGTCAGTATGCTGGTTTTAAACCAAATCGAGTCCACTCACCAAGGCGCGGTAATCCGGAGTTCCTCTGAATTCCATCCAAGGATACCATGTGGAGGTGAACTTCGCATTAGACTCATGCAGAGAGGAAGTCAAGTCTTCCATATGTAGTAGGTCATTGACCTTAGAAACCCAAAGCGAAAGCGGTGGAGGGGAGTCCTTCTTCCAATATAAGGGAATACAGACTCTCGCTGCCATCACCAAAAATTTCAGCAACGACTTCCTGTAGGACTTTGTCGGGAGTGAACAGTGGTGTAACAAGAACAGGGCGGGTGTCAAGTCAAATGACACATTCGTGACTTTCACAATGATCCGCCGCACCTCGTCCCAAAAGGGAGTAAGCACAGGACATGACCAAAAAATGTGTAGGTGTGTACCTTCAGAAGTTCCGCACCGCCAACACAACGGATCCACGTCTGGCCAAATAGAGTGAAGCTTGACGGGCACTCGATACCATCTGGTAAGTATCTTATACCCCGCTTCTTGATAGCCTGTGCACATGGACGACTTGTGGACCAAAGATAGAATGCGGTTCCTTTGGGCCCCGGTCAACGTCACCTCCAGGTCCTCCTCCCACCTCAGAAGGAACTCGGGGGGTGGTAAGTCAGGGGGGGTAATCAACAGAGCATATGTGCTTGAGAGCGTATGTCTCAGGATTCCCTTTGCCAGGCACAGATCTTCGAAGGCCGTGGGGGCGGAAGCATACGAGGTCACCAGTGGCAGCGTGGTCAGAAAGTGTCTGAGCTGGGTAATTCTCCACGGGCCCAAAGGGACAGGCTCCGAGATATCCCCGAGACGCACAGCCGACAACCACCCCGAACCCTCCCGGAAAGAAGAGAGTCTGAACCTTCCCGCCTTCGTCCATGCCTTGAACGCTGGGTCAGTAAGGCTGGAAGGAAAGGAGGGATTCCCCAGAACTGGAAAGCACGGAGATCTGTGGGGGAGCATGTGGGAACGACTGATTTTCGCCGAACAGGCCAGAATGGTCGGCCCAATAGTGGGGTGGGACCGCAGGGGGGGGGCGTCGGATGGATGCAGCCATGGAAGACAGGACAGGGGTATGTTCGTGAACGACTGTTCTACTCCGACCCATGGCTTTGTGTCTCCATGTCTGCACCAGTCTACCACCCTCGTCAGCAGCGACGCCTGGTGATACAGTCGCAAGTCTGGCAAACCCACTCCGCCCTGTGATTTTGGGCGACAGAGCATGGTGCGTCTAAGGCGGGCCGGTTTGTTGTTCCAGACAAACCTGATCTGCATAGATGTCACTGCTTTGAAAAAAGAGATCGGGATTCTAGTGGGGATGCACTGGAATAGATACAAAAATTTTGGTAAGAGGGTCATCTTCAGGATTGCGCACCGTCCAAACCAAGAGAAATAGCCCCTGGACCACACCTCGCATTGGGATTGCACTCGAGACAGCAAAGGAGGGAAATTCAGCAAATAAAGTTTACGTAAGTCAGAAGGAAGGCGGATACCCAAATAGCGGATTGCCTCCGGAGCCCACCGAAAGCGGAAGGAACCCCTAAGTCCGGACACCACTGTTTCTGAGAGACCGACATTCAAGGCCTCCGATTTAGTGAAATTAATTTTGAAATTGGACAACCGTGCAAAGTCCTCCACTTCTCTCAACCAGGAGGGGAGAGAAATCACGGGGTTGGTAATATAAAAAAGTAAATCGTCTGCATACGCAGAGACCTTGTGAGTGGTGTCCCGAACTGGCACCCCCCCCACGTCCGGGTGGGCCCTGATCCTACAAAGAAAGGGTTCTAACACTAAAATAAATATTAGGGGAGACAGGGGGCAACCCTGTCTAGTCCCGTTCTTAATTGTGAATTCCTCAGATAGGAGACCATTCACCCTGACCCGAGCCCGCGGGGTACGGTACAAAGCAGAGATCCAGTTCATGAAGCTATGACCGAGTCCTATGTAGGTGAGAGTCTCCACCATAAAAGACCAATTGATTCTATCAAATGCTTTCTCCGCATCTGTGGATAAAAGCATTAGTGGTAGGTCAAGAGATTTGGCCTTGTGGATCAAGTCTATGGCTCGTATGGTGTTGTCTCTGGCCTCTCTTCCCGCCATAAAGCCGACTTGGTCAGTGTGAATGATCTCCCCCAGAGCAGTAGATAGCCTGGTGGCCAAAATTTTAGTGAATAGTTTGAGGTCCACATTGAGTAAGGATATGGGACGGTAGGAACTACACAACGTACTGTCTTTTCCCTCCTTGGGTATCACCGAGATATGAGCCCGTGTGGAGTCCAGGGGCAACTCCCCCACATCCGCGGCCGCATTGAAGGTTTTAGTAAAGTACGGGGCCAGTTGGGTTTGGAATAATTTATAATATATCAGGGCGAACCCATCCGGGCCCGGCGCCCTCCCCGTCTTAGACTCCTGGATTGCCGTCAGGAACTCTCCCGAGGAGATGGGCTGTTCCAGCATCTCCACCACCGTCTCTGTCAGTTTGGGCATCCCACTGCCCGAAATGTAGGACCGGATACGGTCCTTAAAGTCACGGCAGGATGTAGTGGGGTTTGTCGAGTCCACAGAGTAAAGGGCAGCATAATATGTCTTAAATGCCTCAGCAATATCGGAAGGGAGGTACAAAGGAGTGGTCTGAGCAGAGTGTATAAGAGGCACATAGGAACGTGTTTGTTGGGCCCGTAACGCTCGCGCCAAAGCCCTCCCCGGTTTGTTACCGTGCTCGTAATAGTACCTTCTACATTTAGCCAGAGTGGCTTTAGCCTTGTGCAGGAGGTGCGCCCGTAGCTCTTCTCTCTTAAGCTGGAGAGCCCCCGTAGAGTCCGGAGTCTGTCCCCTCTTATGGGCCGTCTCCAGTGCACGCAGTTGGGACAAAAGCCGCTCTGTCTTTAGGGACCTCTCTTTCTTCAAGCGCGCTCCGTGCTTCACTAGTATTCCCCGAATTACACATTTGTGAGCCTCCCAAACCGACATAGGCGAGACATCCGCCGTGTCATTTGCGGGAAAGTAAGCCTCCAAAGTGGATTGGATTTCCTTCCGGATCACCAAATCCTGAAGCAGCGAGGTGTTTAAGCGCCATTGCCACTGAGAGACCCGTAATGCGGGCATCTCCAGCGTCAGAACAACCAACGCATGATCCGAGAAGGTGATACTATCAATGTGGGCCTGTTGAAGCAAGGAGAGGTCCCCATGGCGCAGGAAAAAGTAATCCAATCTGGAATAGACATTGTGCGCAGGAGAGAAAAAAGAGTAATCCCTGTCGGAGGGATGGCATATCCGCCATGTGTCCACCAATCTGTGGTCATGTAAGGCGTCACGTATACGACGTAAGGCGGAAGAGCTGATGTGGGAAGAGCCTGAGGAGGTGTCCAAGCGGGGCTCCAGGGCTACATTAAAGTCACCCCCAAGCACTAAGGTCCCCTCCACAAAGTCGTCCAACGCGTCCAGCATCTGATTGAGTGCCTGACCTTGGTTCGTGTTTGGTAAATAGAAGGAGGCGAATGTAAAGGTATGTGCGGCTATGCGGCCCTTAAGAAGAACCACCCTACCTGCCTCGTCACACCACGTCCCGACATGTTCCCACGGAAGATTCTTGGAAATCAAGATACACGATCCACAAGCCTTGGAGTTTGGAGAATAGCTATGGTAAGCAGAGGGAAAATTCACGTTAGTGAGTGTAATCTGATTGGAAGCGAGCAGGTGAGTTTCTTGCAGAAAAACTACATGTAATTTCTGCTTACGTAGGAAATTTTTCAGAATGGAGCGTTTGCCCGGGTCATGTAGACCTTTGACATTCAGCGTGCCAACCCGTAAAGGCACTGCACTGGCAGCCATCGTCAGGGAGGAAGGGAAGGGGGAGGGAGGAACCAAGGAGAAGGGGGAGGGAAGAAGAGGGAAAGAGGAGGACAGGGAAAAAACAAAACAAAAAAAAAAAGGGGGGGGTAGTAGGGAAGGAGGGAGAGGTGGGTAAGTAGGAAAAAAAAGAGGAGGTGAGACTCCTAATCCAAAAAGGAAAAGGACCAAATAGAGGATAGAAAGACTAAGAAGAAAGAGAAGAGAATGGGCAGCGCCCGGAAGTGAGACCCTATAGGGAGTTGGAAACACCCAAGAGGGCTAAGAAAGAGAGGATAGAGAGGTAGTGGAAATCCATGGGGGAGGTCCAGAACCAGCAGCCGCCTAGCGGTCTGAAGGAACACTGTAAGGTCCCGCGCCAAACACCCCCCGCCAAACCGGCAGGGCAGTGCGGGCACGCAACCCACAGGGCACTCTACTTTAAACTGAAGTATAAACTTGGAATGTTACAAGCATACAATAGAAAACAGAAGGCAGGAAACAACCCCCTTACAAAGTAAACACCCACCCATTAGCTACTGTCCGTCTGAGAAATACAGATGATTTGAAGGCGGGAAGCCCACCCCAAGGCCCTCCCTCTAATAACATTGGGAACCCACACCATATGGAAGGGATCATATCAGCAATGGTCTGACTTCAAACCCAGAGGGAAGTCCGGTGGAGAGGCAGTTCGGCTCAGACCAGTCTGGTCCCCTTGTAGGATGAGTGACCGGATCTATGAGGAGGAAGCATATCGGCGCAGCGGGGCAAAGCAACCAGTATCTTGTTTGTCCTCAGGCCGTACACGCCCCGTTATACAGAGTATCCGCACACATCAAAACGCCAACTGGAGCAGGGCAAGTCTAGTGGGAAATACTTATGATGTCCTGGCGCTCCTGACCGCAGACATGTCGGAGCCGCTTAATGACCGAACGTGGTGGTGGTGTACGTTACCCCAGGGCTGGTTAGGCTTCATTGGGAAAAGCGGAGGACAGATCCGGACCAAGCGGAAAGCCCTCTGTCTCCCTCTCCGGGCTGCGTCGGATCCGCCTCTCAGACGCCCGGGGGCGGGATCTCGCCGGTGGAGGAGGGATGCGGTCCGCAGTCAGCCAATCCGGTACAGACATGGGTTGTGTGCTCAAAAAGTTGAAGAGGCCTTCCAATTGGTCTGGGGTTCTCAGCACGTATGTGCGGTCCTGCCTCCTGACAATGAGATGAAAGGGGTGTCCCCATCTATACGTAGCCTCGCAGTCCCGGATACGCACCAGCAGAGGTTGGAGCAGTCTCCTCATGTAGAGTGTACGTGCGGAAATGTCCGGGAACAGACGCACCACCTCGCCCTCAAATAAAATATCTGCTTCCCGGTCCCTTGCTGCCTTAAGTATAGTCTCTTTGTCTGTGTAATAATGCAGCCTACATAGCACGTCTCTCGGAGTACCTGCGTCTGGCTGCATCCTGTTGACCCGGTGAACCCGATCCACTGCATACGTTGCGTCTTCCGGGCGCCCAGTCACCGTGTTAAACAGGGCCGTAACCCGATGCATAAGGTTGTCCTGTGACCCTCGTTCTCCCAGACCCTTTATTCTGACGTTGTTCCGTCTCCCTCGGTTTTCTTGGTCATCCAGGAGAAGCGTCAGGGAACGTACCTGGGACCGCTGACGGGCAGAGTCTGACTCCAGGGTAGCTACCCTCGTGGTCAGAGCTGTAATGGCGTCCTCATTAGAAGCGGTACGGGTGGAGAGACCGGTGACCTCTTCTCTCACCGCCTCCAGAGCCTGCTGCTGCGCTGCTTCAATCCGTTGAACCACGGAATCCAGGTCTTGCTTAGACGGCAGGGCTTGGATGAGATTCCGCAGCAGTTGTAGCTCAGACTGCACCACCTCGGATGGGGAGCACAATGGCGGCGTGCTACGCACCCACGATAAGCCCGCGGACGCTCCGTCCTCATCTGCCAGCGGGTCTGGGGGAGAACCGGACATCTCATCCCTCCGACGGGGTTGGCGTGTGTCCCCCACACGCTGGGTACGCATCTCCGGTAGGTCTCTGAGTCCCGCCTGGGACGACAGTGGTGCAGGCGCCATGTTGCCTTCCATACTGAGTTGGGGCACGGGCAGGAAGAAGCGATCAATACCTCCCGCGGAGGCCACAGAGCGGGTAACCGGGCGGCTGGGGGTGTTAGCAGGTGTCCCCAGGGGTTTAGGCATTCCAAATAGCTGTAAAACCTTCAGTTAGGATAGTCTGTTGCCGCTGCTGGCCTGGAGCTCCAAGTAAGTGCGTCCTTACAGCTCCATAGCTAAGCCACGCCCCCCAGACAATTGTTTCTCACAGAAATCCACTAGAGATTTTCTAGATGTTGTTTTTTATTTTCTATTTACTGCAAAAGCTTGTAGCTTGTATTGATGTAATGTTATACAGTGTTATGGCCCTATTCCACAGTAACGATAATCGGCCGGATCGGGCCCATTTGGCCCGATTCGGCCGATTATCGTTCAGTGAAATAGAGAGAACGATCAGCCGATGATCGTGTCATCGGCTGATCGTTCATTTAGGGCCAGACCTAAAATCATCGTTCCCCCACCACGCATCGCTACGGTTGAATAGCGGTGCGCGGCGGGCGACCGGCAATTTGAGAAGAAACAGCAGCAGCATCATACATTACCTGGCTGCAGGGCTTCTTTGCGCTGTCATCATCCCCGGGTCTCGCGCGCTCTATCTTCTGAATGGCCGGTCAGCTGACGGAGCGCTCAGCCAATCACAGGCCGGGACCGCCGCGGCCTGTGATTGGCTGAGTGTGGCCTGTCAGCTGACCGGCCATTCAGAAGATAGAGCGCGGGGGACCCGGGGAGGAGACGGAGCGGAGGACAAGCCCTGAGTATAAAATAACGGCCATTGTTTAACATACTTTGGCAGCCATCATTGCCATGACGGAGGTTGGTGCATTATTTAAAGTTAGGTTGCTTGATGGGTTAGTTGATGGCTGCTTTTGTCACCCTTTAGGAGGTTGTTATTTTTAACCCTTCGTCACATACAATAGGCCTGAGAGGCACATCTCTTTTACTTTCATTTCTCCTTCCTCACCAGATTGTGAGGAAATCCCCTCCCTCCAGGTAGTCTACTGTCTCTAGCAGCTCTGTAAAACCTCATACCACAGTTGGATTACATCCCTATGAAGGTCACTGATCACTTTTAGAGCACTGAAATTGATATTAGATTAGATATTATAGGTATTTTTCTAGCCTGCGCCTGACAGTCACATTGTATGTGAACTCGTTAGAACCGATATTCTATGTGACGGAGATTAAAGGTTCTTTAAATTTTGTTGACAAGACGCCCAAAACAAAAAAATGTGTGTAAACGACTTAAAATAATGGCTATTCGCTAAGTAACAGCTGCCAATAAATGTCCTGAACATTAAATTGACAGTTGCTGCACACAACGGGCATTATTCTACGCATTGTGTGAACTAACGCCCATTGTTTTCATAGACTTCAATGAAATCATTGAAGACTGAAAAAAATGGCCGTTATTTTGAGCATCAAGTAACAGTTGTTGTTTTACTAAAAAAGACAGTGTGTGAACATGGCCTTATAGTACATTTCCCTTAGAACATTGTAATAAAATATTATCATTTATGAGGACTTTTCCACAAGGTTTTTTTTTTTTTAAATATTAGGGGCAATGTAATAAAGTAATAATAAACATTTAGGGAGAGGGGAAACAAATACTTTTCAAATAAAAAATGTAGACAATGTGACTTCTTTCCCTGTAGCCCTATGTAACCCACAGTAGCATATTGTGATCTTATTATGTATGTGGGCCAAATGACAGCCTCTGCTACATATGACAAACTTGTTGTTGGCTCTGTACCTGGAGAACCCTTTAACTGATTACTGTGAAACCAAGATGACTACTTCCCGCCCATAATGCCTTGTTTTTCTCAGAAATCAGTAAATTTCAGTGCCTCATCTTACAAATAATGACATAAAAAGTCTCAAGCTGACATTGCGCTCTGCCAGTTGAATTGCATCTAAGTGAGCTGGGACCTATACATTGCACCACACGCTGTCTTTTAATTTCAGAATTGGCAGCATCCAATCCATTCCTTTAAGTCAGATTCACAGATGCTGATTACATTTATTGCATAAATTAGTTCATTATTGAAATAAGGTCATTTGAGCCCACAAACCATTAGCATGAAAACTATTAACATAATTTCATAAGCTAATAAACCAAGTACAGGAGAAGGAATTAAGAAGTTCTTTGCGATAAGTGTTTCTACAGAGATTAAAGAACACAATTTTCTTATGCATATATTAACATTTTCAGAGTGAATTCATGCAAAAGCAATCTTTCTTGCATGTATAAATCTGTTTTCTTTATATATATATATATATATATATATATATATATATATATATATATATAATCTCCATATTTGGTCTCTAGAGCTGTTATAAAAAGATGACTTTTTGGATGAATTTTAATGGTTTTAAAACAATCTGACAAGAGGCATTTTAGGGTCTGATAAAGATGATTTACCTGTCTGGGTTGAGTCTCACTGGATTTAATGAGCTCCATTTACTGGATACAGGCGAAAATCTTACTTCTAATTTTGAAGCAACAAGGTATTGGTGTCTATGAGGATAAGCACAAATCAAACAGGTTTTAAAAGCAAGAACTCTGTAAGAGGCGCTCAAAGTGTTATCTCATTAAGTATAGAAATATAGCTTGTGCCCAGACTTCTCATCCATGAATGCTGCACGTTGTATTCCCAGAAGTCATGCATTAGCTGCCAATTCTATTGCTGTCAACAGGCATTTCCGCATCAGAAAGACTTTGTTAATTGAGACAGAATAACTCCACTTTTCCTAAAGGTGAGATTATTTTCCAAAACAGATTAAGAACCATTATTATTAAAATGGTGTAAACGATTCCTGCTGTAGGGCGGCAGAGATCAGTAATAATCGTCTATACTTACAGAAACTTTTTTTATGCAGATGATCTCCATTATACATATCATCTCGAAACACAGACATATAAGTGTGATACCTGCAGTACAATAACCTGCCCTGTGATATGCATTACCTGGTTCGAGAATCTTCTATTACATTAAATGCATATTAATATTGAGAGATGGGCTCTAGTAATAGGGAGACTAAACATCAATGTGGCATTATACCCAATGGCACAAAAAAATTTTAAAAACTTTTTCTAGACAATACAGTGGTACCTTGGTTTAAGAGTAACTTGGATTAAGAGCGTTTTGCAAGAAGAGCTCACAGGTTTTCAAAATTGTAACTTTTGCTTTGGCTTAAGAGCTCCCTGTACTGGGTGGGAGGGGGAGCGGGGCAGGGGCATGGTCTACAGCAGTGCTTCTCAAACTGTGAGGTGGGCCTCACCAGTGAGGCGGCCCCTAGATGTTGGTGAGGCCCAGCTGGGGAGCCAGTTTTCACAAAGTAACTATGATCTGCACAGTCCTTTTGCTGTTTGCAAAAATCTCCATTTTAGCAACAATATTAATTTATTTTGTACTTGCTTTATTAGTATATAGAGCTTGGGAGATGGGTAAAAGGTAAACCTAGCATTATTTTCAGCTTTTAAATGGACTTCCACCACAGATAGTGAGGCCCAGGTGCCCTCTTGGTCCGTCTGGTGAGGCCCAGGCATTGCCTTGGTCTGTTGGGTGAGGCTCCAGTAGAAAAAGTTTGAGAAGCACTGGTCTACAGCACTGTACTCTGACCCAGGAAGTCTCCCTCACCTTCCTGCTCATTCCTTCATGCACCCTACAGTCTCTATCAGCCCTTGTGTTTCCCATCCTCTCTATTCTTTCTATAATGTGCATGCACTTACACTCAGCTATACACACTGCTGCTATAATGTGCCTGCACTTATGCCCAGCTATACACACTGCTGCTATAATGTACCTGCACTCACACTAAGCCATTCACATTGCTGTATCTTTTCTGTCACTGTCATTCTACACAGCTCTGTGATTCTCACTTCCTCCTGATTGGTCCATGCTGAGCACACCCCCCTTCCTGATTGTGATCATGTGACCACACAGACCTCTGGCAGCAGCGCTGCTTCTCTATTCTAGCCTGTTGCACTACGCTCCTGCATTATGGGGATCTGCAGTTCCATCCTGTATCTGCAAACTGCTGCTTTTTTTCATTCTTATGCACTTACCATACATCATACATCACATGCTGATTGCTATACTCTACAGTAACTTATAATGTGACATATTCAGCTTTCTAAATGTTTGTTTTACGTGTTATTCAGAAGAAAAAATAATTTTTGGGATGTAGAGCCATTTTTCTGCATTTCATTGATTCCTTATGGGAAAATTTGCTTTGGTTTAAGAGGGGATTTTGATTACAAGCACGGTCCCGGAACTAATTATGCTCGTAATCTAAGACACCACTGTACAGGCAAATGCTGTGTCAGTTTATGATATGTGTCCAGTACATTATTGTCACGATCCCTGATTTCCTTTGAAATATGCCAAGTAATCTACTTGAAGCTGTAAGAGAGGCTCACATACAGTATTTTTACCATAGCCTATAGATAACATTTTAACATTCTGTACAGATACATAAATTTAAGCAGTATTAAAAATATCCATATGAATCAATATTTTCTCTCTTTCAGTCTGATGTATGGTTTCGGTGGATCCCTGAGCAATGTTGCTTACTGGGGTTTCAGAGGATGTGGTGTTATCTACTAAGAGAGGGAAGAGTCAGAGAGCTGGAGACAATACACTTTTTGTAGTTTTGCTGCTTTCCATTTCCTGTGAGTCCTGTGCTGTCTGATACCTGTCGGACCTAGAGTTAGACGGTATAAAATGGCTAACACTAAACCCCCCATTATTACCCCACTACCCACCGCAACAGGTGTACTGGGAAGAGCTGGGTACCAGTAGTCCCGGAGCGTCAAAATTGGCGTGCTTGGACTGGGCGGTAGCAGGCTAGTATTATTCTGGGGACGGATAAAAAAAAATGTCCCTCCACCCTAGCTGGTTATGGAAATAAGGGGGACCCTACACATTTTTTCCAAAATTATTTATTTATTTAAAAACCTGCATAGAGTTCCCCACATTTTCATAACCAGCCAGGTTATTTTATTGATAGTGATTTTCATATGTACATTCTGTATATAGAAAAGGAGGATTGTACTGTGAGGGCTGAGTAAAAGTGTTGGTTAGTTGTGAAATGGCCATCACACAGCTTGCACTCTGCACCATGACCTAATGTTACTGTTTGAGCAAATTGAGAATGTGTAACATGGGAACACTGTTGAAATTTAGTGGATGGCCAGCAGTTAATAGCAAATAATTGCCATTACTTCAAAACAATGGCCGTTGTTTTAAAATACCGGTAATTATTTGCCATTAAATGGCTGCCATCCGCTCATTTTCAACAGTGTGTGAGCATAGCTTTTCTATGTTTTCAAACCACTCCTGGTTTTGGTTGAAAAATACTGACCAAAATACTATGCAAAAATACTGTATGTGTGAACATAGGCTTAACATGTTACACAGACTCCATTATGTGTGTGGAGCCCATCTCCTGCAATCAGTCAAATCAGTTGGCCGGCAAGGGACTTAGGGACCCATTACACGGCCTAATTTTGCATGTAAGCAAGCGTCGATTTTCCAAATTGGCACTCAATTACCAAGCATATGTATGGAGAACCGTGTAAAAAAGGAGCAACATATAACTTCTTTTCTGTGCAGTCGAAGGAGAAGTCTGACCATTTTTATCTTTTGGCACCCTGCTCAAGTCACTGATTGGCTGAACGGCAGTCAATCAACCGGGTTGTGACATCTGCTGGGAGAAAATCCCTGAGCCTGGCGGGGTCCCAGAGCAGTGATTTAACACTGGGGAGACACAGGGAGAGGTGAATTAAGCTTGTTTTTTTTATGTCCCCCCCCCCCCCCCCCGCCCTGCCGTCTTTAAAAAATAAAAAAAGTCCCCTTGTCGGACTCCTTTAAGCTCTGAAGCTTGCATTGACATCAATAGGAGCTTCACTGCTTGGTCCCCCCTTTACCGACCGCAGCTTAGAGAAAGCTCCATAACAGTGCTTCACATAGGCATGGATGTTGCCAGTGTAAATATACCATTTGGGGGGATTTATTAGACTGCTCAAACGGTGTAGAGGGCAAAAAACTATGCAGATTTTAGGAGCGGCATAGGAGATGCCGGTCTTGATGACTTAGTGTAAGCATTCTGCTGAGTACTAGGCACCACAAGTAGCTGCAGTACTTTGGATAGAAGAGCATTCAAGAACAATAATGAAAAAAAAAAAGGTTTTTTAGAATTTCTGCATGTTGACATTTATAGTATGCTTTGGGGGATCCCAACAGTAAAAGATTGTAACTTCATGCAGCATTTTAGTTGCTATGTATCGTTAAAATTTATTACACATTTTATGATTATGGAAAAGGCCAGAAACATTTTTTTTAAATCAACCTACTACAGAGAAATTATTTAGCTAAATATTTTTCAAAAGTAAGTAAGAATATTTTGTAATCCTCTGTTCTTTTCAATAATATTCTCACCTTCATTTAACCTTGGTGCCATGTAAGATGTTTTTCATTTCCGTGTTTCCTCCTTTTCTTATCTTATCTACAATGCTGCTTCCTGCTTTTGAGACACTAATTCCAATTTAAGTACATTTATCTTATCATAGCTTTTACTACAAAGCCTTCCATTTTCTGTTTGTATTAGGATATATGTAATATCAGTTTAACTATACTGTAATCCAGTGTTTATGTGTCAATGTGTTTACAAGGACAATGACTATACACACACACACACACACACACACACACAGTGGGGTAAAAAAAAGTATTTGTTACACTGACAATTTTGCAAGTTTTCCCACCTAAAAGAATGGAGACGTCTGTAATTTCTATCATGGGTACACTTCAACTATGAAAGAATGAATCTTTGAAAAAAAAAAAAAAGTTAGATTTTTAAATAATTATTTTGCATTTTATTCCATGAAATAAGTATTTGAGCACCTACAAACCAGCTAGAATTCTGCAAGAGGCATTTTACGGTCCTGAAGTGGCCTAGCAAGTCTCCAGACCTAGACCCAATGGACAATCTTTAACGGGAGATGAAGCTCAATGTAGCCCAGCAAAAGTCCCGAAACCTGAAATATCTGTATAGAGGAGTGGAACAAAATCCCTGCTGCAGTGTCTGCAAACCTGGTCAATAACTGCAGGAAACTTCTGACCTCTGTAAGTGCAAGCAAAGGTTTCTGTACCAAATATGATTTTCTTTTTTTCCATTGGATCAAATACTTATTTCATGGAACAAAATGCAAAATTATTATTTAAAAATCATACAATATGAACTTCTAGAATTTAATAGATTCTGTCTCTCACAATTGAAGTGTACCTACAGTAAAATTACAGACCTCTCCATTCTTTGTAGGTGGGAAAAGTTGCAAAACCGGCAGTGTATCAAATACTAATTTTCATATATATACACACATATATATATATATATATATATATATATATATATATATATATACACACAGTGGTTTGCAATAAATTAGAATATCAACATATCAACATAAAGTTATTTTTTTTTCAGTAATTCAAATCAAAAAGTGACCTCATATATTCTATAAAGTCATTACATACAGAGTTAACTTTTTCAAGCGTTTATTTCTGTTAAAGTTGATGATTATGGACAGTGGCGGATTAAATGTACCCTGGGCCCCGGGCTGTCCGCCCAACCTGGGCCCCCCCGGTCAGTCCTCCCAAACCGCCCACATTATAATCCGCTACTGACCCCCCCCACACGCGGTCCACGCTGTCCCCAATAAACACTGCCTGCCTCCCCCAATAAACCTAATGTTTGGTCCCTTGCTGCTACCCCCAGCAAGCATTGTCCACCCCACCTCCACTGCCCCCAATAAACATATTGCCACTTGTTCACCCGCTGTTGCCCCAATAAACATATTGCCACCTGGTTTCCTGCTGTTGCCCCCCCCAGGTCACAGCTGCACAGAGGTTGTCAGGAGAGGAGGGGGCTGATCCTATAGGGGAGGTCACAGCTGCACAGAGGATGTCAGGAGAGAAGGGTGCTAATCCTATAGGAGAGGTCTCAGCAGCACAGAGGATGTCAGGAGAGGAGGGTGCTGATCTATAGGGGAGGTCACAGCAGCACAGAGGATGTCAGGAGAGAAGGGTGCTGATCCTATAGGGGAGGTCACAGCTGCACAGAGGATGTCAGGAGAGAAGGGTGCTAATCCTATAGGAGAGGTCTCAGCAGCACAGATGATGTCAGGAGAGGAGGGTGCTAATCCTATAGGAGAGGTCACAGCTGCACAGAGGATCTCAGGAGAGGAGGGTGCTAATCCTATAGGAGAGGTCTCAGCAGCACAGAGGATGTCAGGAGAGGAGGGTGCTGATCTATAGGGGAGGTCACAGCAGCACAGAGGATGTCAGGAGGGAAGGGTGCTAATCCTATAGGAGAGGTCCCAGCAGCACAGAGAATCTCAGGAGAGGAGGGTGCTAATCCTATAGGAGAGGTCTCAGCAGCACAGAGGATGTCAGGAGAGGAGGGTGCTAATCCTATAGGAGAGGTCTCAGCAGCACAGAGGATGTCAGGAGAGGAGGGTGCTGATCTATAGGGGAGGTCACAGCAGCACAGAGGATGTCAAGAGAGGAGGGTGCTGATCTATAGGAGAGGTCCGAGCAGCACAGAGGATGTCCGGAGAGGAGGGCGCTGATCTTATAGCTGAGGTTGCAGGGTCCCAGCAGCACAGAGGATGTCAGGAGAGGAGGGTGCTGATCTATAGGGAAGGTCACAGCAGCACAGAGGATGTCAGCTGGCCCCCTCTTCCCCCCTTATAGATGGTCCCCCTCTTCCCTATTTCACCCTTATAGATGGTCCCCCTCTTCCCTATTCCCCCCTTATAGATGGTCCCCCTCTTCCCTATTCCCCCTTATAGACGGTCCCCCTCTTCCCTATTCCCCCCTTATAGATGGTCCCCTCTTCCCCCCTTATAGATGGTCCCCCTCTTCCCTATTCCCCCTTATAGACGGTCCCCCTCTTCCCTCTTCCCCCCTTATAGATGGTCCCCCTCTTCCCTCTTCCCTATTTCACCCTTATAGATGGTCCCCCTATTCCCCCCTTATAGATGGTCCCCCTCTTCCCCCCTTATAGATGGTCCCCCTCTTCCCCCCTTATAGATGGTCCCCCTCTTCCCTATTCCCCCCTTATAGATGGTCCCCCTCTTCCCTATTCCCCTCTTATAGATGGCCCCCCTCTCCCCCCCCGTGCAGATAACACACAAAAAACAAAAAACACAACACAACTCACCTGCCATCCGTTCCCCTGTCGAGCCTCTCGCCTCGTGGTCTGTCCACGGCTGATGCGCGGCTGCCGGGGGTGTCCTGTCCTGTCCCCGCAGCGTGTGCATCAGAGAGCTCCCCGTGCACCGGAAGTCACAGCCACAGGCGCATGGGGAGCTCTCTGATGCGCGCGCTGCCGGGGATAGGACGGGACACCCCCGGCAGACGTGCATCAGCCGTGGCAGTGCAGTGGCGGATTATAATGCGGGCGGCGTGGCATGGGCCCCCCCGGAGCCCAATGTAGCCCAGCAAAAGTCCCGAAACCTGAAATATCTGTATAGAGGAGTGGAACAAAATCCCTGCTGCAGTGTGTGCAAACCTGGTCAAGAACTGCAGGAAACATCTGACCTCTGTGACTGCAAACAAAGGTTTCTGTACCAAATATGATTTTCTTTTTTTTCCATTGGATCAAATACTTATTTCATGGAACAAAATGCAAAATTATTATTTAAAAATCATACAATATGAACTTCTAGAATTTAATAGATTCTGTCTCTCACAATTGAAGTGTACCTACAGTAAAATTACAGACCTCTCCATTCTTTGTAGGTGGTAAAAGTTGCAAAATCGGCAGTGTATCAAATACTAATTTTCATATATATATATATATATATATATATATACACACAGTATATATATATATATATATATATATATATATATATATACACATACAGTGGTTTGCAATAAATTAGAATATCAACATAAAGTTATTTTTTTTTTCAGTAATTCAAATCAAAAAGTGACCTCATATATTCATATAAAGTCATTACATACAGAGTTAACTTTTTCAAGCGTTTATTTCTGTTAAAGTTGATGATTATTGACAGTGGCGGATTAAATGTACACTGGGCCCCGGGCTGTCTGCCCACCGCCCACATTATAACCCGCTACTGCCCCCCCCCCCACGCTGTCCCCAATAAACACTGCCTGCTTCCCCTCCCTGCTGGCCCCAATAAACCTAATGTTTGGTCCCTTGCTGCTACCCCCAGTAAGCATTGTCCACCCCACCTCCACTGCCCCCAAAAAACATATTGCCACTTGTTCACCCGCTGTTGCACCAATAAACATATTGCCACCTGGTTTCCTGCTGTTGCCCCCCCCCCCCAAGGTCACAGCTGCACAGAGGTTGTCAGGAGAGGAGGGGGCTGACCTTATAGGGGAGGTCACAGGGTCACAGCAGCACAGAGGATGTCAGGAGAGGACGGTGCTGATCTATAGGGGAGGTCACAGCAGCACAGAGGATGTCAGGAGGGAAGGGTGCTAATCCTATAGGAGAGGTCCCAGCAGCACAGAGGATCTCAGGAGAGGAGGGTGCTGATCTTATAGGGGAGGTCATAGCAGCACAGAGGATCTCAGGAGAGGAGGGTACTAATCCTATAGGAGAGGTCTCAGCAGCACAGAGGATGTCAGGAGAGGAGGGTGCTGATCTATAGGGGAGGTCACAGCAGCACAGAGGATGTCAGGAGAGAAGGGTGCTAATCCTATAGGAGAGGTCCCAGCAGCACAGATGATTTCAGGAGAGGAGGGTGCTAATCATTTGGTCGACATTTCTGTGTTAAAAACATTTTTTTTTTCAGTTGGTTTCATATAATATTCTACTTTTCTGAAATACTGACTTTTGGGTTTTTCTTGGCTGTAAAAAGTGTGGAAGAAAAAGGTGCACAAGCAACGGGAGAACCGAAGTCTTAACAGGATTGTAAAGAAAATGCCATTCAAAAGTTTGGGAGAGATTCGCAAAGAGTGGACTGCTGCTGGAGTCATTGCTTCAAAAGCCACTACATACAGACGTCTGCAGGACATGGGCTACAAGTGTTGAATTCCATGTGTCAGGCCACTCCTGACCAATAAACAATGCCAGAAGCGTCTTATCTGGGCCAAGGAAAAGAAGAACTGGACTGTTGATCAGTGGTCCAAGGTGCTGTTTTCAGATAAAAGTAAACTTTGCATTTCATTTGGAAACAAAGGTCCCAGAGTCTGGAGGAAGAGTGGAGTGGCACACAATCAAAGCTGCTTGAGGTCTAGTGTGTAGTTTCCACAATCAGTGATGATTTGGGGAGCCATGTCATCTGCTGCTGTAGGTTCATTATGTTTCATCAACACAACAGTAAAAGCTGCCGTCTACCAGGAAATTTTAGAGCACTTCATGCTTCAATAACACCTCTGCAGTGCCATCAGCTGATCGCCTCCATGCCAAGCCGCACTGATGTAGTCATTCATGCAAAAGGTGCCCCGACCAAGTATTGAAGGCATTTACTGTACAGACTTTTCATTTGGTCGACATTTCTGTGTAAGGGTATAAACCCACACACCGTATACGCAGCAAATGTGATGGTGAAGATTTGTAGTAAGGTGGTAGAAAGTATTGGTAGTAAGGTGTTCGTTTTTTATGTATTAAAATGATACCTTCCCCATTGCTCCAATGGCCCTCCCCTATCACATTGCTTGCTCTCTTAGACCCATGTTCCCCACCCCAAACTGGCAATTCGGTCATGATTTGCAGAAAGTTGTGCTAAAAATGCATCAGATTTGTGCAAAATCACAGCATAACTGCATCATGAAGGCTGCCCGAAATGGACATCATATAATCTGCCACTGATTCTCATCATTACAAAGTGTTAATGCTGATATATAGTTTTAGAATAATTAGTGACTAGTTTATGTAAATCTCTGCTCATCATGAGACAAGTAATCATGTAGATGGTCCTGTAGGGGGTCCTGTAGGCGGTCCTACTTAGGGATTAACAGGTATCTCTATATGCACACACACACATAGCTCAGTCAGGGTGCAGGCTGCCCTTTTGTCTACTTAGACGAGAATTAACAGAGACTTACATAAATGAATGACAAGTTTTAATGGAACTTTTGGCACTCAACTTTATATCAACCTGTTCAGCTTCTCCTAGTAGTTGCAATCCCGCATCCAAACTGGAGACAAGAGTCATGTTGGCTCTGGAAGGAAGTGGCCAACTGGATAATCCTTTAAGAATATGTTAGACAGAATAGGTTTTTTTCCGCAAAGTTCCCCTCTAAAGGATACTTACATATCTAAATAACTACATACATAACACATATAAGTTATTTTAGCAGTGGAGTCTGCGACAGACAACACCCATAACA
This sequence comes from Dendropsophus ebraccatus, assembly GCF_027789765.1. Lineage (NCBI taxonomy): Eukaryota > Metazoa > Chordata > Amphibia > Anura > Hylidae > Dendropsophus > Dendropsophus ebraccatus. The sequence continues at coordinate 88,834,643 of NC_091455.1, read as the reverse complement.
ATTGCTACTGTTAAGTGATTGCATTTTTAAAAAGATGGCGCTACTATAATGGCAATGAGAATTGTTTGATTCTTAACAAAAATAGGAAATATTATTTTGGAAGTCATCATCATTTCTTTAACCCCTAGACGACCCTTGACGTACAGTTACGTCCTGGTAGTCTGTCACCAGATGACTCTTGAATCAAGAGTCATCTGGTGACAGACTACCAGGACGTAACTGTACGTCAAGGGTCGTCTAGGGGTTAAAGAAATTATGACGACTTCCAAAATAATTTTGAAATAATTATAGCTCCCTAGAGTCCCAGGATGTACAGTTACATCAAGGGAGCTATAAAGTGCGCTTCATAGCAGGTGGGGGCCAGCTGCAGTGAGCAACCGGGGCCTTACCATTAATGACAAGCTGCAGCCTGTCATTAACCCCTTAAACGCTGTGATTGTATGTTATATACCATAGCATGCTTAATTTTCCAATGTATTAAACTATAACAATCGTCATCGCGAATGATGTAAATGAAAAGAAGGAAAAAAGTGCCAGGATTACAGATTTTTTTTACATTATCTATAAAAAAAAAATTAATAACAAGTGATCAAAACATCCGATCTACACATATATAGTATTAATACAAATAAGAGATCATGGGGCAAAATATTACACCCCATACAGCCCCGTAGGTGAAAAACTAAAACCATTATAAGCGTCACAATAGGCCCATTTTATTAATAATTTATTACAAAAAAAAGGATTTAATAAAAATATATATTTATATAACATAAGAGAATCTGTGTAAACCTGCATATGGTTGTGTACAGGCTGTCCTATAGAATAATGGTATCATGTCGCGTTTACCGTATAGTACATTATGTAGACACAAGAACCCACCAAAAGTTACCATATTGCATTCTTTTTTACAATTTCACCAATTTATATTTTCATAAATAATATTTTGGGGCATACGTCATACATGTTATTGTACAATGCCATTACAAAGTACAACTATTCCTGTAAAAAACAAGCCCTTACATGGCCCTGTAGATAGAAAACTGAAAGTGCTAGAGCTCTTAGAAGGGGAGGAGGAAAAAAACTAAAACGCAAAAGTAAAAATTGGTGCGGTCCACTGGGTCATTTTGTGCTTGGTCCTCAAAGGGTTATGGGGGAAAAAGCAAGAAATGACATGTGTTACCTAAAAAGAAAGCATCAATGTATGTATGATGGCAAAGAAAACAATGAAAAGTGTTGTCAAATATGACACTAAATCAATAGACACAAGGTCCAGGATGAGTTGCGCTGTGCTGGGACTAGAAAGGCTTTCATACGATTTGATATATTTGTCCTTCTATGGCAGAAACAATTAAGCTTATTATTTATAATGACTGTGTAAAATTTTTGGGTGCTTCTTCTCTCCTGTGTAAATCGTCAATGTGCCAATCATAAAAAAAAAAATCTGACTATTAAAAACACATTTATCAGTCCAGAGTAGTTATATGCAGCTTGTGGCTATTTATATAGATAGCAAAAAGGAAATTGACCACATATTATGTAGATAGATAGTTTCTAATATGCAGTAATACATAAATAGTAATGCAGTAATAAACACACTTTGGATGCACCTAAGTTGACTGGGCCGGCTCCAGGTTTTTGCAGGCCTTCAGGTGACAAAGCCTCAGCAGGCCCCTCATCCATCCACCATGCCCCCATCATCCACACACTATGCACAATCACTTGGGAAACCACTAACATGCACAAACACTCATTATTGACACAGACACTGACTGACTGACACACTCAGACACTGACACGCAGCACTTACAGCTCAGTCTTCCTCTCTGTCGGGCTGCTCTCCACACTGTAAGATTGAGGACATTCGGGTCATGTGATCAGGTCCTTCACCCTTCTCTTTCTGTGCAGGTCCTTCTCTGTCTCCTGTGTCTTCTGATGTTCAGCGCTCACCCTACACTACAGTGAGTGAGCTGAACAGAAGAACACCAGGCCCCTCTCTGGGCTTCTAGAAGCGTTGTGGGCCCCAACACTTGCCCGGGGTAAGCCCTGTGCTGACACCGGCCTTGTATGTGGAGCCCACACTGATTGTATGGGAATGACATATCCACCAGATTCTTAAAGGAAACTTGTCTGTAATTCATGTTTAAAACTGCTGACACTGTTAGATGCTGTTAAAGGGGTAGTGCGGCGTTTAACATTTATTCACTAAATAACACACATTACAAAGTTATACAACTTTGTAATGTGTGTTATTTAAGTGAATGGCCCCCTTCCCCATGTTGCCCCCACCCCAGAAGTGTGGTGTAGTATACTTACTCAATTGCTGTCAACCCCGGCCGCAACAGTTATGCTCAGCCTATCGCGGCTGATGATGTGGCAGAGGGGCATGAGGGGCGGCTGGAGCAGTCCGGCCGGCCTCCCGAAGATGACGTTGTCAACCCAAGATGGTGGCCAGGGTCGACAGCAATTGAGTAAGTATACTGCACCACACTTCCGGGGTGGGGGGAACACGGGGAAGGGGGCCATTCACTTAAATAACACACATTACAAAGTTGTATAACTTTGTAATGTGTGTTATTTAGTTAATAAATGTTAAACGCCGCACTACCCCTTCAAGGCCCTATTACACAGAACGATTATCAGCCATATTTGGCCCATAATAGTCCTGTGTAGTAGAAAACAACGATCACCCAATATGAATGATGTCGGCTGATAGTTGTAGTCGTTTGTCTTTCAACATGGTGACAGACAAACGACTCATATAGCAGTGATCTGCTACCATTGCTCCGTGGAATAGGACTGCTGCTATATGCTATGGGCTGCTCGGACAATCCAGCGATCACCCAGGCAGCCCCCTCGAACATCTTCGTGCCCCCCCCCCCCCCCCCCCCCTGGCTCTCACCTGCTCGCTGCCTCCCCATGTAATAGCGGTGGCAGCGTGCGGGAAACACGGAACAAATGAGCGCTCATTGGCTCCTCAATATCGCCACATGTAATATGTACCTTTTTATATATCTGTGTAGAAAATGCTTTTATTCTCTGACACAAAGAGTCAAGGATTCTTTTCCAAAATTCTGAGTTGCTGCAAGCTGGAATATCTCTTCTCATCCCCCTTCCTGTTTGATTGACACCTGGAAGCTGAGTACCAAGCAGGGGCAGGTATAGGAGGAGGAAGTGAGGAGGTGTTACAGCCTGGTGCACTTCAGGAGCTTGGAAAAACCTCTTTGAGTCTTTTTAACCCCTTCAGGACCAAGCTAATTTTCATTTTTGTGCTTTCATTTTTTCCTATCCATGTTTAAAAGCCCATAACGCTTGCAGTTTTTCACCTACAGACCCACAGGAGCCCTTATTTTTTGCGACTTCAATTCTACTTTGCAATGGCAGACGTAATTTTTCCATAGAGTATGCTATGAAGCCAGAAAAAAATTATGTGTGCAGTAAAATTGAAAAAAAAATTATAATTTTGTTTTCACTTTGGGGGGGTTTGTGTTTGCGCCATTCACCCTATAGTAAAACATACATATTTTATATGTTCCTCAAGTCAGTGTAATTACAATGATATGTAATTTATATAACTGATGGTGCGTTTACACAGAGAGATTTATCTGACAGATTTTGGAAGCCAAAGCCAGGAATGGATTTGGGAAGAGAAGAAATCTCAGTCTTTCCTTTATGACCTGATCCCTGTTTATAATCTGTTCCTGGTTTTGGCTTCAAAAATCTGTCAGATAAATCTCTCTGTGTAAACGCACCATAAAAAACTAAATGTGTTTAAAATCACTCTATTACCATTCTTATAACGCTTTTATCCTTTGGTCTATGGGGCTGTGTGAGGTGTCATTTTTTGTGCCATGATCTGTACTTTTTATCGGTACCTTGCTTGCGTACATTTGCGTACAACTTTTTTTATCACTTTTTATTACAATTTTTCTGGATTTGATGTGACAAAAAATCAGCAATTTTGCACTTTAATAGTACAGGTGATTACGCAACCAGCGATAACAAATTTGTTTATTTCTATTTATAAAATGGCAAAAGGGGGTGATTCAAACTTTCATTAGGGGAGAGGATTTTTTTTATAAAAAAAAACAAAAACCTTTATTTTTATTTTTTATACTTTAACTTTTAGTCCTGGGGGACTTCTATATACACAATACTAATCTCTCATAGAGATGAATGCTGTGTATATAATACAGCACTGATTGACTAGATCAGTGCTGTATTAGGGTATGTGCACACTGCTTAAAAGAGACGGAAACTCAGTCGCGTAATCCATCCCTCTCAGCCCGTGTCATAGACTCCCCCCACTAGACACTAGGGAGTGTTTTCATCTAAAAAAAAAACTGAACTAAAGAACAAATGGACACAATCTGAAGACTATATTAAGAAAATATTACTTTACTGAAAGAGTAGTAGATGCATGAAACAAACTTCCAGCAGATGTGGTAGGTAAATCTACAACAAATTAATGTAAACCTGCCTGGGATAAACCTATATCTATCCTAAGGTTACTATTCCACGGGCCGAGGAGGGCCCGATCAACGATGTAAACGGGCGGCGATCTGCTAGATCGCCGCTCGTTTACTGGGCCTATTCCACGGCCCGATAATCGTTGAGCGAGGGCTGCAGGGACATCGTTACCGATGTCCTTGCAGCCCTTGCAGCATCATACATTACCTGGCTGCAGGGCTTGTTCTCTGCTCCGTTTCCTCCCCGGGTCCCCCGCGCTCTATCTTCTGAATGGCCGGTCAGCTGACAGGCCACACTCAGCCAATCACAGGCCGCGGCGGTCCCGGCTTGTGATTGGCTGAGCGCTCCATCAGCTGACCGGCCATTCAGAAGTTAGAGCGCGCGGGACCCGGGGATGAAGACAGCGCGGAGAAGAAGCCCTGCAGCCAGGTAATGTATGATGCTGCTGCTTCTTCTCAAATCGTTGGTCGCCCGCCGCGCACTGCTATTCAACCGTAGCGATGCGCGGTGGGGGAACGATGATTTTAGGTCTGGCCCTAAATGAACGATCAGCCGATGACACGATCATCGGCTGATCGTTCTCTCTATTTCACCGAACGATAATCGGCCGAATCGGGCCAAATGTGGCCGATCCGGCCGATTATCGTTACTGTGGAATAGGGCCCTAAGATAATAAGAAGGGAAATAAAAGAACAGACCAATAGACCAAGCAGTGTTTTTCTGCTGACAAAGTTCTGTTTCTATAATTTTTTATTTTTTTGTCATGACAGGTGCACTTTAAGATTCTTTTTTCATGGTCCGATTATTGCTAGTGAGAATTACAAGGAATGCTCATTTATTAGAAAATCAGTCTGTTTATCAGGACCGGAGATCAGCTGAAGGCACAGAAAGCTGATTAGCGTTACTTTGTGGTCGTACATGGCCGCATTTAGCACCATGTGAAAGGACCCTTGGAAGCAACTAATAAGGCTGAAGGTGTCCTTTAAATACTGACGCTTTGCACATATTTTCACATGAGCATGTCATTAATTACACAGGTTTTGCTTTTAGTGGAGACACTCAGATTTATAGCTCGGTTTGATTTACTTTTACTCAAATTTCCATTCAAAAGATTTAACCACAGAAGAGATATCAATAACAGCTGCATAAATGGAATACAAGCATTTTATGCGGTTGTGTAATGACATCATTCCAGCAGTTTTTCATTTTTGTAAGTGCTCATTGTGATGTCTTGGTTACCAATACATAACAATCATTTCAGGGTGTCACTTTGCTTTTGTGGCTTCCCATCATTTGCTATATTTTCTTAGCACTTTCCTAAATTGTTGTTGTCATGCAAAGCATTTCTACACATATTTCCTGCTTTGAATAAGGTAAAGCTCTGCACCCCCAATTCATACTCACATGGACTAGGAAACCAATATTTGTGGCAGCTTTTGTGGTATCTTTATGCAAAGAAACAACTGTGCCACTACTGGGTCTCTCTGGCTGTCAATCATCCCTGCAGAGTGTGCTGATAGGCAGAGAGCTAGTCATGGGTGGCTCCCCGCCCAGAAAACTAGTTGCCGCCCCCCTCACGGCTTTGTAAAACCCTTTATACAGGGGAGCTGCATCCTAAATCTGTAGGATACAGCTGGGAGCCATATCAGCACAATCGTTCCCTTTACATGGGGAACATGGTTCTTTGTGTTACTTTACTTTCATACTATGTGGATATTATGTGGATATTTTACATGTACTCAATATATATTTCATAATAGAGGAATTGAATTTCATGACAGAGCATGCTCTACCTGTCAGTAGTATTTTCTAAAAAACATCTACTGCTAATAAACATGACTGCATTGTGTATTATGGCCACACTGTAGGTCCACATGACTTAAAATTTTATGCAAAGCATACTTTACACTGAAGTTGCCTGTGGAAGTGTCATGTGACCAGAACTGTTACTTCTTTGACATGTGGCCACATACAAATACACAACAATTTTAACCCTTGCAGTGATATTGCTCAGTGAAAGGTTAACCCATCTTCACCTGCCTTATTCTTTATAAATGGTAATTTGACAGTGTCCTGAACTCCTCATTCTCTAGCTTGTTTGCATTTGCTTAGCTATCAATCATGTGCTGTATGGTTTCTATGTATGTGTATGCTATAAATGTTTCATCTGCAAATGTTTTACAGTATTCTTTACAACAGAAGACCATGAATGAGACCACGATCAATAAACGTAAGAATTTAAATATTTTAGATAATAGCTTGAATGAAATCTACTTTGTAAAAAGTATTTGTTGGCCTGTAACTGTATGTATGGTTTGGTTTAGCTAGTACTTCTACTTCTTTGAGACCCTAGACACAAATGCACACCTGAACATATGGACTAGTTTGGTCATTGATTTGATAATGTTAGACATTATCTATTAACTTAATTGACCCGTCTTGCCCATGTTAATCTAATCAAAAGCACATGTACAGACTATCCCCAAAATATGGCCTTGTTTACACAGCTTTCCTATGTCCCTTTCCAATCCACACATTGTGCTCTTATGGAACATGGATCAGAAAAGCATTCTAGAAGTGTGAGTCCCATCTCAAGACAAGGCTAGGACCTTAAAGTGTGAGAACATTCATGAAATACACTTATTGTTCCTTTTACACTAGCTGAAAATGCTGCGTTCTGTTTTAACTATGAATCACGTCAGTTCATTATTCCACAAACAAAGCCGTCATGTGGAGTGTGTGCATAATGATATTAACAATCAATCACTCTTTGTTAAATAAGTAGCATAAATATAATGGAGGTCATTTAAGGAGCAGCTTCACTTAGCAAGATATATTGAACTTGCAATAGAGTGTAATCGTTCAACCATAGTATGCTATGTCTATCATGTTTGTTGTTTGTTTCTCTATGAAGAATTTACAGCTTTTGCCTGCAGAGCAATTAATACTAGAGATCAATCCCATCTTCATTATGAAGAAATATTACATCTACAATGACTGTTTTCATATCATCAATGGAACGACAGATTATTTGGATATTTTGCTAAGTGAAATTCTTACATTAAGCTGAATGGACTGCTTCTTCTTTTTTACGCTGACTTAATAACTTGTATAAATTAAAACATTGGATTTTGAAAAAATGTTGCTGAGAAACTGTGCCTCTCTTCATTTCATGGGGTTTTCTGATATAATTTAGCTTTCCATTGAATAGGCCTGATTAGCAATATCATAAAAAGCCTCTGTTTCTGGCAACACAACCTTTTTTCTAATCCTGGACAAACCCTTGAAGGGCAACAGACTGTGATATGGCCCTTTTCTTGTTCCGTTATAGTAAGCTCTTTTATATAGTCTCAGGTGTTTCCAATGGATTGACATAATTTTGAGTAATTCTCCCTAAGCCCTATGAAGAGTACTTGGTATATCTATAATAAAAAAACATGAACTGCATACATATAATACAATCTGCCCATAGTCTTCACAACTAAATATATACAGTGGTATCTAGGTTTAAGGGTATGTTCACACTGAATAAAACAGGCGGAATTCCGCGGCGGAACTTTCCGTTGCAGAATCCCGCCTGTCTCAGTGTGTCACTGCCCGTCTATGGGAGAGCGTGCGCTCTTCCGCTGACGCCGCTCTCCACTCGAAGAAGTGACATGTCACTTTTTTGAGCGGAGAGCGGCGGCTGAGGACGAGCGCGCGGTCTCTTATAAACGGGCTATGAGAAACTGAGACAGAAGAGCAAGAAGAGCTTGCAGTTTTTTCAAAATTGTGACTTGGCTTAAGAGCATTGCTTTAGTTTAAGAGCTCCCTGTCCTGGATGGGAGGGGGAGTGGGGGAGGGGCATGGTCTGCATAGCGGGGTCTACAGCACTGTACTCTGACCCAGGAAGTCTCCATCACCATTGAAATCACAGCAGATTTACTTCAGGCTGGGGCTTACATCAGGGGACAGGACTGTCGAGGTAATCTCGCCCTAGCTGTAACCCCTCTCTCCCTAGACAGAGAGTGCTGCTATACTGTGCCCACATATGCCCTGCTCATTCCTCCCTGCATTCCTCTCTGTCAGCCCTTGTGTTTCCCATCCTCTTCATTTCTGCTATTACACTCAACTATACACACTGCTGCTATAATGTGCCTGCACTCACACTCAGGTTCACACACTGCTGCTATAATGTGCCTGCACTCACACTCAGCCTCTCACACTGCCGTAAAGAAAACTTTCTGTCACTGTCCTCCTGCACATCTCTGTGATTCTCATTTCCTAATTGGTCCATGCTGAACCCATGTCCCTTCTTCATTGCTAGCAATAGCATCTCACATAGGCGGTTTTGGCAAAAACAAGGAACACTTTATTCCAGCATGGCACCAATAGCAACGTTTCAACCTCAACTGTCTTTTTCAAGCATTTCAAGACCGTTGAGGTTGAAATGTTGCTATTGGTGCCATGCTGGAATAAAGTGTTCCTTTTTTTGCCAAAACCGCCTATGTGAGATGCTGTTGCTAGTACTTTGGATCTGAAATTTTTGTCCCATTAGGACACTGGGACAGGTAACTATTGCATCTGATTTTTTTACAATAATAGACTGTGATGACTGGAGGGTCTCAGAGGGGAAGTGCTATAGTAACCTTCATTGCTGTCATGTGACCACACAGACCTGCTCTGCTTCACTATTCTCTATTCTCGCCTGTTGTACAACGCTCGCTGTTTGTAATGCTTTTTTTAAAGTATTTATTGTATAAGACTTATACAATGCGTACTTGAAAGAAGCATTACAAACAGCAAGTGCTGGGATTTTTTGGGATTGCCTGTTCATAACTATGAGCACCGCAACATGGTTCAGTCACTGGAGTGCCAGTTGTAGTATATCTAAGCATTTTGGGGATCTACAGTTCCCTCCTGTATCTTCAAACTGCAGCTGTTTTGCAGGTTTATGCACTTAGGGTCCATTTACACAGAAAGATTATCTGATAGATTATCTGCCAAAGATTTGAAGCCAAAGCCAGGAATGGATTTGAAAAGAGAAATCTCAGGCTTATCTTTATGACCTGAACTTTGTTTATAGTCTGTTCCTGGCTTTGGCTTCAAATCTTTGGCCGATAATCTTTCTGTGTAAATGGACCCTTACTATACATTATACTCCACATGCTGATTGCTATACTGTACAGTAATTTATAATATCACATATTCTGCTGTTTCTAAATGTTTGTTTAATTTGTTTTACATGTTATTGAGAATAAAAAAAATCATTATTTTGGTGTGTGAAATCAATTGTCTGCATATCAGTGATTTCTTATGGGAAAATTTGTTTTGGTTTAAGAGTGATTTGGATTACAAGCACGGAACAAATTATGCTCTTAATCTAAGGCACCACTGTACCATATTTTTCTTTTATAAGGGTATAAACCCACACACCGTATATGCAGCGTATTTACTGCTGCGATACGCAGCAAACTCGCAGCAATCTCGCAGCAGATTAGATCTAAATAACTGAACACAGCATCAAATCTGTACCAACAAATCTGCTGCGTATTTGTTGCATATCTGCTGCATATACGGTGTGTGGGTTTATACCCTAAGACTCAGTTTTTCAGCAAGAAAATATCTTGCTAAAGAGTGCCCTGTGCCCAACTGCTGCATGAGCTGTTCAGTCACTGATAGCTGCACAGTCTTCTCCTCACCTGTGTGAAAACTGCACATGGATCTTTAAGGCCTGTGCAATGTTCATACAGGTGAGGAATAGGAGAAAATGTTCTAGGGGCATTCCTAATGATGAAGAGGGCGGGGGGAGGGATGGAGGGGTGTTGCAATACTATTGCACACACACTCTAGGCCACGCCAATTTGACACAGATTAAAAGTTTTTTTTAGGACAATAACTGCATCACCTGCCGAACGGACCCCAGGACAGATCTTGGATTAAAAGCAGCTATCTGAAGGTACAAGTGGTTTGGGAGGGACAGATTGTGGGTACAGAGTCACTTTAAAGTGTACAAGAACCAATTTAGTTTACAGTTACTTTCCCAGTGATACCAAATGTGTAAAAATGATTTACTTTAAGAGCCCTTTTGTGTGATTTTTACGGACAAAGTAAATATTTTCTATTTCATACACATTTAATAAAAGTATCTGTTTTTCTGCCAACACAAACACATTGCAAAGTAGATCTCAGTAGATGTGTTCGCCAACATATATAAGACTAACACTTTGAATTCATTTGAACCGATATTAGCAAAAACTCATGCTGTTTATTTTCTGAGAGATTAATTTTATTGCTTTCATCTCATCAACCACAGTACAGGAAAGAATATCAAAAGTTTTTAACACCATAGGGTGCCTGTTAATGTAAGAACAAAGTGAATGCTTTCGGATTCAATCGGAGGACACAACATTTTACTAGTTTTTATCTTCAACATCTGATATAACTCACTTCTTTTACTGAAACAGAATAATAACACTTTTACGGAACAAAATTACCATTTTCTTTGTATATACCCGGAAGTGTAAGCCAAAACGTATAATTGGTGTACAAGCTGGACAGGGAAATAAGCCTAGCTGCTGCATTTAGGACTTAGGTTACACTCATACGTCCACTATATATGTCTAGACTGCAGATACATTTAATTTCTATGGTTGCGTTCACATTGCCATAGGTCTGATGAGTCTGTGAAGGGTTGTGATCTCTTTACTATTGACCTATGAATGGGTCAGAGTAATTGTGGACGGCCACAGATGCATATCCATTGGGCTGACTGTAGCCGCGGGCAGCAATACGGACATGTGAACTTGAAGCAACTCACCATGTGAATGTCAGAAAGAGATTAGGAAAAACCTTCTATCAATATCTTCAGTACGAGAAACTCTTCATGTTTTTAACTTATTGACATATGACATTCCATTAAATCACCGATACCTCTATACAGCTGGAGGAAGATTAACTAACTGTTAAGTTTTCTGGTATTCTATACAAAACAAGGGAGTTTGTTTAAGTAAGTTTTAGTTCAGTTTCATAACCCCTTAGAATATAACCACATTTATTCTTGGTTTCTGAGTAACTGCTAACAGACACTATAAAAGCGAGACAATGTAAATGTGGTACCAAAGTCATTATCCATTATAGGCTGTAAAACACAGTAACCATAGAAATATTATAAAGAAAAAGGTATTTTGGTAAAGACATTAATACCTCCCAAGATTTGGTGCCTGGTGAAAACTGCCCAATTAAAACATATGTCACAGTGCATTCCTTCCATGTTACTTGTAACCTAACCTTCTTAAAGAATACTTCAGCTAAAACAATGGAACATTCCTGAATAAATTATTTGAGACTTGGTTCGGAATACTCATGGCAACATATGTTTATTTTGAAGATGTTTATCTAAAAATGTCCTCCTGCTATTGGATTGTGGGTTACGGCAGCTTCTATTAGTATGGTTGCTCAATTATCAGTCTCCTTCCATCAGTTGCTGTTGTGCGTGGAGAGGATATTCTTCGGAGTGAATCAAATTATTTTAATGTTAGCTTAGTTTTTAAATTCTATATTTATGCCTTCCAATAAGGTCAGAGGGCAAATAGTAAGACCTCCAACTCTTTTGACACACCAAGTCAACAAATGCTTTTAGGGTGTCAGCATCTTATACCAGCTTTACGGTGGTCTGTTTGAGATGAAGAGTGCATCTTCTAAGAGACCTTTAAAAGAAAACATAACACTGAGCTTCAGTTGTCATATGAATGACTTGCAGTAAACCTTTTACTTGATTTAGTGATCTTTTGGATTTATGGATGTTTATTGTATTTTCTTGGTGAAATTTTGGGCGAGGCTGCTTGACTAATCATAAATCAACGTACACATTCTGCTCGCCACCATCCTGCTAGATGATGATTTACAACACTACATTTCCTTCAAAATCTAATTTATCTCTGTATTTTGTAGCATCTACAAACATCAATCAGGGTCTACCTTCATCCAGACGCTTAAAGTCAAAGCATGGGCCAGAGTCACACTGTTTTGTAAAAAGTAGGGTCTGTATTATTTATCATGCCACCTCCTGCGGAAAATAGCAAAAAAAAAATCAATAAAATATCAAACAATATACTACTGAGAACAATTAACCCCTTCACAAACAAGCCCGAAATGGCCAGGACAATTTTTTATTTTTGCAATTTAGTTTTTTCCTCCTCGCCTTCTATAGTGCTTTTATTTCTTCATCTACAGGCTTGTAATTTTTAACAAACAAGTGAATACATGGGATTGGGCCCTAAGTATATACAGTACAGTGGGTCAAACTCTGGTATACTATGCCTATGGCGCGATTGAGAGTTAATGGTTTGCTCTCTGAGGCAATTCCCCTTGCCAGGGGCACCAGGAAGGGATGTCCGCTCTTCCCTTTTTTGTGCCATTGGCGAGTATAGTTGCTCTTTGTGGGGGATGTGAAGTGTGTGTGTGGGCTTTTGCCTCATGATCCCCTCCCTGACTTACCTATTATACAAGCACATCATATTCCAGGGGTAATGTAGTTCAAATACTTAGGTATATATAGACCCAAATTTGTGGCCCTTGCAGGGGTGGGGTGGTCGAGACAACTTGGGCCCAGCAGGGCTACTGGTAAAATATGTATCTGAAGGAGTGTTGACTATTGACATCTTAGAGATTGCAGCCCAGACTAGACCGCCAGACATCCCAATACTCCTTTCCATGCTTAATCCCTTCCCGTCAGTAATCCGTAAATATACGTTCCTACCGCACATACCCCATGCAGTAGGAATGTATACACAGTGAAACCTCTATGAGCCGACCACTAAATTTTGCAGAAAAAATTTGGTCTTTTATGAGGGTGGTCTGGTAAAAGAACAATGTACAGAAAATGCAGAATAAGGAGTCTAATTTAAGCAAGACCATGTACAGCGTACATCTATACATAAATAATGGTGAAAGAGCACAGTCATGTATTTTATCATGTGTTTAATATGAACTTTTTTTTTGTACATTCCTACATAAGGGAAGTATTGCCCAGTTCTAAAACTATTCTTGGAACTGAATACAGTATAACATATGTACAGTATCAGCTCTATACACGATTCTAATATATCACTGATACCAGGATCTATACATCATTTTATTACATCACTGGTATCAGCTGAATACACCATTCTATTACATCACTTGTATCAGCTGAATACACCATTTTATTACATCATTGGCATCAGCTGAATACACTATTATATTACATAACTGGTATTAGCCGTGGAGGAGAATTCTCTCTCTGCAGCCCTATAGATGCTGCCGTTGTGCATTTACAGAGTTAACTGTCAGTGCTGGAACATGGCTCCAGTGCTGACAGTTGGGGAGGGGAAACGGCTATCATTTAAACCCACCATTGGGACCCACCAAGGGTGACAATGGCAAAGCTTTTCTGTACCTGTGCCCTCCAGAGGACGCTAATTACCAGAGAAGGACGGTCAGTCGGACACAAAAAAAAATTGCTCTGAAAGGGAGGTGGTCTTCTCAAAGAAGTGGTCTGCCCGGGAGATTTCACTGTATACGCTCCTGACTTCAGGGGCTTACTAATGTGTGTGCTCTATTGTTACTCACAGTCGATAATATTACAGATGATAGAATGAAGGCACCAGTGGCTGTGTGTTGTCTAACATTGTTACATATATTTTAAAATAAACATACAACATACAGAAGTGTACTTTTCTACTCTAGACAATTGCAAGGTACCAAATAAATCTAGCATTCTTACCTCCACAATGACTGATACAGATTCAAAAAATAAAGGCCCTATTCCACGGCCCGACTCTGGAGGAGCAAACGAGCGCTGTCAGTGCTCGTTTGCTCCTCATTCCCCACTCACTGCCACTATTCCATGCAGCAGCAGCGAGCGGGTGAGTACAGGGGGGGCTGTGGGGAGATGCGGGGGAGCTGCCCGGGTGATCGCTAGATCGTCCGGGCAGCCGATACCATTCAGCAGTGGTCTGCTGCCGCCACTCCTATTCCAAGGAGTGTCGGCAGCAGATCGTTGCTGTATGAGTCGTTTGTCTTTCAACATGTTTGAAAGACAAACGACGCAACGATCAGCCGACATGAACGATGTCGGCTGATCGTTGCCTTCTACTCTACGGAACGATTATCGTCCGTAACAGCCGATATCTGCCGAATATGGCCGATAATCATTCCGTGGAATAGGGCCTTAAGACGTGTCTGCGTAAATAACACCCCTAAAAAATCAATCACATTGGTCACAAATAATGTAAAGCTTTCAAAATAATTAACAATCAAATAATGCCTTACCCGAGGCATTAAATGAATCCTATGTACCAACAACAACAACAACAAATTGATTAGGACACAATCTTCCTTGACTGCCAGGCATCATGAACAAGCTATGTAGTGTGAACCCCAAAACAAGGAGGAAGTGAATCTGCAGGGGCGGACTTAAATAGAACTCTACTGAGGAAATGAGATCAAAAGCGGGTGTCAGATTTCCTATGCTATCCACCCACTAATTCTTGCAAAAAAAGCCACTCCCGGAAGCCCACAAAAACGCCAAAAAAAAACAAACATTATTCACACATAAAAGGAAAAGACACCAGAAACACCCCCCCCCCCCCCCCCCCCCCCCCCAAGAATAGCAAACACGTGAGAAAAAAACACCACACTCTTCATCAGCACTTTTGTGGGGTTTATTTGGAGGTAAGAAAAACAACACAAAAAAACTGTGTCAGGGGGCACTCTCCTAATCCTTCAGTATTAAATGTATCCTTTAATGTACAGCAGCAATAATAAAAATGAATACATTGAATGACTGAAATAAGAAATTCACTAATTGAAAACATGTCATTGTGTTATTGACCAAAATCATAGCTGGCTTTTAATATAATAAAAGAGAGATAATATTTGAGTTAGTATGGTTTAATAGGCGTATGCACTGCTGCTCTTCACACCAGGTGCAGAGAGGACAAATACAGATGCTTACATACAAGAGGGCCTACTGAGAAGAACAAATGTGTACATTTTTATATCAATACCAATCATGTAAATGTAACTCATACGGTTCTATTTTCTGTCTCTGACATGAAGCAGTAATTGCCAGTCAACAAAAGAAGCAGCATCTGTCACACAGAAACATGGTACAATATAGCCCTTATTTCCTTGTTTAGGATAATAAAGCTGGCTGTCTTCAATGTACTGGTAAGTGGTATTCACACGTGCCAGTGCATCTGGCCGGCTGGTTCATTACCTACCAGTCTTTTTTGAATATGGACATGAACTGTGCAACAGGTTTGAAAGGAAGGTTTAATAACTTGGAAATTTTGTCTTTAGGGCTATTACTTAAATTTCTTTAATATACCATTTATAATGTATAAAATGTACAAGAATTTATAACAAAGTCCTGCAGTATATTACAACTGTAATATGTATTTGATGGTATTCAGAAATGTCTTCAGGCACACATATATGCAAATATTATAGTAGATACATATACATTTTCATGTTCTGCAGCAAGACAGTTTTCTTTGAAAAGTTTCTCTGTGAGTATGTATAGTATGTATAGGCTAATAATACTTTATTCCAATGATAAAATAAATGCAACAGATGCAGTCAAAAATATAATGGGAGAAATTTTAATTTTTATGTTGTGTGAACATAGCCTTAAACAGCTTAGCATGGCGCTAATAAAAGAAAAAGGCAAAGATACTAAAACAACTTTATCCCTCTTTACCCTTTGCTTTTACCACAGGGAGAATTACATCTTATTGTGCCCCATTTACCTCTTCCCATTCCTCGAAACGCTGTGTCACAGGTTCCAGGATTCCACCAGAACTAATTTCCCCCCAAGTTCTGATGTCGTCATGACTTGGGGAAATATGTCCGATCCAGCTGATGGACTGCCTGCTTAGGTAATCAGTGACTGCAGTGGTGTTCCACCCTAGTAACTGATTGGCTGAGCAGGCTATCCATTAATTGTGTCATCACGTTGCTGAAGCAGGGGATTCCCGAGCCCGGCAGGGTCCTGAAGTGATGAGACAATGCTACAGAGGCACAGGGAGAGGTAAGTAGGGCTTGTTTATTATGTTCCTCCATGCCTACTTGAAATTTTTCATTTACTTTGGACTTCTTCTTTAACTTTATTAAAAATGTCACTATAGATTGGTATCTTGGAAAAATAGAAACCAAATTGTAAGGATAGAATTATAATAAACCTTAAGTGAATTTTGCAATACAATACATCAATTAGTGTTTAAGCCTAACATTTTCTTAACTTCTACCAATGATTCATGGATTTGTATTGCCAAGTTTGTATCATAAGCATCAGATTTATCAGGTACATAGCTGTACTCTCTGATTTTTCCATCTACAGGGCCATATGAGGGTTTATGCCCAGGCATGATGAGAATTGTAGTTTTGCAACAGCTGGAGGGCTGAAGGTTCCCCACCCCTGTTTTAAAGAGCCAATTGTACTTTGTTGTAAAACTATTCCTTTTACCCTTACATATACTGTGAAAACTGTAAAAAAGTTATTTGTAGGGTGAAAATAAAAAGGAAAAACACAAGTGAGCAAATTTGGAGGGGGTGTTTCTTTTTTACAACCATGTCTTCACTTTTTACACAAAGTCAGTTGAAATGACAGTGATCATTTAAGGTCTATACTAGGGATGAGCAAACCGTCTGACTTTTGGTCCAACGGCATCCTGGTTCAATTACTATGCCTGCGATCCCGGGAGCGTAGTTGCGCTCCCAGGAATCTGCAGGCAGGATCTTCCAGGGAATTCAAGATACATTCCCTGGATTTCCAGGGAACATATCTTGAATTCCCTGGAAGATCCCGGCCACAGATTCCCGGGAGCGCAACTATGCACCCGGGATCGCAGGCATCGCACTGGAGTGATTGGCTTTCGGACCTAAAGTCTGAAAGTTCCGCTCATCTCTAGTCTATACATTATATACCTTTGCAAAAGATGCATCTAAAAAGAACACACAAGCAATTGTGCAAATTGTAATGTTTAAAAATGTTCTACTATTTTGTGTCTGCTCCTATACAGGCATATGTGTCTCCATTGGAACAAACAAAGAATACCCTATTTAGACTGATACTGAATCTCTTTTTTCTCCAAAATATAGAAAAATGTATTTGTTATATTGTTCAAAGACCCCTATTTATATTAGGTAACTGGAGGGTACTAAACTTAGATAAAGCTTTACTGTCACAATGATTTATTGCTTCTTTATTTAAAGGGGTTATCCAGCGCTACAAAAACATGGCCACTTTTCCCCCTCTATTGTCTCCAGATTGAATGGGGTTTTAAACTCAGTTACATTGAAGTAAATGGAGCTTAATTGCAGACCACACCTGAACTGGAGACCATAGAGGGAGAAACAGTGGCCATGTTTTTGTAGTGCTGGATAACCCCTTTAAGTATTTTGAAAAAAGAGCAAATAAATGACTACTGTAATGTGAGATGTTACTATTTTACATACTTAGTACATAGACAATATATATATTTTTTCATTTAGGGACTTATAATCCTCAGATTACCTTTCACAAAGCACATATAAACTACAATATATGTAAGACTTGTATGTCATAGAAAAGCACACAGGAGAAAGTATTGTATGTTCTTAATGTGTAAACCAGATATAATTATCATATTATGAATTGCTTTTCTCTGAGTAATGTTTGTTACTTGAGTTAAAAAAAACTTCCAGAGCCAAATGTATGATCTCATGTTCTCAGAATTATATGCTTTCGACATTGTCAATTAATTTAGTTCTGTAAGTACCTGATAATGATTACTAAGCCAAAGTGAGGGGCACAGATAATGATTACTAAGCCGAAAGGAGAAGTGAGGGGCACAGAAAGAAAGAATAGCTACAAGTACATAAACATGTTTCAGAAAATATCTTAATTGTTATTGGTGAATTTTGACTGTAAATCTTATGAGGCTAACAATCTGTGCAAAAACCTAGTATTGAATACAATTCTACTGATTTGTGAAAATGGAATTGCTCAGGATAACTTTATCAACTTATACAATACCTGGTAGAGGCTGTAATTCCAGCATCTAACCTGCTGATACTGTAGCCCCCTTTATCTCTCAGGATGCTGAGGAGGAAGGTATGTGTCTTACCTTCCTCCTCAGGGCCAGTCCTGCGCTGTTAGTTGGCATAATCTTTGGG
Source organism: Dendropsophus ebraccatus (assembly GCF_027789765.1). NCBI lineage: Eukaryota > Metazoa > Chordata > Amphibia > Anura > Hylidae > Dendropsophus > Dendropsophus ebraccatus. The sequence goes on along the minus strand of NC_091455.1, from coordinate 88,815,992 downwards.
ACTAGGGATGGTCCGAACCGAGTTCAGTTCGGGTTCGTACGAACCCGAACTCTCTGCAATGATTCCCGTTGTCTGCCCTCTCCGTGGAGAGGGTGGATACAGCGGGAGGACCGCCTGGAAAACTGGGATACAGCCATAGCCATAGGCTGTATCCCAGTTTTCCAGGCGGTCCTCCCGCTGTATCCACCCGCTGCACGGAGCGGGCAGACAGCGGGAATCTGATGCCGAGCATTCGGGTTCATACGAACCCGAACCTCAGCAGTTTCGGACCATCCCTATTTGGGACCACTGTTAGGAGCCTTGCCCACCCCCCCCCACCCACAGCATCATCCGGCCCGCCCGCTCCCGGCCAAAGATTACACCAACTAACAGCGCAGGACCGGCGCTGAGGAGGAGGGTAAGACAGGAGCTATAGAGGGCTATCAGCAGGTTAGATTTGTCTTAGGCTAGGATCACCCTGCGTTTTCAGCATCCGTTTAACGGATCCGTATTTTTTAACGATCAAAAAAGTAGTGTCAACAGTACTTTATTGTGCGTCAAAAAAAAACACATCCTTTTTTTTTATAATGGAAGTCAATGGAAAAACAGATCAAAAACGGATGCACACAAATGCATCCGTTTTTTGCAAACTGTTTTTTGAGAACCTATCTCCTAATGTTGAAGAGATTGCCCAGGCAAACTCCACTGGATAGAGAACAAGTAAGAGATCTCAGGAGGTCCTGACGATACTTGTTGCCAATCTCCGTATAGGCCCTGGCTCCTTTGCTATGAACACAGCCACTGTTCTGTACTCGTACTCCTGTTTTTATCCCGGATTAGAAAAACATAGTTGCTTTCTTCCAAAAACAAAACCACACTTATTCTCAGGTTGTTTGTAGTATTGACTGGATTCAGTTCAATGGAACTGTGCTGCAAAACACAAAGATAGAGGATAAGAGTGGTGGTGTTGTCTTTAACCCCTTCCGCCAATATGACGTCCAGGGACGTCATGAAAAGCAGTGCCAGAATGCATCATGACGTCCCTGGACGTCATGCCTTCTTTGCCTCCCCCCACTGTCCCTATCTGAGATCGGGCAGCGGGAGGAGGCTTTGTAACACAGTCTCCTGCCGCTGCCACTGCCCGGAGGGGAGCCGTGCTCCCCCCGGGCAGTTAACCCCATAGACGCCGCGGTCGTTGCGACCGCTACGTCTATGGGGAGATATGATGCATCCGGCTACTTAAATTGCCTCCTCCTGCCGCCACTGCTGACGTCCTCCCCCCGACACAAAAATATTAATTAATCAATTAAAAATTAATTAAATAAATACATAAATAATTAAAAAATAAATAAATAAATATACACATTCACCATCCCCCCTTTATAAATGATCCCCTATAAATAAGATACACATATTTGGTATCACCGCGTCCGTAATGACCCCGTCTATTAACCTGTTACATTAATTATACCACCTGATGAACGCAATTAAAAAAATAAATAAAAAAAACTAACCAAAATGAAAATTTTTTGTTAATCCCGCCCCCTAAAAAATATAGATAAAAGCTATCAAAACATCACATGTATCCAAAAGGTGTACCAATAAAAACGTCAGCTTATGCCGCAAAAAAAAAAAATCCTTAAAATAACTCGATTGGCGAAAAAATACAAATATTACTGCTCTTACAATATGCAAGACACACTATGTATAGTATAAATGCCATAAACTATAACAAAAGCTATATAAAATGGATATCACTGTAATCGTACCGCCCTGTTGAATAACAATGACATGTCATATGTAACGTATAGTAAACGGCGTACAAAAAAATGGTGAAAAACAGCTGCTAAATTGTGTTTTTTATTCGTACCACCTTATAAAAAATTAATTAAATATTGATCAGGGTGTCACATGTTTCCCTTAGAATGGTACCAATGGAAACGTCAACCCGTCTTACACAAATATTTTGGCACCCCAAAGCCCTGTGACATGGTATAATGGCTAAAAAAAACCTGAAGTAAAAAAAGGCCCTAAAATTCACCAGGTCGCTGTCATGTCTGTGGCTTGTGGTTGAGTCAGGTGACGCATTGCGGCCACATATGGGGGATTTCTAGAAACACTGGAATATGGGGAATAAATATTGAGTTTCATTTCTCAGTTAGTATTTGCTGTGTTAGAGGAAAAAAATGGATTAAAATGGAATATCTGCCAAAAAAAATGAAAATTTTAAATTTTCCATCCAACTTGCTTAAATTTCTGTGAAACACCTAAAGGGTTAATAAACTTACGGAATGCTACTTTGAATACTTTGAGGGGTGTAGTTTTTACAGTGGAGGGATTTATGGGGGTAACTAACATACAGGCCCCACAAATCCACTTCAGAACTGGTGCCTACAAAAATCTGAATTTGAAATTTTCGTGAAAATGTGAAAAATTGCTGCAAAATTTCGAAGCCTTCTAACATCCTAACAGGTAAAGGGATGTTCACTAAATGACGTCACCATAAAGTAGACATGTAGTAGATGTTGCAGTAATAATTCGGTCATGTGGCATGAGAATTTTGAATATAAAGGATTGTAAATTTATCTAATTTTTGCACAAATGTTGTGTTGTGTACAAAAAACTACTGAGTGTATCAACCAAAGTATACCACAAACATCAAGAGGAATATGTCACGAAAAAACTATCTCAGAATAACTGCGATAATTAAAAGCATTGCAGAGTTATCACTACATAAAGAGAGACAGGTCAGATTTAAAAAATAGGCCCTGGTCATTAAGGCCAAAACAGGCTGCGGAGGCAAGGGGTTAAAGGGTACCTAAACTTTAAAAAAAAAATAATATTATTTTGATTAGTGGGGGTCCAGGAGTTGAGACACCTTCACTGATCACTAAAACAAAGGTGGTGTACGGATATAGGCTATGTTCACACGATGTATCTTTCCGGCCGTAGTGTGAACCGCGAATATACACACGTAGTTTTGAGGTTGATGCGTTCGCTTGAAAGTATACGATATATGGCCGCACAATGCACACTACGTATGAGATTAAGGCCGGATCGTATACGGCGCCGTGAAAAATGAACAAGACCATTGTTTGAGGACGGAGTACTTATTTCAGCCAAATTGAACGTGATTTTTAGATCCAAAAGGTTCTGTGTGGTTTACTGGGCTGGGTGAAGATTTCCAAGTAAATGACCTGTTTCAGATCGCTTCGAAACAAGCTAGGGAAGCAGACTCCCCTCCTCCTAACATCAGACTCCCCTCCTCCTAACAACAGACTCCCCTCCTCCTAACATCAGACTCCCCTCCTCCTAACATCAGACTCCTCTCCTCCTAACATCAGACTCCCCTCCTCCTAACATCAGACTCCCCTCCTCCTAACATCAGACTCCCCTCCTCCTAACAACAGACTCCCCTCCTCCTAACAACAGACTCCCCTCCTCCTACCAACAGACTCCCCTCCTCCTACCAACAGACTCCCCTCCTCCTAACAACAGACTCCCCTCCTCCTACCAACAGACTCCCCTCCTCCTAACAACAGACTCCCCTCCTCCTACCAACAGACTCCCCTCCTCCTACCAACAGACTGCCCTCCTCCAACCTAGATGAGCATGTGACCATGCCCCTGCCCCTGCCCCCAAGTGTCCTCCATAAACATATACAGGCTCAGTGTTGGACACGGGGGGGGGGGGGGTGGCATAATAAACTTGGGATTGTGACATGTTATAATTATAGAAAAAAGAGTTACACCCAATCGTCTTTATTTTATTTATTTTTTTAATCTTCTGTTGTGGTTTTCATTACAGGTACAGACAAGATGGTCTGAAAATGTCAGTCTGGAAATAGAGTCTGGGACTCCAATTCAGTAATTGTCTATACATAGAAAAGTTTTAAACTTTTCAGTAGATCAAACTTGCCAAAAATTCCAGGGGTGTAATGGCAGCTTAACCAGGAGATCACCATAAAAGTACAGTTGTCTCTTGCTTCAGCTAATATCAGGCTCATAAACATGTCTTAGTCCTATAGTGCCATACAGGACATACATTGCTCCATATTAAGAACAAAATGACCTAACATTATTAGTATAGTGGCAACTAGTTAGTCTACATTCCTAGCAAACTAGGACTAGTCACATCTGTATACTGAACTTTGCGATATGGTAGAGGAGAATCATGCTGCTGCACCTTTCCTATTAGACAGGATTTTTTAGGTGTAGTCTAGCTAATTTAATTTAAAGATTTACTTCAATAAACCAAAAGCATCACACACAATAAAAGTGCTCTGATTTGCCAAGTCAGCACCCTGAACTCTGTCAAGTTCCTCAAACCATTGCTGAATAATTTTAGCGGCGTACTATAAAAGGCCACTTCCATTAGAGAATACTCTTAGCATGAAGGGATGTACTTGGTAAGGTAAGTAGGTGTGACTGTAACAACCCCATAAATGCCAGAATTTCCCTGCCCAAAGCCTCTCACTGACCAGCTTACCTTCGTCTCATGTGCATCCTGGTACCATTTCTCCCCCAGTAAATGGCACATACACTTCTAGTCATTTGTAAGCTGTAAAAGAAAACATGATTAATGAAATGTGGCTAGCTTCTTTCATTGCTTATTGGCTGATTTCTGATGCTCCCATTGTAAGAGCTTTTGGTGATGAATTTGGTGATCCAAATGGATGCAGCCCTATGGCTGCCAGGAAAACATAGATATAGCCTGTGGCTATGTTCACACAACGTCAAAAATGGAGAAAAAACTGCCGATTTCGCTATTTAAAAAAACGTCCGTTTTTGCAGCAATTTAACGGACTTCAATGCAATTGCATTGAAGTCAATGGGAAGACAGACGTCCTATGTACACAATGCATTGAAAAACTGATGTTTTTGCAGCGGACATCAAAATAATGAACATTATGTTCAGACGTTTTTTGCAAATAGCGGACGTTTTTTATTACAGTAGTTGTTCATACACAGTTCTTCACAGTTTCTCCGTTTTTACTATTAAATTCAATGGATTTTTCAATTAAGCCACAACCAAAGGCCAATTAGTAACCCCAAACAAAAATAATGTGCACTAAGGGAATGCCAGGCTTCGAAAAACGTCCGTTATTTTAGACTCAAAATAACGGACGTAATTTTAAACGGAGCTGAAAAAAACGTGTGAACATTAAAGTATTAAAGTTTCCAGGACTCCCTAGGGCGGCATTTAACTTTTCTAGATGCCAGGAGTCAAATGCCCAGCATTCGGGTTTGAAGAATGTTGCTAAAGTTGAACAGTTTCGCAAGTCCACTCAATATAGTGACAAACAGTGGTCAACATACACAATGACTGGTATGTGGCTGTGTATTTTGATGCCTTTCTATTATAGCCAGCACTGAGGCTTTTAGCAATTTGTGCTAAATCAGCTCTTCTGTTCAAGTGAGCTAGCCTTAGCACTGCATGCGTATAAAAGAGCTTGGGCCCCTGTAATCCTGTCACCAACTCAAGGATTGTCCTTACTTGGACCACTTTCGGTAGGAACTTACCACTGTTTTGAACTTACCATGTTTTTGAGATGTTTTGATACAGTTGTCTAGCCATCTCAATTTGTCCCTAGTCAGTTGGATCCATATAGTTGGTAAGATCCTTTACTTGCACATCTTCAAGAATGCTGCCTAATATATGTCTTTGCTTATCAGGTGCTATTCTGACAATTTTATCTAAGTTTTATCTTTCTATCTATCTATTAATCTATCACTCCAAAATACACAAAGTGGTGCCAAACCGTGTACCTCTAAGCAACCACCGGGGTTTGACAATTGAAAAAATACACTCTGTGGTGTGTTAGGTGGAACTTTCAAGGGCAGGTGTTCAAGTCACACTGGAGTGGTATATGCCCTCTTTGGGTCCCAAACACACACCCATTAAAGGTTAAGGTAGTCCCTGATGTCCTTGTAGTGTGGAGGGGCAGCATAGAGGAATCATAGAGTCCTAGTACGCAAGGTGGAAAAAAATACTGTGGCTTTAGAGTTGGCTGGCAATATCCCTTTAACACCTGGGGCACTTGACTCACTGCTATTAGCAGGTATACTGAGTTTAGGAAGAATCTGGAGAATTAGCAAAGTCTCTTAAAGGAGATTACTTGATAAGTTTAAGACTTGTCTTGAGAGTTAGGAAGGCTACCGTGAGGTGGAAGCCTATCTATATAGTACTGTGCTCAGCTGGAGGGCTCTAACCGCTTTGGAGTTGTGGCGATATACTTGAAAAAATAACCTATACTCCCAGCTCCCGAGGGCACACAGCAACGCAATCCAGGAATATAGCCCCCACTTAAGGGTGAGGTAGCTATTGGGGTTGCCCTTTAGGTCCTAGAAAGTTGCAGCAAAGTTTGCTTTAGTTGCTCTTTCAAAACTGCTGATTAGAGTAATCTCCTGGTGAGCATTTCATGGCTTTTGAAGGGAGGGGGTTTAGGATAGCCCCTCAGACATTGGTAGCCTCACTAGAGGTTTACTAGCCAGACATGGCTGGCATGCAGGAACACTTGGGAATAAGATCAGCATATAATTGTGGCACCCAGCAGGTTGGTCTCTATAAGCTTTTAGGGACAACTTGCTACTTGAAACTTGAAGATCTATCCAACTAATGCAACCTATATACTTGGTTGCCATTCCACATGTAAACATGATTACTCTGTAGCTAAGTAGGCAGTATCATTTGTTTTTTAGCATCAAAATATTGTGTAGCCACGTGAAACTAAGGCAAAGCCAAACCATTCTATGTAATAACCAACCTTTGCAAGCTAATCTTTAAATGGATATATTACAATGTGATTTATATCAATAGGAGTGTTTATCACTCAGTGAACACTACAATTTCTCCATCCGCTGTATAACTAACAATATGACCTCATCTAATGCACGTTTCTAAAGTCATGACATTTGCAAATGCTAGTGTTGTAATGGTATTACTGGCAAGATTATTTACTTGCGCTGTTATCAATCTGGCACATAATAACTTCTATCTGACATTTTATTAAAGTGATGCAGTTTCTATAATGCTTAAAGGGCTTTTTGAGTTTTAAAAAAATAATTGTCTAAAATAAGGAAATGCCATAAAGTAACAAAAGAATTATGTACCTGACAAATCATGCACTGCTCTATCACTTCATTTTGGTCCTCCTCCCACTGTTTTTTATTTGACTCCAGTTTAAACACGTATTTCCATGTGCCCACTACTGCCCGTCACTGGCCTCAGTGTTATTCCACCGTACATCATGGAGACCAGCACATTATCAATGCAGCCAAGTAAACAAAGATTAATGGATACAATTGGATCAGTGGCACTGAATCAATTAGGGATTTGTCAGGTAAGCAATATAGAACATAGTACATAGTTACTTTAGACAGATTTTGAGGAATTTAGAAAAACCCTTTAGGATGCTACTGTTCTGTTAATTAGGATATGACTGTTCACAACTGTGTTTATCATATTTTACTGTATGCCTCTGCATGGAATATACTAGTCATGCTTTTACCTAGAGTAAAACATTGATGTCCTAGTGAAAAGGGCACTTATATGGGGCACTATAGCTATGTTCACCTGAATCAAATATGCAAAAGCAATGTGAATGCATACCAACTTCATGCATGGTGTTCTTTTTTTTTCATATTATTTCCATAATTTTTAATTACTTCATGCAGATGTTACATGTTGGCCAACATAGCTCTAACAAAAAAATGATTAGGAACCTTTACTTGTTATAAAAAAAAAAAAAAAAAAAAAAGATTAAGAAGCACATTATTCTCAAAGCTGTTGACAAATTACTAGTGATGACCCATGGATATTTTGGTGTGAACTTGAAAAAAAAAAAGTTTTAAAACTCTTTTACTCAAAATTTAGCATGGGCCCGAACTTTTTTTTCTTTTTTTAAACAAAATTTTGTTTATATCATGTTCATCAACAACAATGGACCCACAACATGAAAATAGGTCTATAAATTGGACTTGTATCATTGTTATCTATACATGAGTCCACAATGCAGATGTCCCAAAGTTGCTCTGAAACGATGCTCTCTTTTTTTTACCCTTCAGAACAGTCCAAAAGACTCGTAGTCCTGTGTCCTGTTTCATACTCAGAGACAGGAAAAAAAAACATCTTTGCTGCACAGTGTGCACAAGTTGGATCCCAGTGTCTCTTGGTTACTCTGTTGAATTTTATAAGCACCTGAACTTTGTATGACAATACATAGGTGGTTTGCAGGTTTTGCCACCAGGAAGAAGTAGAGGTCTGTAAAATAAGGTTAAAAACAGGGATATGGATAGGCGACAGCTGGGGTAGGGATAGGTAACAAACGGCGTAGGGATAGGTAACAATATATAGGGATGCTTGTGAAGACAAGATTCTATGTGATAAACAGTACAATAAACATGCAAATAGTAAAAATAATTTAGGAGAAGTAGGCACTATGAATAATACAATTGAGATGTTACTGTATTCCTTGACTTGGCTTGTTGCGTCCAGGTATAGCTCCACAAAATATGCCAGCAAGTCAAATCGACTGTGACTCAGGCTGGGTTCACACTACGTATATTTCAGTCAGTATTGCAACCAAAACCAGGAGTGGATTAAAAACACAGAAAGGCTCTGTCCACACAATGTTGAAATTGAGTGGATGGCTGCCATATAACAGTAAATAACTGCCATTATTTTAAAATAACAGCAAATATTTGCCATTAAATGGCGGCCATCCACTCAATTTCAACATTGCCTTTCTGTGTTTTTAATCCACTCCTGGTTTTGGTTGCAACACTGACTGAAATATACTGACTGAAATATACATATACTGACTGAAATATACGTAGTGTGAACGTAGCCTATTAAACTGTAAGGTAAACGATTGGCGCCAACATGAGGAGCATAGGTCTGACCTTTGTAGTCATTATTTATTTATTCGTCCATTCATTACAAGCTAAGTGTGAAGTTATCACTCAAAAATATACTTTCCATTAACTGCCGTCATTTATTTCAGTAAGAGGAGTAATATACCTGGAAATTCTTGCACTCTAACTAGTCTTATCTTTAGGATCATGTTAAAATATTTATACAAATCCTTTGAAAGTAAAGTGACCCAGTTTGGTCTCGGCAACTTTTGTCAAACCACAACCTAAAAGGAAATGACACATGCAACAATGCAATTTCTGTCAAACACATCTATATACCATCTATATATGCATCTACATTAATACATTAATCACCTAAGGCATTAGGGCTGTGTTCATACATGGCATTTATTTTCTTTCAATGATGTATTTTTGCATTGAATCGAGCAATCGCTGTAATATAGTGCCATTTTGTAGAGATTTAGATGGAATCGCTGCAAAAATGGTGCTATTTTACCGAAATTGTGCAGTTCGCTGAAAAATATTTTCAAAATCATAGCAAAAACACATAATTAACACAAAATAAATGCAATATGTAAACCCAGCCCTAAACCAACTGCCTTGTAGAACAACTCTGACCACTAAGTTATATACTACCTGGTATCTGGTACCAAGATGTTAGAAGTAGATCCTTTTAGTTCTTAAAGTTGTGAGGTGGTACCTTCTTGGATCAGACTAGTTGTTCAGCTCTTTCTGCAGATGTGCAATCTGAGTGAAACTTGGGAAATTTCAAAGCTAGCACCTTGCACAAAGCAATGTGAAATAAGCAAATAGCAAGTGATTTATTGTTGGATACAGGAATTGGCATAGGCCTAAGGCTCTTATGCTGTGACACAATCTATAATGCACTATTCTGTTTGCTTCACCATATCTACCATCTGATGTTAGGCTGGGTTCACACTACGTATATTTCAGTCAGTATTGTGGTCCTCATATTGCAACCAAAACCGGGAGTGGATTGAAAACACAGAAAGGATCTGTTCACATAATGTTGAAATTGAGTGGATGGCTGCCATTTAATTGCAAATATTTGCTGTTATTTTAAAACAACGGCTGTTATATTGAAATAATGGCCGTTATTTACTATTATATGGCGGCCATCCACTCAATTTCAACATTGTGTGGACAGAGCCTTTCTGTGTTTTTAATCCACTCCTGGTTTTGGTTGCAATATGAGGACCACAATACTGACTGAAATATACGTAGTGTGAACCCAGCTAGTATGAAAAGTAAAATGACCGCAAATATTTATTTGATATACAGATCATAAAACTACATCCCTTCTCCAATGGATAAGCTAGGGTGTATGCAGACGTTTCTTTCAGATTAGTTTTGTACTCTGATGTGTGTATAATGCATAGTAAAAGATGGATTTTTTTTAATTTAATATAACACATATTTATTGCAGAATTAAGAAGTTGCAAAAAATCATAATCTAAATAACTGAAATGATGTTAATAGATAGCAGTATTAAAAATTATATCCGCTAAGAATTCTTGTTGCTTGCTAGAACATATTACAATCAGTTAAAAAGAATGCAAAAATCCAAGGAGAATACAATATTCTTGGGAGAACAGTTTTTGCTTCTACTTTTTTATAATGTCTGTAGTCTTATTCAAACCTTTAGTGGCTTAAATCATCTTGCCATCTGTTCCATGACATCCATGTCACACTCAATTAAGATCCCCTATTTTCAAGCTGTCTTCATTGTTTAATGTGCAACTTCTATCTAGTTACTCTGCAAGCACCACACGGGAGTAGCTTGCTATCCCTGCTGGAGACCAGCACATACGAGACAGAAGAGAATAATGACAGTGAGCTTTCCTAAGAGTTTCAGCATGACAAACGCACTCAGTTACTGATTCCAATTATAAAAGTGGATGGAGAAAAAAGGTGCTGCCTTTGGGAGGCTCCTGTCAAATTGACAAGCTAAAGAAGTCACTCATCTCTCTTTAGCACTGTTAACACTGCTTGAAAGTCTCTTTCTAAGGAAACATTATGTTCTAACAAGCTTTTCTCTGCTGAGAGATATGTAATGTGTAGATTCTGGCTATTCAAGCAAGTGTAAGTGTTACTTATGGTATAGAAAAACTTCTAAGACTTTATGGAACTACTTAGCAGACTATTAAAGAAGATAGACTTTACATGTTAAGACGTCTGACATTTGTTAGGGATGAGTGAATTTACAGTAGTAGCAACGCAAGTCGCTTTCTTAAGCCCAGTGGACGGCTTGTCAGCCAACTGCCATGGAACTCCGTGTTACTGCATGACACTCTGCTTCAGGTGCCTGGAAAAGCTGGATCTAGTCTAGTTTTCCAGGAATATATCCAGCTTTTCTAGTCACCAGGAGAGGAGCGGCACAGAGTTCAAAGGCTGACAAGCCAACCGCCAAGCTTAGCGAAGCAACTTGCTTCACTACTCTTGTAAATTCGCTCATCCCTACCCTTTGTATCATTCTTTCAGTCTTTTCAGTATTCAGTATGTGTGGCTTTAGGTCTCACACAATTAATTTCTGATCTCTTGGTGAAATACATTAAAAGTTTGGAATTGACCATTGGACCATACATACAGCCACGGCGCAGGATTCTAAAAATAAATCCAAGGACCTCACGAGCGTCTTTCTTGGGCGTTTATTCACACTAGGCTTAAAAATGGGCAATGCGTTTTGGTGTCGGACTGACATCTTTATCAAGCTTCTCCTCACTGCAAAACGCCAAGTTTTGTTTCAGGGGACAGGACTGTGTAGATAATCTCTTCATAGCTGTAACCCCTCTCTCCCCGGACAGAGAGTGCTGCATTTATGTGCCCACACCTGCCCTGCTTATTCCTTCCTGCTCCCTGCAGTCTCTGTCAGCCCTTGTGTTTGCCATTCTCTCCATTCCTGCTATAATGTGCCTGCACTTACACTCAGCTATACACACTTCTGCTATACAGTGCCTGCACTCACACTCAACCATTCACACTGCTGTATAGAAAAGTTTATATCACTGTTCTCCTGCACAGCTATGTGATTCTCCCTGCCTGATTGGTCCATGCTGAATAACTCCCCTTCCCCATTGCTGTCATGTGACCACACAGACCTCTGACAGCAGCCCTGCTTCTCTATTCTAGCCTGTTTTACTACGGTACTGCATTGTGGGTATCTGCATCTCCATTCTGTATCTACAAACTGCTGCTGTTCTTTTAGCAACCACCAAAATATATGCTATATGACCCCAAACAGATCCCAAACAATAGAGCTCAAAAATGTGAACCTCAGCAAATATTAACCCCAAAGAAACAAACACGAGTCACAAAAATAATTTCCAAAAATATTACAGTTTATTGAAGACGTATATTTAAAAGTAAAATATGAAGGCAAGACAAAACACACAGCAGGGAAAGAGAAACTGCATGGCATCTAAGTAGCTTAGTGCAAGAATAAAAATACTCAGAGGTAAAGTATGTAAGACTTGTCCAACACCTCCCGGTACAAATCATAAAAAGAGAAAAAGAGGATAGAATACAGATGCATGGGTAGCAAACCAAATAGAGTATCCCAGTAAAGACGAGTATAGATTATTCCAGAGGAACATTCTCTAAGTATGGCTAATCATGCAACATGTAAGAGATATTAGCTCAGGACAAAGAAGATAAATAAACAAGGAAGTGGACACGTAGTAGTTATAAAGTGCAAGGCAGGCCGTGCAGTGATCTTACTCACAGAACACGTGCAGTGATGCCCTTTAACGGTAGCGTCACCGAACTCACCAGATTCGCTGCGGTTTTCACGCTGGGAGTTTGCAGTGAAATTTTCATTCTATTGCAAGTATGTAACCCGGCCCCTTCAACCCCCCACCAACTGCAGCATACATTACCTGCTCAACGCCGCGGCTGCATATAAGGCTCTCGTGGGTCACGCTCAGCCAATCAGTGACTGCGGGGGGCCGTGCACTGATTGGCTGAGCGGGACCGACAGGAGCTGGGAGCCTCACATACAACCGTGGCGTCGAGCAGGTAATGTATGCGGTGTGGGGGGGGGGGGGGTTAAAGGGTCCGGGTGACATCCTCGTAGCGGAATGAAAATTACGCTGCGGGTATGTAACCCTATTGAAATGACATTACCAGGATTCGTAGCGGATTTCTCTGCAAGCTCGCGGTGTGAAATCCACTGCAAATCCGGTATGTGTGAAGCGACCCTAAAGGGGAAGTCTTGTGAAACTAACAAATGACAGGCAGGCGGTGGTGCAGAAAGATTATAAAGAAACTATACTCACCAGTCCCTGTGCCCCTGCGCTGCTCTCTCTCCCACAGCCGCTGAAAGTCATTTTCAGTCATTTTTCGACCAGGTTATGTGTATGTCACGGCTCCAGCTCCTTTAGCTGCAATGTCACCTACTCGGCTGATGGCTTGCCTGCACATCCAGTCTATGACTGCAGTGGTCTACATCCCTAGTCAGTGATTGGCAGGGCGGGCGAATTATCAGCCAATATGTGACGTTGCAGCGGGAGGAGTTGCAGGATGCTGGTGGCTGTTGGAAATCATTAAGGAAGAGCTATCCTATAGACAGGAGCGAAACTGTTTCTGGGAGAAGGCTATGTTCACACAATGCGTATATCTGTTGCATTTTTAACATTTTGATTGGTGAATTTATTGAAAGACTTGCGAGTTCACCAACCAAATCGCATCATAAGCGCACTGTGTGAACAAGGCCGAAAGCTGCCAAGTCTGATCATGTTGCTGTGGGTTGCTGCTCTTTACATTTTTTATTTTATTTGTAAAGAACAGCTCCAGCAGGTAAAAAAATCAACTGGTGTCAGAAAGTTATATAGATTTGTAATCCAAAACCAGGAATGGATTTGAAAAGAGAAAGGAGAGATTTCAGGCTTTCCTTTATGACCTGTTCTCTGTTTATAGTCTGTTTCTTGCTTTGGCTTCAAATCTTTGGCAGATAATGTAACTTTACATGCCACCCATACTGCTTCTCATTACTCTGGAGGATTTCCAGGTAGGGTTCCCCTTCTTGTCTATTCATTTCAGCAGCTTTATCTATAATACTCTTTGGCAGACCTTTCAGCATACAATTACATCAGATTGTCAGCCGTCTGCTTCATGTTAACAAATCTTCCATATAAAACCATATACCAGTGGATTCTAAACTGAGTGACCTGAAATGCTGGGAATTGTAGTGTATATAAATGTCTGTGAACTACAAGTGTCCCTCCAAATAGTTGGTAGGTGTGGAGGAAGGGCTGACTGCAAAGCATTATGGGGAAGCTTGATGTCATGTGTTTTCAGTCATCATCATTATCATAAGCTTTACATCAATGGAGCAGCTTTATCAATCTGCCAGAGACACTGCCACAGAAAACACAGTATGATTCGCCTATAGCAACCAATCACAGATCACCTTTAATATTTTAACAAGCTCTTAAAATTAAAGCTGAGCTTTGATTGGTTGCTAGGGGAAAGTTAGACTGTCTAAGATGCGCATGGCAACCAATCACAGTTCAGCTTTTATTTTACCAGAGTAATTTGAGAAAAGAAAGCTGGGCTGTGATTGGTTGCTAGGGGCCACATACATATTATTTAGTGTTCTTAGTGTGGCCTAACCATAAGCTTTTTGCTTGGTCACAGGTGTGTTTAGCATACCTCTCAACTGTCCCGGATCTGGCGGGACGGTCCCGATTTTGGGGTCATGTCCCGCCGTCCCGGTACAGCCCCCATGTGTCCCCCTGCCGCGCACCTCTCCCCAGCCGGGGTCCGCCGCACTGCTGATGGGCTAGCTCCTCCTCCACCACAGCTGCGAGCTTTTGACAGAAGATGGGAGTCACATGGAGGCCCCTCATATACTCTAGAGCAGGGATTCTCAACCTGCGGGCGGCGCAGGCTGAGGGGGTACGCGGGAGGTCGGGGTGATTCAAAATTCTGTGGGAACTGGTGTGGAGCGGCAGAGTGAAGGAGCTGTAACTGTCGCTCTGTGTACCCTGTGGCAGTGCGGGGGCTGGTGTGATGTGGATGGAGGAGACAGTGTGCTGCGGTGCCCGGGCTGTAGCTGCTTCCTGTGTGACCCGGTCACCGCGGTACACGTGCTGCTGCTGCAGGCTCTATCTGTGGGGGAGCTGAGGAGGCGCTGAGGCTGCAGAGGTATCTGGCCGACAAGTGTCTCCCCGGGCAGAGCTGCTGGAGGCCAGGGAGCACAAGCCCCACTACAGATGTAGGTAATGGAAGTGTAGGGTGGGGGAGGAATGGTCCAGGGCTGGGGGCACACTTACAAGATTTTACCCACGGCCGATCCCGTTATCTCCCCGCCCCTGTTGATAAGCCCCGCCCCCGAAGCCAACCGCGGGAGGTATAGTAACACTGACTGTTAGATCACCCAGCTTTCCAGCATCATCTATTGAAGTGAGTATAGTGGAGGTCACCCAGCTTTCCAGCATCATCTATTGAAGTGAGTATAATGGAGGTCACCCAGCTTTCCGAGTATCTCATAGCCAGTATAATGGAGGTCACCCAGCTTTCCCAGTATCTCATAGTCAGTATAAATCAGGTCACCCAGCTTTCCCAGTATCTCATAGTCAAGATAATGCAGGTCACCCAGCTTTCCCAGTATCTCATAGTCAAGATAATGCAGGTCACCCAGCTTTCCCAGTATCTCATAGTCAGTATAATGGCGGTCACCCAGCTTTCTCAGCATCTTGTATAGTAGGCAGTATAATGGAGGTCACCCAGCTTTCCCAGCATCTTGTATAGAAGTATAATGAAGGTCACCCAGCTTTCCTAGCATCTTGTATAATGAGGTCACCAAGCTTTCCTACCATCTTGTATAATGGAGGTCACCCAGCGTTCCCAGCATCTTGTATAGTAGTATAATGAAGGTCACCCAGCTTTCTCAGCATCTTGTATAGTAGGCAGTATAATGGAGGTCACCCAGCTTTCCCAGCATCTTGTATAGAAGTATAATGAAGGTCACCCAGCTTTCCTAGCATCATGTATAATTGAGGTCACCCAGCTTTCCTAGCATCTTGTATAATGAGGTCACCAAGCTTTCCTACCATCTTGTACAATGGAGAACACCCAGCGTTCCCAGCATCTTGTATAGTAGTATAATGAAGGTCACCCAGCTTTCCTAGCATCTTGTATAGTAGTCAGTATAATGGCGGTCACCCAGCTTTCCCAGCATCTTGTATAGTAGACAGTATAATGGAGGTCACCCAGCTTTCCCAGCATCTTGTATAGTAGTATAATGGTAATAGAAGACGTGGATATAAGGGTGTGGCTATGGGGGGCGTGGTTATGGGGAGGGCGTGGCTATATCCTCCCAGCAAAAGTTGGGAGGTATGTGTTTAGTTAACTCTGCAGTAAAGCGCATTGCCAGGCATTAATGGTTAATCCTTCAGATATGTTTACCTCCAGTAACCATGGCAACCGTGCACTGTGATGACAAGCGCTTATGTCATAAAGAAGGTTCCATAAAGCAATGCACCATCTTGGATGCGCCAGAGGACCTTGAGCTTGACTACTTTACTGCCCCCTACCCTTGATGTAATTTGGAGGTGCAGGAGCGCACAGAAAGTGTCCTGTAGCCTCTGGCAGTGATGGCTGCTATCAGGGGTCACACAGAGGCTGCAGGACGCTCTGCTACCAGAGTATGTACAGTGTGTGTCGGGACGATGGAGGAGAGGGCTAAAGGGTGAGGATCACAGCCTCCTGCTGCTGCTGCCGCCATGGACAAGGACAACTACACCCAGCATGCTGCTAGAGGGGGTAAGTATACTGTATATGTAGTGTGTGTATGAATGCTATGCGTATAATGGATGAATGTAGTGTGTGTTACATGTCATGTGTATAGTGTATGGACTGGATGTTTTGGATTTGTATAATGTGTTTTTATGGATGTGTGTGTGTATATATGTATATATATATATATATATATATATATATATATATATATATGTGTCAGGGCTCCAGATGGCGACCAAAATGGTCGCCAATGCGACTGACTTTTTGCAAATGGCGCCCAGATTTATTAATCTGGGCGCCATTTGCGACTGGCCCCGGCGGCGGCGCGCTGTCTCTTTAAGATGCGCGGCTGATGCGCGGCTGCCGGGGGTGTCCCGTCCTATCCCCGGCAGCGCGGCGCATCAGTGAGCTGCCTGGGGCCCTGACTTCCGGCACAGGAAGCGCACGTCAGAGACGCTTCCTGTGTCAGAAGTCACAGCCCCGGCGTACAGGAGCTCACTGATGCGCCGCGCTGCCGGGGATAGGACGGGACACCCCCGGCAGCCGCGCATCAGCCGGGGACAGCGCCTGAAGAAGAAGAGGATCGCCGGGGGAGCGGGTCAGGTGAGTTTGTGTGTTTGTTTTTTTTTAAATATTGCTTAGCATAGAGGAAAGGGGGGGGGGCATCTATAATGGGGGGAGAAGAGGGGCCATCTTCAAGGGGGGGAGAGGGGGCCATCTATAAGGGGGGGAGAAGAGGGGGCATCTATAATGGGGGGGGGGAGAGGGGGCATCTATAAGGTGAGGGGGTATCTATAAGGGGGGGAGAAGAGGGGGCATCTATAATGGGGGGGAGAAGAGGGGGCATCTATAATGGGGGGGGGGGAGAGGGGGCATCTATAAGGTGAGGGGGTATCTATAAGGGGGGGAGAAGAGGGGGCATCTATAATGGGGGGGAGAAGAGGGGGTATCTATAATGGGGGGAGAAGAGGGGGCATCTATAATGGGGGGAGAAGAGGGGGTATCTATAATGGGGGGGAGAAGAGGGGGTATCTATAATGGGGGGGAGGAGGGGGCATCTATAATGGGGGGGGGAGAGGGGGTATCTATAATGGGGGGAGAAGAGGGGGCATCTATAAGGGGGGGAGAAGAGGGGGTATCTATAATGGGGGGGAGAAGAGGGGGTATCTATAATGGGGGGGAGAAGAGGGGGTATCTATAATGGGGGGGAGGAGGGGCATCTATAATGGGGGGGAGGAGGGGGCATCTATAATGGGGGTAGAGGGGGTCATCTATAAGGGGAGGGGGCCATCTATAAGTGTAGGGCAGACTGGCTGCAGACACTGGGAGATAGATATATGCACAATTATTATTATTATCAGGGCCCCTCAGGTGTCTGTATTGTAGGGGGTCACTTGCATTAGTCACTAGGTGAGAGATATATCTATCTATATACACATCTTGTGGGGGGTCACTATGGCTGCAGTCAGAAGTCTAGCTCAGTATGTATAGACTGTTGCAAGCTTTTAAAGGGAACCTGTCACCCCCCGTGACGGGGTGACAGGCTCCCAACCCCCCGTTAGAGCCCCCTATACTCACCTCATCGCGCCGGGTCCCGCTTCTGAAGATGGTCGGGTCACGGAGATCTCAGCCGCTGCAGCCCGGCGCGCACACTGAGAGATGAGTCCAACGCTCATAGAGAATGACGGAGCGCTGGACTCTCCCATCATTCTCTATGAGCGTTGGACTCATCTCTCAGCGCACGCCGGGCTGCAGCGGCTGAGATCTCCGTGACCCGACCATCTTCAGAAGCGGGACCCGGCGCGATGAGGTGAATATAGGGGGCTCTAACGGGGGGTTGGGAGCCTGTCACCCCGGCACGGGGGTCGACAGGTTCCCTTTAAGTTCAAGTTCAGAAGAGTAAGCCTCATTAAAAGGCTAGCCAAGTGAGGCTGAAGTACTGAGTCAGACTGGATATGGTTGTCAGACTGTATATGGTTGTCAAGTTGCAAGTTTCCATGTTGAACGTTTTCAAACTAAGAAAAGAAAGGATCTAAAGGAGGAGGCTGCTGCCGTGGCCTCTGCACACAGTAAGTCCCATTTAACATAACATTAATTTTACATGGTTTAAAATGTTGGCGACCAAATATTCTATTTGGCGCCTAAATTTTTCAGGTTAGGAGCCAATGGCTCCTAGGTAAATTTTTTAGTCTGGAGCCCTGTGTGTGTATCAGCACTGCTGACTCCTCTGTCCAGCAGAAGTGTTGAGGTGAATAGACTGTACATAGGAGCTGCAGCCATTCTCTGGCTTGATCAGTACTATGTAATTGCTGCAGGTAATCGGTGAATATAGAGTTATTACCGCCATAGAGTGACCGCCACATAATGACTCTATATACCAGGGGTCCTCAACTGGCGGACCTGGACTGCGGTGGCCAGCTGTCCGGACCCTGGCCGCGGCGCTGCTCCCTGCACAGTAACTATCTATGAGCGCTCGAAGCGAGCGCTCATAGATACTAAGCAGCAGCAGCGGCACTGACAGAGAGGGAGCCATCGGCTCCCTCCCTGTCAGTCACTCTCGTGGCCGCAGCGGTCACAAGAGCCCGCGCTCCCCCTCTGGTGTTGGCGCTCTAGTGACGTTCCTGCGCCGGCGGGGAGAGCGGCCTCTAGTGACCGCTGCAGTGCGGCCACAGGAGGAAGAGAAGAGGATGCGCAGGACTCAGGTGAGTATAAGTGGTTTGTTTCTTTTATGTATATGGGAGGGGGAGAGCGCACAGGGGGGGCTATATACTGGGGGAGAGTGCACAGAGGGGCAATATACTGGGGGTGAGCGCACAAGGGGGGCTGTATACTGGGGGAGAACACACGGGGCTATATACTGGGGAGAGCGCATAGGGGGCTATATACTGGGGGAGAGCACACAGAGGGGCTATATACTGGGGGAGAGCGCACAGGGGGGCTATATACTACAGGGGGAGAGCACACAGAGGGGCTATATACTGGGGGAGAGCACACAGGGGGGCTATATACTGGGGGGAGAGTGCATAGGGGGCTATATACTGGGGGAGAGCGCACAGGGGGGGCTATATACTGGGGAAGAGCGCACAGGGGGGCTATATACTGGGGTAGAGCCCACAGGGGGGCTAAATACTGGGGGAGAGCGCACAAGGGGGGCTATATACTGGGGGAAAGCACACAGGGGGCTATATACTGGGGAGAGCACACAGGGGAGCTATATACTGGGGGAGAGCGCACAGGGGGGCTATATACTCGGGGAGAGCTCACAGAGGGGCTATATACTGGGGGAGAGCACACAGGGGGGCTATATACTACAGGGGGAGAGCACACAGAGGGGCTATATACTGGGGGAGAGCACACGGGGACTATATACTGGGGGGAGAGCGCATAGGGGGCTATATACTGGGGGAGAGCGCACAGGGGGGCTATATACTGGGGGAGAGCGCACAGGGGGGCTATATACTGGGGGAGAGCGCACAGGGGGGCTATATACTGGGGGAGAGCCCACAGGGGGGCTATATACTGGGGGAGAGCGCACAGGGGGGCTATATACTGGGGAGAGCACATAGGGGGGGCTATATACTGGGGGAGAGCGCACAGGGGGGCTATATAATGGGGGAAAGCGCACAGGGGGGCTATATACTGGGGGAGAGAGCACAGGGGGGCTATATACTGGGGGAGAGCGCACAGGGGGGCTATATACTGGGGGAGAGCGCACAGGGGGGCTATATACTGGGGGAGAGAGCACAGGGGGGCTATATACTGGGGGTGAGCGCACAGGGGGGCTATATACTGGGCGAGAGCGCACGGAGGGCTATATACTGGGGGAGAGCGCACGGGGGGGCTATATACTGGGGGAGAGTGCACAGAGGGGCTATATACTGGGGGAGAGCGCACAGGGGGGCTATATACTGGGGAGAGCACATAGGGGGGCCTATATACTGGGGGAGAGCGCACAGGGGGGCTATATACTGGGGGAGAGAGCACAGGGGGGCTATATACTGAGGGAGAGCGCACAGGGGGGCTATATACTGGGGGAGAAATATGTAGAAGACGGCACTTCCGTGGAGGTGGTGCTCGAGGTGAGAAAAATGATCAGATATTAGGAAGAGCCCGGCACTCACCAAGTAGATTATGCTTCTTTATTGTAGTGTAGCAAACATATGGTACAAGGACGTGTTTCGGCCAAGCATGGCCTTCATCAGCTTAGGGGTGTACCATACTGGGGGAGAGCGCACGGGGGGCTATATACTGAGGGAGAGCACACAAGGGGGCTATATACAGGGGGAGAGCACCCAGAGGGGCTGTATACTGGGGGAGAGCACACAAAGGGGCTATTATACTGGGGGAGAGTGCACAGGGGGGCTATATACTGGGGAAAGCGCACAGGGGGGCTATATACTGGGGGAGAGCGCACAGGGGGGCTATATACTGGGGGTGAGCGCACAGGGGGGCTATATACTGGGGGAGAGCGCACAGAGGGGCTATATACTGGGGGAGAGTGCACAGGGGGGCTATATACTGGGGGAGAGAGCACAGGGGGGCTATATACTGGGGGAGAGCGCACAGGGGGGCTATATACTGGTGGAGAGCGCACGGGGGGCTATATACTGAGGGAGAGCACACAGGGGGGCTATATACAGAGGGAGAGCACCCAGAGGGGCTGTATACTGGGGGAGAGCACACAAAGGGGCTATTATACTGGGGAAGATCGCACAGGGGGGCTATATACTGGGGGAGAGCGCACAGGGGGGCTATATACTGGGGGAGAGCCCACAGGGGGGCTATATACTGGGGGTGAGCGCACAGGGGGGCTATATACTGGGGGAGAGCGCACGGGGGGCTATATACTGGGGGAGAGCGCACAGGGGGGCTATATACTGGGGGAGAGTGCACAGAGGGGCTATATACTGGGGAGAGTGCACAGGGGGGCTATATACTGGGGAGAGCGCACAGGGGGGCTATATACTATTGGGCAGTCACCCCCTTTGTACCTCATTTTAAAGGGCTGGTGAGAGAGAAAATGCCAGTTTTCCCACTAATAGGCAGCAATTCTGTATGTAAATAGTTCAACAACGTTTGTGAAAAGTAACAAAACACGTTTACTACTGATGTTCAGCTCGGACCTTCACCTGACAATAGACCCCGGTAAGTGGACCTTCACTAAAAGTTGTTGAGTACCCCTGCTATATACACTATATACAGACCAATATTACCACCACAGACTGACCGCAACATAATGCATAATGACTCTATATACACTATATACAAACTATTATTACCGCCATAGAGTGACCGCCACATGATATTGGTTTGTATATAGTGTATATAGAGTCATTATGTGGCGGTCACTCTATGGCAGTAATATTGGTCTGTATATGGTGTATACAGTATATGGAGTCATTATGTGGTGGTCATGGTGTGTGCTGGTCTGTATATAGAGTCATAATGTGGTGGTCACTCTATAGCGGTAATATTGGTCTGTATATAGTGTATATATAGAGTCATTATGTGGTGGCCACTCTATGGCAGTAATATTGGTCTGTTTATAGTGTATATAGAATCATTATGTGGCGGTGATGGTGTGGTGCTAATATTGGCGTGTAAATAGTGTCATTATGTGGCAGTCACTCTATGGAGGTAATCTTGGCCTATATATAGTAAAGTTTTCTTCAATTACGGTAAGGAGGTAATATTTGGTCCTGATAGTGATTGTTTTTTATTTTATTTTTTAAAACAATGCATATAAATAGTTTTTGTGTTTACACCACTAGTGACAGTCCTGGCATGTAGTGGCGGTCCTGACATGTAGCGGCGGTCCCAGCATGTAGTGGCGGTCCTGACATGTAGCGGCAGTTCTGGCATGTAACCTTCTAAATTGACTCAATGTGACTAAAGGCCATAATACACGGAGCGAAAATTGTCCGAATCCAGCCGATATCACTCTGTGTATATAGAGACAACAGTAATCAAATGATCATTGTCTTTTGGCAAGTGTAAAAATCATTACCTGATCACGTTCCCCGGTGTCCTAAGGCCTTGTCTGTTTGTTACGGCCAGTGACTGGCTGAACGTCATATTACTTGAGAGAGGACCAGAAGTTAGAGCTGGGACTGGGGGATCCCAGAGACAAGGCCTGAGGACACCGGGAAACGTGATCAGGTAGTATATATCTTTATTGTTCACGATATACAGCAAGGGCTGCACACACATCACTAATGATATATATATCTATATATATATATACTGTGTATATATATATAATCTGGCCCTGTCCTCCCCATACACAGTAATGTTCGGCACAGCTGAGTTTTCCTGTGTTCTCTATGGGAGGGGTAAGCCATAGCCACACAGATCTGATGGCGGCTTGCCTCTCTGAGAACAAAGAAGTTGGGCATTGATTTTTCCATCAAGCCTAACCCCCTATGTCCACTGATATAATCTGTCAGAGGACTGTCCAGAGAGCCTCATACTCCTTACACTGATGGCCGAACCCACCACGAGCAGCAGGTACCACCAACAAAAGTGTAAAATGTATGGGAACCTTAAATTGCTGCTACAATATTTCAGCATTTGGGGCCCCACCTTCAAATTTGCCCAGGGCCACATTTAGTCTAAAACTTGCCCTGCATGGGTGACAGACTCCCAAAGACCCATGGATGCAGCAGTTGCTGCTAAATTGCACCCTCGGGGCCCGGCTCACCTGTCCGCTGAGGCCCCTCCCCCACATTAGCCATACAGTTACGTCTTCTGTGCCCTGAACTGCACCATCCCTGAGGGGGGTGAGAGCTTTTCTTCAGGCAGCTCTCTCCTCCCAGCCTGCAGGGGGCGGCAGATGGTGCGAAGCAGACCAGCCAACTAACCAGCTCCGCCCGGCCTGCAGTGTTAGAGGGCTCATCCGACACCTGACAGGATGAATGCACTGTGTCCATCTTGGGGCAGGGTGAGGCTGGGGGCCCCAGGGAAGGGCACCATGCAGAGCATCCAGTACAGAGTACAGTACCTGTGTCTCCTGCTCCGCTACTACCAACACTGGGGCCCCAGCAGGGAAGAAGCGACCAGCAACCTCTTCTGCAGCGACCAGGACCTGCACCTACAGAGACTGAGTGCCTGGGGACTACTGCACCCAACATCTCTTAGGTAACCTGCTGTATATAGGATGTAATATACACTACTGCACCCAACATCTCCTGCCCAACCTGCTGTATGTAACATGTAATATACACTACTGCACCCAGCATCTCCTGGCCAACCAGCTGTATGTAACATGTAATATACACTACTGTACCCAGCATCTCCTGGCCAACCTGCTTTATGTAACATATAATACTATACACTACTGCACCCAGCATCTCCTGGCCAACCTGATGTATATACAATGTAATATACACTACTGCACCCAACATCTACTGGATAACATGCTGTATGTAACATGTAATATACACTACTGCACCCAACATCTCCTAGATAACCTGCTGTATATACAATGTAATGTGCACTACTGCACCCAACATCTCCTGGCCAACCTGCTGTATGTAACATGTAATATACACTACTGCACCCAGCATCTCCTGGCCAACCTGCTGTATGTAACATGTAATATACACTACTGTACCCAGCATCTCCTAGCCAACCTGCTTTATGTAACATATACTATACACTACTGCACCCAGCATCTCCTGGCCAACCTGCTGTATATACAATGTAATATACACTACTGCACCCAACATCTCCTGGATAACATGCTGTATGTAACATGTAATATACACTACTGCACCCAACATCTCCTGGATAACCTGCTGTATATACAATGTAATGTGCACTACTGCACCCAATATCTCCTGGCCAACCTGCTGTATGTAACATGTAATATACACTACTGCACCCAGCATCCCCTGACCAACCTGCTGTATGTAACATGTAATATACACTACTGCACCCAACATCTCCTGGCCAACCTGCTGTATGTAACATGTAATATTCACTACTGCACCCAGCATCCCCTGGTCAACCTGCTGTATGTAACATGTAATATACTCTACTGCACCCAGCATCTCCTGGCCAACCTGCTGTATATGACATGGAATATACATCACTGCACCCAGCATCTCCTGGCCAACCTGCTGTATATATAATGTAACATACACTACTGCACCCAACATCTCCTGGATAACATGCTGTATGTAACATGTAATACTATACACTACTGTACCCAACATCTCCTGGATAACATGCTGTATGTAACATGTAATATACACTACTGCACCCACTATATCCTGGATAACCTGCTGTATATAACATGTAATACAATACACTACTGCACCCAACATCTTCTGGCCAACCTGCTGTATGTAACATGTAATATACACTACTGCACCCAACATCTTCTGGCCAACCTGCTTTATGTAACATGTAATATACACTACTGCACCCAACATCTCCTGGCCAACCTGTTGTATGTAACATGTAATATACACTACTGCACCCAACATCTCCTGGATAACCTGCTGTACATAACATGTTATATACACTACTGCACCCAACATCTCCTGGATAACCTGCTGTACATAACATGTAATATACACTACTGCACTCAACATCTCCTGGGTAACCTCAGTATTGCATTAATCAGTATGCACAACCAACTAAAAAAAGTGTATAAAAATATTAATATTAA
Source organism: Dendropsophus ebraccatus (assembly GCF_027789765.1). Taxonomy (NCBI): domain Eukaryota; kingdom Metazoa; phylum Chordata; class Amphibia; order Anura; family Hylidae; genus Dendropsophus; species Dendropsophus ebraccatus. The sequence goes on along the minus strand of NC_091455.1, from coordinate 88,790,702 downwards.
TAACGCCCACCCATAGTAATAACTAAAATCAACCCCTGTTTTCCCAATAAAAAATTTGGTGAATTCGTGTACAGGATTGTCAATAATAAATTATCACATTCCTGCAAGGGGGATAGGTTTGGGGCAATGTGGCATCGTGCGTGTGTGTGTGGCAGGGAGGTAAGTTGACCCCTTGCATCAGGGCCCATGAGACATTAGCTACGCCCCTGCATTACATGGCTATGTTCACACAGCGTTTAACAGCAAATCAATTAACCATTCACTTCAATGTAAAGTCTGCCACCACCACACTTTACATTGTGTGAAGAGCTATTTCCTGTTTTTTTATTGAATAACATCTTGAAATAATAGGCATGTACATTATTTTAAACACCTGTTCTAAAGAATTTGGATTTTTAGAATTTGACTTTAATGCAATGCCGCCCCTGCAGTAAAGAACGGACGCTAATCCCATTGCAATCAGCGTTTGTTCTTTACTTAAAAACATTGTTGTTTGAATATAGCCTATGGGTGACAGGTGACAGTCTCTGAGACTGACTAAAGATTATTTCAACATTTTGTGATATTTTGTCAATTCCAATGTAGAAAGATAATACCTCAAAACGCAGTTTTTATTTTATCATAGTATGCACAGTATGCATTTCTGCATACATCTTAATATATTAAGAAGGAACGTGTGCCAAATTTTCTCAATGGGTGGTGGGTGTCTGACGATCATACAAGTGATTATAGTGCAGTTACATCCAGTAACTCCCAGGGGATGTCTTCTCGAAAGACCATATAAATGACTATAGTGCAATTACATCCAGTGACATCCAGGCGACATCTTCTCATTGGAGTTGATCACTTGTGCTTTTGTATCTCTATCTCGCCCAGACCTCCAGGATGATTGCCTTCATTCATGAATCATCTCTGCAGAAGCTGCCAAACATCTTAGATTGTGCACTTTTCCAGATCCTCCTATTTGTTCCCCTTATCTATAGTGCTAAACAGTAATAATGTCCCCTGGTGTCCCATACAGGAAAATGGATAGGTAAGAAGGTTCAGGGAATGGTTAGGTAAGTATTCCCAATAGGTGGGTGGTTAACTTCAATGGTATGTAGTGTCCCATATTAATTTGATGCCACCAGTGGGCAGTTTCTCGAGTATATATGCCACCTGTAGGTAGTTTCTTCAATATATTGGCAACCAGTAGGCACTTTCCTTCAGTATGTCCTCCATATGCAATTTCTCCTGTAGATAGCCCTCAGTTTTGTGTTTCCCCAGTATACAGGGCCCCAGTAGGTAAGTTTCTCTTATAGATAGGCCCCTAGTATGTAATTTCTAGTAAATTGGGGGTTTAGATGCTGTGGGGAATTCCTCTTTCCCTTGGTGTACCAATGGGCCCACTCACCATCTCCTGCAGAATGCCTACTAATGAATATTTACCCAGCCCTCTGCAAAGAATGGTGGTTGAGAATGGCATTACTGTAGAGGGCCAGAGATATATTCATTAGCAGTGCAAGAATCAAGAAAGTAAAAGACCACACACCATAAAACTTTACATTTTATTGTGGGAAAATCATCAAAACGCCATGCAGTGTAAAGCAGACAGTGAGGACACCAGTTACTCAGTGATGTGTGACAACTTATTGCTTCTCCAGTCCAGTATTTGGTATCTGCCACTACTGGGAGTGGGCACCCCATAAGTTTTTTTTGTGCAATACTCTAAAACTAGAAAAAATAGAGGTAGTGTCAGCCTCACTGTCTCCTGCCCTATCAGTAGTTTTAGAATCTTGCAGTTTCCATTAACATCACTAAACCTAAAACTAAACTGAGACTTCCTGTTCTGTCTGTGCTAATAAGTAGGAAACTGCTGAAAAGTGATCTAGACATTAGACATGTCAATTCTTTGGGCGGATGGTGGATTGTGATTGAGAAATTCTACTGAATCAAAAGGAGGGCAGAATTTTTAAGCAGAGGCTTGGAAAAAAAGGATGACGGGCTCTCCTTATCCCCTTAGTGCTGCAGCTAGTATGGTCCTTAAAGGAGACCTGTCACCCCCTGTGCCGGGGTGACAGGCGCCCGACCCCCAGCTAGATCCCCTTATACTGACCTCATCCCACCGAGTCCCGCTCCCGGAGCCGGAACGGAGATATCCTGGTCAGAAGCGGGCGCGCGGGCGCTGTGGAGATAGGTCTGGCATCCATAGAGAATGAATGGAGCCGTGCGCGTGCTGCAGAGATGAGTCCGGCTCCATTCATTCTCTATGGACGCCAGACCTATCTCCACAGTGCGCGCGCTGGCTTCTTACCAGGATATCTCCGTCCCGGGACCGGCTCGGGGACTCAGCGGGATGAGATCAGTATAAGGGGATCTAGCTGGGGGTCGGGAGCCTGTCACCCTGGCACAGGGGGTGACAGGTCCTCTTTAATGACCAGGCTCATTTTTCAAAATCTGACCTGTCTCACTTTATGCGCTTATAGCTCAGTGATGCTTTAACGTATGCTAGCGATGATTATTTTTTCGCAACATATGGCACTTTATGGTAGTGGCAAAATTTGGACACTATTGTGTGTATTTTTTTGTGAAAAACATCAAAATAAAAATTTGCATTTTATGAACTTTGAAATTCTCTGCTTCTAAAAAAAGGAAGTCATAGCACATAACTTAGTTTCTGAAAGTTTCCAAAACTGATTTTTTTAGGGACCAGTTCTTTTTTTTTTTAATGGATTTAGGAGGCTTGTATACTGGAAACCCCCATGAGTTACCCCATTTTTGAAACTACACACCCTAAAGAATTAATCTAGGGGTAAAATAAACCCCACAGGGGCTTGAGGAAAGTATTAACCATTAGGCTGGGTTCACACTATGTATATCTGAGGCTGTATTTGTTCCTCATGTCAGGTCCTCATAGCAACCAAAACCAGGAGTGGATTGAAAACACAGAAAGGCTCTGTTCACACAATGTTGTAATTGAGTGGATGGCCGCCATATAACAGTAAATAACTGCCATTATTTCAATACAACAGCCGTTGTTTTAAAATAACAGCACATATTTGCCATTAAATGACGGCCATCCACTCAATTACAACATTATGTGAACAGAGCCTTTCTGTGTTTTCAATCCACTCCTTGTTTTGGTTGCTATACAGCCTCAAATATACGTAGTGTGAACATAGCCTTAGACCGTAAAAAAATGGAAAATTAAAAATTTCCAATAATATATTGTTTAGATTAACCCCTTCCCCCAATATGACGTCCAGGGACGTCATGAAAAGCAGTGTCAGAACGCATCATGACATCCCTGGACGTCATGCTTTCCCTTCCTCCCCCCTCTGTCCCTAGGTGAGATCTGGCAGCGGGAGGAGGCTGTCTCACACAGCCTCCTCCTGCTGCCACTGCCCAAAGAGGAGCCGTGCTCCCCCCGGGCAGTTAACCCCATAGACGCCGCGGTCGGTGCAACCGCAGCGTCTATGGGAAGATATGCTCCTGCCTGACGATCGGGTGCCTGGGAGGAGGCTGCGGCACATGCTGCTGCGCTCCCCCAGGCTCCCCTTCTCTGCTGCTGAGCCCCCCATGCAGCCGCCACCTCCCCGTGCTCCCCCGCCCCCTCCCCGTGCTCCCCTACGTGGCCGCCCCCTCCCTGTGCTCCCCCATCGTGAGCCCCCCCCCCCCGCCGATCGGGTGCCTGGGAGGAAGCTGCGGCACATGCTGCTGCGCTCCCCCCAGGCTGTCCTTCCTCTTCCGAGCCCCCCCCCCCCCCCGTGCTTCCCCCCCCCCTCCCCCGGCTCCCTCTGCACTCACTCCCCCCAGAGCCGCGCGAACAATCGCGCGACTCTGGGAGGGTATCCATAGCAACCCAGACGCTTTCCAGTGCGTATGGGCTGCTATGATTTCTAATGATCGGGTCCCTGCACTGAGGCAGGGACCTGATCATTTGAATGATCTGTCAGTGTGTAACACTGACAGATCATTCAATATATAATGCATTACAGCACTGATCATGTGCTGTAATGCATTATATATGTGAAAAAGTGAAAGTAAAAAAAAACAACAGTAAACACATACATATATACATACATAATTAAAGAAGTAATTAATTACAATAAATAAATTAATTAAATAAATACATAATAAATAAATGAATAATAAAATAAATAAATATTTATAAATTAAATAAATATACACATTTCCTATCCCCCTTTATAAATGATCCCCTATAAATAAGATACATATATGTGGTATCGCCGTGTCCGTGTCCCTGTATATTAACCCGTTACATTAATTATTCCACCCGATTAACGCCATTAAAAAAATAAATAAAAAACTAACAAAAATGAAAATTTTTCGTTAATCCCGCCCCCTAAAAAATAAAGGAAAAACCTATCAAAAAGTCACATGTACCCAAAAGGTGAACCACTAAAAGCGTCAGCTTATGCCACAAAAAAAAAGCCCTCACATAACTCCATTGGTGAAAAAATTTAAATATTACTGCTCTTACAATATGCAAGACACAAACAGTTTAGAAAGTATAAATGCCATAAACTATTACAAAAGTTATATAATATGGATATCACTGTAATCGTACTGACCTGACAAATAAAGATAACATATCATATGTAACGTATAGTAAACGGCGTACAAAAAAATGGTGAAAAACAGCTGCTAAATAGTGTTTTTTATTCGTACCACCTCATAAAAAATTAATTAAAAAATGATCAGGGTGTCACATGTCCCCCCGAATGGTACAGATGGAAACGTCAACTTGTCTTACACAAATATTTTGGCACCACAAGGCCTCTGTGACATGGTATAATGGCTAAAAAAAAAACTGAAATAAAAAAAGGCCCCAAAATTCCCCAGGCCTCTGTCATGTCTGAGGTCTGTGGTCGAGACAGGTGAAGCACTGCGGCCACATATGGGGGATTACTAGAAACATTAGAATAAGCGGAATAAATATTTAGTTCCATTTCTCAGTTAGTATTTGCTGTGTTAGAGGAAAAAAATGGATTCAAATGGAATATCTGCCAAAAAAATGAAAATGTTAAATTTCCCCTCCAACTTGCTTAAATTTCTGCAAAACACCTAAAGGGTTAATAAACTTATGAAAGGTTACTTTGAATACTTTATGGGGTGCAGTTTTTACAGTGGAGAGATTTATGGGGGTAACTAACATACAGGCCCCACAAATCCACTACAGAACTAAACTGGTCCCTAATGAAATCAGAATTTGAAATTTTCCTGAAAATTTGAAAAATCGCTGCAAAATTTCGAAGCCCTCTAACAACCTAAAAAGTAAAAGGACGTTCACCAAATGACGTCACCATAAAGCAGAGATGTTATAGATGTTGCAGTAATAATTAGTTCATGTGGCATGACTATCTTTCTTAGGAAAAGAGAGTTTTGAAGATAAAGAAACATACATTTTTCAAATTTTTGCGCAAATGTTGTGTTTTTTTACAAAAAACTACTGAGTGTATCAACCAAAGTATACCACAAACATAAAGAGGAATATGTCACGAAAAAACAATCTCAGAATAACCGCGATAGTTAAAACGTCGCAGAGTTATTACTACATAAAGAGAGACAGGTCAGATTTGAAAAATAGGCCCTGGTCATTAAGGCCAAAACAGGCTGCGGAGGCAAGGGGTTAAAGTTTCTTATTTTCAAACATGAGAACATGAGAGAAAAAGCACCCACCAAATTTGTAACGCAGGTTTTCCTGAGTAAAATAGTACCTTATATGTGGGCATAAACCACTGTATGGGCACACAGCAGGGCTCAGAACGGAAAGAGCCCTGCCAATGCCAGATTTTGTTGAAGACGTTTCTGAGCGCTAGGTGCGTTTGCAGCGCCCCAGTAGTTTCAGCAGAGAGAAACCCCCCCCCATAAGTCACCCCATTTTGGAAAATACATCCCTCAAAGAATTCATCTTGGGGTGTGGTGAGCATTTTGACCCCACAGGTATTAGAGGAAAGTATTCAAAACGTAAAAATAAAAAACGAACTTTTCCAATAATATTTTCGTTTAGTTTGAAATTTCTCAATTTTACGAAGAACAGGAGAGAAAAGGCACCACAAAATTTGTAACGCATGTTCTCCTGAATACAATGGTACCCTATATGTGGGCATAAACCACTGTATGGGCATACAGCAGGGCTCAGAACGGAAAAAGCGCCAAATAGCATTTCCAGTGCAGATTTTTCTGCAGATGTTTCTGAGCACCAGGTGCGTTTCCAGTGCCCCTATAGTGCAAGCGGAGTAAAAAAAAAAAAAAAAACACCCCACACCCCATTTTGGAAAGTAACCCCCTCAAAGAATTCATCTTGGGGTGTGGTGAGCATTTTGACCCCACAGGAATTTGCGGGAAGTATTCAAAATTATACAGTAAAAATGAAAAACTAGAATTTTTCCAATAATATGTTGGTTTAGTTTAAAATTTCACAATTTCACGAGGAACAGGAGAGAAAATACATCCCAAAATCTGTAACGAAGTTTCTCCTGAGTACCCCATATGTGGGCATAAACCACTGTATGGGCACACAGTAGGGCTCAGAAGGGAAGGAGCGTAATTTGCAGGAGCAAAACCGCAGCTAGTAACAGTTATTAGAATAGCGCAGTTACTAAAATAAAATTTAAAAAATGAGGTTACGGGCAACCTGCTGTGGTTACGGACAATCTGGGGTGGTTATGGGCAACCTGGGGTGGTTATGGATAAGCTGCGGTGGTTACGGCAACCTGGGGTGGTCACCGGCAACCTGCTGTGGTTAAGGCAATAGGCAACTTGCTGTGGTTACGGGCAATGTGCACTGCTTACAGACAATCTGGGGTGGTTACTGGCCACATGGGGTGTTTACGGGCAACATGGGGTGGTTAAGGGCAACATGGGGAGGTTACGGACAATCTGGGGGTTACAGACAATCTGGGGTGGTTACGGACAATCTGCGGTGGTCACAGGCAACCTGGGGTGGTTACAGCAACTTGCTGTGGTTATGGGCAACATGGGGTGATTAGGGGCAACATGGGGTGGTTACAGGTAACCTGCCGTGGTTTCGGGCAACATGGGGTGGTTTCGGGCAACATGGGGTGATTACGGACAATCTGGGGGGTTACGAACAATCTGGGTTGGTTACAGACAATCTGGGGTGGTTACGGATAAAATGAAGTGCTTAAAGGTAATCTGGGGTGGGTACATGTCATTTGGAGTGGTTACGGCAATCTGGTGTGGTTACAGGCAATCTGGAGAGGGTCACTGTCAATTTGGGGTGGTTACAGGCAACGTGCGGTGGGGAGAGGCAATCTGGGGGTTACGTGTAATCTGGCATGATTATGGGCAACCTGGGGTGGTAACGGGCAACCTGGGGGGGTTACGGGTAATATAGGGGGGGGGGGGGGGTTACAGACAATTTGGGGTGGTTACGGACAATCTGGAATGGTTACGGACCATCTGGGGTTGTTACGGATAAACTGAATTACTTATAGGTAGTCTGGGGTGAGTACATGTAATTTGGGTTGGTTACGGGCAATCTGGGGTGATTACGGACAATCTGGAGGAGGTCACTGGCATTTTGTGGTGGTTACAGGCAACATGCGGTGGTTATAGGCAACGTGCGGTGGTTATGTGTAATCTGGCGTAATTACAGGCAACCTGTGCTGGTTACAGGTAATCTGGGGGGGGGGGGGGGGTTTACGGGTAATCTGGGGGTAAACCGCAATTATTACTAGAATAAAAAGTGTGTTTTATTTTTTTTTTGTATGCTTTCACTTTTTGTACTTTTACTTTTTTTTTTTTACTGTACTTTTATGATCACTGTGATACATCTATCACAGTAATCATAGTTCAGTGGCAGGGACCAAATTGGTCCCGGTCACTTTAAATTTTCAGAGTTGACTGCTTCTGAAGCACATGCGCACTTCAGAAGCAGTCTGGTCGCAGAGAGGGAAGGTAAGTATATCAACTTCGGGGAGGGGGGGGGCACACTCCACTTTTTATCACATCACCAATGATTTATTGTGACAGGAGATAAAAAAGTGCATCGCTACGCTGGGAACAAGTGATCAGCAGTATATAGTATATACCGCTGATTGCTTGTGTCGGGACCACACAGGGTGGCGGAGAGAATGGGGCTTTGATTATTTTTACATATCCAGCACTGTGAAAAGACATAGTCTGCTCACAGCGATGGCGGCAGCCATCTTCGAAGTGATGGCTGCCCAGGGAGGGGAGGGTTAGTGATTGCCTACTAGGGGGTTAATCTGGGGGTGGGGGTGGGGGGGGAGACATTTTTTCATCTCCCCTCGCCGCGGATTCACGGTTAGGGGAGATGAAAGCATGCAGCAGCACCGAAAATGGCCGGTACTGGCTGCCGCCGCTATAACGATATTAACGGCGATTGCTATGCGGGGGCCGGCCAAGACGGACCCCACACACTGCCTCGACCCCTCAGCTACCTCCGGAAGCTGATAGACAGGGTGCGGGCCTTACCGGCGCCCCTGCATAATTCTCTAATTCGCTGATAAAAAGCTGATGGAAGCAGAATTAGGCCCATTAGTGACCGCCGTAAAAAGCCGTATCGGCAGTCACTAAGGGGTTAAGGAAAGTCACTATCCCTTTGACCCCAAGTAGAGGTTTGAAACTCCCTGCCTATTCAGTAGTATGCACATACCCTTAGAATATGTTCACACACAGTAAAACAACACAGGAATATGTCTGTAATGTTGAGGTAAAAATACAGCCATATTTTCAGTTTACAGTCAATGAAAAATTGGCTGGCAGTGCACACATGGTACAGAATAATGACCGTAATTGATTATGACCGTCCAAATAATTAACATGCTCATTATTTATTACCTGCTTTTGCAAAAAAAACTTTTTTTTTAACCTCTTCACACACCTGTTTTATTTTCACTTAAAATTATGGTCGTATTTAGTTTTTATTTTAGTCTTCCCTTCCTTTTGGAACAACATCTTCAACAGTCACAGAGTAAACCCAGTAATTAGAGATGAGCGAACCTCGAGCATGCTCGAGTCCATCCGAACCCGAACTCGTTCGGCATTTGATTAGCGGTGGCTGCTGAAGTTGGATAAAGCTCTAAGGTTGTCTGGAAAACATGGATACAGTCAATGACTATATCCATGTTTTCCACATAGCCTTAGGGCTTTATCCAACTTCAGCAGCCCCCGCTAATCAAATGCTGAACGATCGGGTTTGGATGGACTCGAGCATGCTCGAGGTTTGCTCATCTCTACCAGTACTCTTTCTCATTCATGGCAATGGGACAACTCCTGTCTTTTGATACCATTTGTCAATGAGGTTTTCTCAGAAGAATATCTGTTAAAAATAGCTCAGGCAAGATAATAGCCCTCATAATAATCTGCAAAAGATGAAATAAAAAATTACAATCACAAAATTAAAGGATTCGAAAAAAATGTTTCAGTAGCTCAAATCAGTACAAACAAAAAGTCTAGGCAATACATTTCCTTTAAATGCGACTTCCAACCTATTTAGTCATATTTAGTCTGCAGGTTCCCCTTTAAATATTAGCTTGAAATACTGTATGCAGATACCACAAATACAATAAAAAGGTAATTTAGGTAATCAGCAATGAATAATTGAGTCACAATGACTTGTAATTGTATCAAGGCCTTTTGTTTCATATCAATAATGTCCAAGATGAAACCCTAAGTGCTTTATGTTGTAAGCAGAGGCACAGTGTACAATTATAGAAATCTATTTACTGACAATCAGTCCATTACCAGGCTAAAACACTAAAAGCATTTACAGTCAGCTTAGTGACTGCACTGTGCTGACATGCAAAGGCCTAAGGGGCTGCAATACTGGTACTCTAGAGGGGATGATTTTTTCAAAGAGGAGGATATAACTATATTTCAAAAATATGCTTTGACTTGTGAGTCAAGAAACAGAGCTGCTTTTGTACATGCATCTCAATCTGTAGAAAATTGCTCTGATCTTGACTTGTGATTATAACCAAAATCACATGCTAAGCTTTCAAAGTGTTTAGCTTCACGAGACCTCTCGCTTGTTCATTGTGCATAAACATGTTATAAAAAGAACATTTCATGGGTCTGTAAATATATCTAGTAAAACACATTAATTTATTGAAGTTGATGGATGCTATAAATATTCTATGATTACCTTCTCAACATCTGGATACATGTGATGATAAAATTGTGTCGTCATACGAAAGCAATCTGTAAAAAAAAAGCAACTCTACATGTAATTGAACATAAGGTGCGTGCTATTAAGCTGCTTCTTTGCCATATGAGCATGCACTCAGGATGAGCCTGAGTATTACCCGATTTTTTTTTTTATATATATGTTTTGACTTCAGTTTTTATTCTTACATTTTCCTCTTACAGAAGCTCTGCAAACTTCAATTTTACCTACTGGCAATCATAAATAACCCAACAACAGCCTAGGGGCAAAAGAAATGCAGCTGGACTAAATAAAGATGAGATTATCCAGAGATCGATGAGGCTGTTTTGGTTCCTCTTCATTCCTGTACTTTGAGTTTGGTTCCTGCTCATTTCTGTAGAGCCTGTAAAAAAGAAAAGAGCACAATGGAGGGTTATTATAGCATATAAAGAACAGTTATTTATTTTCTGTATGGTAGATCATCTAGGCTGTCATTGTGTACTAACATTGTTAGGCCACGACCACAAAACGCCTTTTTTTGGCTGTCTGACAGATATTCTTTTGGATGGCCATCATTTCGCAGCCAAACAACAGACGTTATTTAAAAACAATGGCTGTTATTGGTGGAATAACGGACATTATTTTTAAAAAATGTCCAGTTTGGCCTCAAACAAAGGCCAACAAACGGCCAAAAAAGATGTTAAGTTGAGAATTACAGTGATTTTAAAAATACTGCTGTATTTTCGGCTCAAAAAGCCAGCCATCCAGAAATATAGTGAAAACAAACATTGTGTGAACATAATCTGGAACAGTTAATTTATGGGGGTTCCTAATTAATATGAACTTCTCCTCCAAAACACATTGGCCTACATATACTATGGCTTTTATAGCAGAATTTTCTCTCCAATTGTACAACAACTGAGACACTTTTAGTTGGAAGGGCATTGCTTAACCCCTTCATGTCAGCCATACAGCTATATAAATTCCTGCTGCACATACCCCATGCAGCAGCAACATATATAAATGTTCCTGGCTGTGAAGAGGTTTTAATGTGTGCAGGGCCATTTCAAAGTGATCGTCCCTGCACACATTACAGCCCTCAGACCCGGGAATGACAGGCAGATGAGGTCCCGCAGCTGCCTGTCATTAACCCCCTGAAACGCTGCGATGCACAGCAATCACGGCATTTAAGGTAGTCAGTGACAGGACAAGGACCTGTCACTGACTGATTGGGACCTGATCACTTGTACTGACAGGCAGGGGTAATCCACTTACCTCCGTCCTGTTGGATCTTTGATCTGTTTATAGAGTCTGCTCTCAGGCATACTATTTAAAAAAAAAAAAAAACCCTAATAAAATGCTTCAATAAAGATTTATATTACCTCTTTTCCCATTATACAAATAAAAATATAAAAAAAATATAAACATATAACATATCGTAGCGTGCAGAATTGTCCGCTCTATTAAACTACTGTATAACAATATTGCTTCCGCACAGTGAACAGTGTAAATGAAAAGTGGGAAAAAAACACCAGAATTGCAATTTTTTTAAAATTATATAGTAAAAAGAAAATAAAATACTATTTTTTTCCTGCTAACATACAGATGGGGACTGAAAAAAGCAACCTGCTTAACTGTAAATGTTTTTTTGAGGGTAGCTTCACACACACTGTACCGCAGCAGATTTTCCGCAGCAGATTTGATCTAAATAACTGTACACAGCATCATGTATGTGTTAATGCACCCTAAAGTGCAATAGTAAAGCAGCAAGTATAAGGTAAGCATACCTTTCGTTGGTAGTGTATCAAGTAGTTAGAACCCCTTTCCCTGGCCACTGTGCCCCCATTACTAATATTTCTTTATACATTCTTTTAATGTAAGCCCCCCCTTTAAGATCTTTGATTACAATAACTTTGGTATATAATATGTTCCCACAACATTAAAACGACAGCTGTCAGTAGCAATAGACATCCATCTTGTAGTGCTATAATGACGGCTGTCCCGAAAGACAGACGTCATTTTAATGTTGTGGAATTAATGGTGAATTACCTCCACTGGATGCAATGATATAAATGTGTAGCGTGGCAACCATGCTTTCTCTTAATACAGTTTTTAGTACAAGGCACAGAGCATTTATGCAGTTTTAAAAAAAAATCCGTATTGGATTTGCCATAGGCAAAGTCTAAATGTTTGAACACTGCTTAAGTTTTGCGAATGTTTCCAAATAGGAAAGTGATAAAGCAGAATCAACAGCCAGAACCATGGGCCCTGGGCTGTATAAAAAGTGTACCGAACCCCACCCCACCCCTCCAGTCCAGAATTGTAATGATTTTAGACTTCAAAGTTTACAATTAGCTGTTTAAAGCAGAAAAGGAGGAATCCGCGGGGGAAGAGATACGGGCCATTGTAAGGTGTTTTAATTACAATACAATTATCTATGTATTCAAATTTTACATCTGAAACATTATTTTGCTAAAGGTTTTAGATGTGAAGAGGATCTGTTAGCTCCCTGTACATGTCTGATGTAGACACAATGAACATCTCCAGAAACTATTGTTTGTATGGGATGCAAGTCCCATATAAAGTCCTTTCCCAATACCAGGAAACGTCCATGGACCGGAGCAGTGGTATGTGGGGGACATTGCTGGAGCTGTGGATGTACAGTAAATTCATGTTATTGTTTTTACCCACCCCCTCCCCGGATGTTTAGAAAAAAATGGGTCCTGGACAGAGTTCTCCTTTAAAGGGGAACTCCAGATAAGGAAAACTTGTTTTCTATTAAAAGTACATTAAAAGATATATAGATCTGTCTGTATAATGTATTACCATATCTGTACGGTTCTGCCACACTGGTAGCTGATTGACATCCAGGAAGTGAAGAAAAATGGTCTCTGTGCCAATCCACATTGTCTCCTGCTCCCTCTGCTATCCCCCCTTAGGAGACAGAGATTACATGCTTCTGTCTCACATTGTGTGTGTTTGCTGAGCGCAGGCAGATGATGCAGACAGGAGGCAGGGCGTGATCTCACAGGAGGCTTGGCTGGATCCCCCAATCCCATGAGTGAATAATCATCTCTAAACAGCCCCTCCAGCCTACACCTGGGTGACAGAGGCAGCTGATGCAACGTCACTGATTGTGCAGAAGTCTGCAGTGAATATAGGTCTATGTTTACACATGTTGGAGTGTCATTGCAGTACTGCAGCATCTGCACAAAAATGATGCAGTAACACAATAAAATGTTGCTAAACGGCACAGAGGATCAGAGCTGTAACTGCCAATCCCGCCTGGACAAAATAGGAGTCATACACAGTATTGGATATTGTGGGGGCTCAACTGCAAATTTAAAGGATGCTTGATCATATGTGCGTAGAGATGAAAAGAAAAAAAAATAATAATTCAACATGTTATTTACTTTATTCCAATATCTGCATTACAGGTAGAGAATACAGCGTTCTGTGTGGTGTTACAGGTAAATAATACAGAGCGCTGTGTGGGTGGGACCACAATGAAATGATAAAGTAGTGTAAATAATTCCATAGCACAATGAAGCTTCAATGTGTGAACACAGCCTAGATGTTTTGCAACAGATTTGGGCGGGGAATGGGCAGGGTGGAGGACTGTGATGAACAGCTGAGGGAAAGCAATGCATTCTGGAACCTGTACTACTGTGTACAACTGCTCAATCAGGAAGTACAGCCACACAATACAGAACAAATCTCCCCAAAACAAAAAGATTTTTGGTAGTTTCAAAACTCGGTTAGACAGGTAAACAATGCTATATGCTTCTGCAGCATTTTTTTTTACCTCTACCTGGAGTTACCCTTTAACTATATATCTTTGCATTTGCAGTGTTGTGTTGCACTTTTTTTGTTTTGCAGCAGTGCCCAATAGATGTCGTAATAATGTTTCCTAGCTTATCTTCTTTGCATTGCGTGGTACCTTTAGATGTAGGAAACACTTCTTTTAATTAACTGATAGGGCAAAGAGCCCTCTATGTCCTGGCACCTGTGATATGTTAGTAAACATTGTTACCACATCTACTGAGCGTTGCTTGTGCTTTTTCCAGCTTCATCCTGGCAATTGGTTTCCTTAAAGGGAATCTGGCAGCTCCTGGGCCCTACCTGAGGTGCTGACTGAGTGCTGTAGTTTGCAGTCTCCTTGTCAACATGGTGCCTTTTTTGCAATTTGTCCGTGCAGTGGATTATGCGCCTCACCACTCCTTCCTCCTCTTGATGAATAATCAATGCTGCTCAGCCTCCTGCTTACTGAACTTGCCCCTGCCTATTGTCCCAGTCTACTTGCCTCGGACGGCCCTAGATGATTGTGGGCAACTGGGTGACAGTCCCTAACCTGCAATAATGTGTAACATAAAACAAGGACAAGATGAAGAAACACAAGGCTAGTCAAACAGGCCAAAGTCAAATCCAAAGGAGCATGTGGTTCAAAATCAGAATACAGGCATAGTGTCAATCAAAAGGACAACAAAAGTTAACTGTTCACTGACTGGAGGGATCTATACAGGGAAGAGATAGGTGTGGTAGATAAACAATTACTAAGGTAGAAGGAATTAAGCAGTATTCAGTCTGGCAGATGAAACATACAAATATTAATCTATGACAAAAAGTGCAGTCTCGGCTGTATACCACAAGACAAGGACCATGTTGAGGTCCTAACAGGAACAGTTAGGTAACACCAGGTCTTCTGTGTTTTGTGGCAAATGCCAACATTTGTATCTGAATGAAGCCCACTAGGTGATATTAAATGGCCATGCTTTTCAATGTGGAATCTATGTCCAAATCAGGCAATGCCATATGCTCAGTACTATAATTGTGTAAAACACAAATTTACTATAGAGCAGAATGGCAGAAAGAAAAGCAATACAGCTGGTAGACAAATAGCAAGAAAGTAAAAATACTATTGTATTATGAAGCTATAACATATATATATATATATATATATATATATATATATATATATATATATATAGGGCAGAGTAACAGCCGCACGTCCAGATCCAGAGCGGTGGATGCTGTGCAGTGAAAGTCCTATGGCATAGGATCCCCAATGTAGAAACGGCAAGAGACTGCAGCACAAGTGTTTATTCCATCATCAAGTTACATACATTTATGTACCTTGATGATGGAATAAACACTATTCACCTTTACTTCGGTGTGCTGCAGTCTCTTGCCGTTTCTATATATATATATATATATATATATATATATATATATATATATATATATACTTGGAGATGCTTTAGCTTATCCACGTGATTGTGAGTTTTTTTGTGACAAATAGTACTTTCTGCCAGTGGCATGTTTTTGTTGCATTTTTAAAATTCTCTTTAAATTCACACTAACAATTTGTCTACTTTATGTTGGCATCATTCAATCTTTTTACTTTTGTAGGACATCAGAAGGTGTAGAATTTTAGCAGCAAATAACCAATTTTTATGAAAATTTCCAAAATCTGTTTTATTAGGGACCAGTTAGTTATTAGATTTATTTGAAAGAGCTGTAAATTAGAAACCCCCATAGATCACACCATTTTAACCCCTTGCCGCAAAATGACGTTCCTGGAACGTCATGTAAAGCAGGTAGTTCCTGCAACATGCTGTCCATGCTCCCCCCCCACTGTCCCTAACTACAATCGGGCAACAGGAGGAGGCTGTGTCACACTACTACTATACTACAATACTTTGAGGGGTGTAGTTTTTACAGTGGAGGGATTTAGGGGGGTAACTAACATACAGGCCCCAAAAATCCACTTCAGAACTGAACTGGTCCCTAATAAAATCAGAATTGAAATTTTCATAAAAATTTCAAAAATCGCTGCAAAATTTCGAAGTCCTCTAACATCCTAACAAGTAAAAGGACGTTCACCAAATGACATCACTATATAGAAGACATGTTGTAGATGTTGCATTAATAATTAGTTCACGTGGCATGACTATCTTTCTTAGGAAAGTAGTTATAACTACATAAAGAGAGACAGGTCAGATTTGTAAAATAGGCCCTGAGCAATAAGGCCAAAACAGGCTGAAGAGGCAAGGGGTTAAAAACTGCACCTCTGAAAGAATAACATGATTTGCAATGTTTGTTAATCCTTTAGTTGGGTCACTGTCACGGCGGCGTCCCGTAATCCGGGCCACCGCCGCAACCTCTCTCTGCCCCATGCAGCCGCCGGTGTCCATGTGCAGGGACCCGGCGCTGCTACCAGTTCGGCCCCGGGGGGCGCCTTACCTCGCCCCGCTCCTGTCTCAGTCTGTGCCGGCCGGCGCGCAATTCCACGCCTCCTAGGGCGCGCGCGTGCCGGCTGTCTCAGATTTAAAGGGCCAGTCCGTCCCTAATTGGAGGTTGCACCAATCACTCCCTATAAATCCCAGCATTCCCTGTCCCTCGTGTTGGAGCCTCTACATGCTTCCCATAGCGTTTGGCCCAGCTCCCTGTTGTTCCTGACCTCAGTCCTTGTTCCTGTTCGCTACCCGGTCCCTAGTTCCTGTCCGCTGCCTTCCTATTGTTCCTGAGTACTGTCTGCCACCTGCGATTACGCCTACAGACCTCTGCCAGCACTATCTCCTGCCTGCTGCTCCTGCCACGCCTCGCCTGCCGTCACTAGCAACCAAGCCAGGAGTAGCGACCTGGGGGTCGCCTGCTGCAGCAAGCCCATCCCGCCGGGGGGCTCTGGTGAAAACCAGCGGCCCCTTAGACTCCGCTCCCTGGTGAGGTTTGTGCCATCGCTAGTGACGGTTCAGTGGATCCACGACTTCAGGCGTTACAGTCACAGAATCTAATGTAAAGTGGGGGTACAAGGTTGGAATTATTTGGCCAATTTTTCAGTAATAATCCATTTTTTTTTTTGTAACCCCATTCATGAAGTTTTTAGAAATATCCCACTTTTGGCCCTTAGTGTGCTAGCTGTGAAACATACAGGTCTTAGAAGGCCCAACTTGTGATTTTCGGGGCCTTCCTTTTATTAGAGTGGTTTTTAAGCACCATTTTGGGTTTGCAACAGAGTATGTATAGAGTATGTATATATATACATATATATATATATATATATATATAATGCTGATGCACGGGGCATCTGTAGCAGGAACGTATATATAAGTATTGCTGACGTGAAGGGGTTAAAAAGAAGAAATTGTTGCAATTTTTTTGGACACCATACCGGTCTGAATGACAAGATAACTTTATTTTGCAGGTCGGTATGATTACGGCAGAAAGAGGTAATGTTTTTAGTGATACTATTTTGGGGTGCATGCAACATTTTTTTTTTTTTGTAATAGGGCCCTAACTCTCCCAGCATTACAATGATTATATGTTTTGATCAAGTCATCCAGCTGAAATGTGTAAATGATTTGTTTCCATGCTGTTTTATATGTCCTGGAATTTACAGAATAAAGGAACTTTGCTAACTCCTTGATGCTTACTTTATGCATTTACGGACTTGAAAGCAGCAAGCTGGTGCACTGGTATCTTTTCCTGCTTGTAAGTGCCACATTTTGTGCCAAAGGATGCCATGTTTCTCATATAGAAGACAGACAAAAAGACAAATTACTTATAATACAGATGTGTTGGGCTGCTATACCTTCCTCTTGCTAGGCCACACTTTTTAAAAAAGAGTTGAGAGCGTTGGTAGAATGAACAAAGATTTTCACATGTGTGTTTCAAATTTTCCAGTTCAAGGAAACCTTTATTGGTGTTAGACCTATTCTTATTTATCATATTTCAAAATGGCCAAATGGTTCAACAAATGTACTGTTTCAGTATTCTTCTTACAGATAAATTACACGGTCGACCCCATAACGGTCCGTATGGCTCAGACTGCCATGATAACTTCTTCCAGGCAACTCATGTCTGCAGATATATTTGACTTCTTGCTTCTCCAGCACCCTTTCAACCTATCTACTCTCTACACAAGTCAGTACCCCCACATACTAAGTATGCCCACAAAAACTCTTTAATGCATCCATACACTGTAAGTGCCCCATTGTGGTGTCACACAAAGTAAACGCACACATAGTGCTATGACAAATAAAAAGTGCCTCCTCAGTCATTGCCCACAACAAAGATAGTGTTTCCACACACAGTATGTGTGTTACTCCCTCACACACAGGAGTTGTTCACAAACACAGTAGGTGTCTCTGTAGTGCACCTATACACATTGAGTGTCATAGTTTTCCACTGTCTGCATGTCCTGAGAATCCAGAGGAATGAAAATGCAGAAATCCCCAGCTCCATCAAAACTTCTAAGACTTTATTTCGGCATATTAAAAAACATAAACAGATAAAATACGCACCTATGCATTTCAGGAATGTCCCTTAATCATGGCAACATTCCTGAAACGCATAGGCGCGTATTTTATCTGTTCATGTTTTTTAATATGCCAAAATAAAGCCTTAGAAGTTTTATGGAGCTGGGGATTTCTGCATTTTCATCCCCCTGGATTTTGCAGGTGTATGGCCCGTGTTACCCGCTTCCTCCTTTCTGGAATCCCTTGGAATAAGAAAGTCCTACCTGGTCAGCTGACATCATTCTATGTCCATGTCCTGAGAATATCTGTACAGTTGAAAGAAGCTCAAGGAGAAGGTTAACAAAATGAAATGTACCCCTTGCAAATGCCACTGATTGGAGTTATATAAGGATTACATTATAACTACTACTAATATTTATATATAATATGTATGTACACACGCATGTCCGTAGTTTGTGCTCTGGAAGGTTTATTTCTGAGACTAACTATTATTCAGGTAATCTGAGCAAAATGATGGATCATTGGCTTGTTTATAAAAGTTTACATTCATTTTTGGTGGCTATTAAGGGATATTGTGGCAGACAGATTTTGAATGCTCTTTAGACTTTTTAATCAGTAACAGTATAAAGTCTAATATCTCACATTTACTAAAACTGTCTGATCTGTTTTGTTGCTTTTAGCAACCAATCACTATGACAGTTTTTGTCTTAGATTTAGTAATCTGGGCCAGTGTACATTTACTAGGACAGAAACTATCATGGAGATGCTGCTTCCAATAATAATCGTTGGAAATTATTGTTTGGCATGAAAGGTAGTAGAGGATACTGTGACAGGCTCTTTACAGCACAGATATGCATATATCAGTGCTGTCAGTTTCCAGTAGCCTATTTTACACACATTGCATAGGTACCTTTACTTTGTAGATCCAATGTGTCAAGTTAGCAAAACAACAGATTAATTGCAGGGACAGTGAGGCTGGTCTGTGAAACTGTCTGCACCCCTCCCGTTCTACCGCATTTGCCCCTATTCCACGGGTCGTCAGAGGAGCAAACGAGCGCTCTCAGCGCTCGTTTGCTCCTTGTTCCCCGCTCGCTGCCGCCGCTATTCAACGCGGCTGCAGCGAGCGAGTGAGTGCGGGAGGGGCGGCGGGGAGCTGCTCGGGTGATCGATGATCGTCCGGGCAGCCCATAGGATATAGCAGCGTCTGCTGCCGACGCTCCTATTCAACGAAGTGACGGCAGCAGATCGCTGCTATATCAGTCGCTTGTTTTTCAACATGTTGAAAAACAAGCGACTGCAACGATCAGCCGACATGAACGATGTCGGCTGATCGTTGCACTCTATTCCACAGGACGATTATCGTTCGTAGCGGCCGAATACGGACGATAAACGTTCCGTGGAATAGGGCCTTTAGTTGAAGTCTCTCTAGTGCATACTTTGCTCTCCTTCCTTGGCGCATGTTCTGTGATGACTTCAGCTTCCTACAGCACATACCCTGACACTGACAGGCCGAACACCATTGCGAGATCTCCTCTCCCTCTATTGCTGCCTGTCAGTGTTTGCAAGTGCAGTAGATTGCTGAAGTTGCAGACAACATGAAGATCAAACAGAACATGCGCCAGAGAATATGAGGATGCCACAAGTACAAGATTTTACCTAAGCCAAGAAGAGCCACCATGTCAATCTTTCTCAGGGGTGGTGGGGCAGCAGAATGACGGAGGTCTGGTCTCAAAGAAGGGTCACCTCTGTTACACTGTCCCCTTCAATTAAACATATTTTTGCTAACCTGCTGCATCCGATCCAGTATAGGTACTTACACAATGCTTGTAAAAAAAAACTGACTAGAAACTGACAGCATTGATATATGAATATCCGTGCTGTCAGTTTCCCTTCACAGCAGCACACAGCAAAAATGAGCAGGGATATGGCTGTACAAAATAGCTACAGCCCTGCTCTAACCACAGATGAACCTCTGATCTCCTTTATTTAAATCTTTGAATACTGCAACCACAGCTAACCATGGCATTCAAAGTCAGACTGAAAAAATCCTCCTCTTTGACTGCATTAAAGAGAATTTCTGTGACACACTACAAAACCCATGCTAAGCATGAGCAGCCAGTCCAAGGTCCATATTTCGTGTTCTTAGGGCACACATAAATATAAATATAGTATAACCTAGTATAAACTAGTACACAGACTAAAGTACTGGTATATACAATTAAAAAAAAAACTTAAAAACAAGCTTTAAAAATATTTAAACTTTATAGTAACACATGAAAATCAGTGTATGCTGAAAAAAAGCAAAATGCAACAGAATTGATATTAACCCCTTCGTCCTGCAGCTAGTTTGGGCCTTAATGACCAGGCTATTTTTTCAAAATCTGACCTGTCTCACTTTATGCTCTTATAGCTCAGTGATGCTTTAACGTATGCTAGCGATTCTGAGATTGTTTTTTCGTCACATATGGCACTTTATGTTAGTGGCAAAATTTGGTCACTACTTTGTGTGTTTTTTTGTGAAAAACATCAAAATATCATGAAAAATTTTAAAAATTTGCATTTTATGAACTTTAAAATTCTCTGCTTCTAAAAAAAGAACGTCAGAGCACATAAATTAGTTACTAAGTCACATTACCAATATGTCTTCTTTATTCTGGCATAATTTGGTAAACATATTTAACTTTTTTAGGGTGTTATGGGGCTTAGAAATTTATCAGCAAATTATCACATTTTCGTGAAAGTTTCCAAAACTGATTTTTTTAGGGACCAGTTCTTTTTTTAAATGGATTTAGAAGTCTGGTATCCTGAAAACCCCCATAAGTGACCCCATTTTGGAAACTACACACCTTAAAGAATTAATCTAGGGGTATAATGAGCATTTTAACCCTACAGGGGCTGGAGGAAAGTATTCACAATTAGGCAGTAAAAAAATGGAAAATTTTAATTTTCCAATAATATATACGTTTAGATTAAAGTTTCTCATTTTCAAAAGGAACATGAGAGAAAAAGTACCCCAAAATTTGTAATGCAGGTTCTCCTGAGTACAACGGTACCCCATATGTGGGCGTAAACCACTGTATGGGCACACAGCGGGGCTCAGAATGGAAGGAGCGCCAATTAGCTTTTCCAATGCAAATTTTGCTGAAGAAGTTTCTGAGCGCCAGGTGCGTTTGCAGTGCCCCTGTAGTGTCAGCAGAGAGAAAAACCCCCATAAGTCACCCCATTTTGGAAAGTGCACCCCTCAAAGAATTCATCTTGGTGTGTGGTGACCATTTTGGCCCCACAGGTATTACAGGAAAGTATTCAAAAGAAGACAGTAAAAATGAAAAACTCGAATTCTTCCAATAATATGTTCGTTTAGGGTGCCTTCACACCTACCGTATCGCAGTAGCAAATCCGCAGCAGATCCGCAGCGGATTTAACGAAATGAATGAACACAGCACTAAATCCGCACTTACAAATCTGCTGCGGATCCGCAGCGGATTTGACAGTGCGTATTTAATGCTGTGTTCATTCATTTAGTTAAATCTGCTGCAGATTTTCTACTGCAATACGGTAGGTGGGAAGGCACCCTTAGTTTGAAATTTCTCAATTTCACGAGGAACAAGAGGAAAAAAGTACCCCAAAATTTGTAACGCAGGTTCTCCTGAGAACAATGGTACCCCATATGTGGGCATAAACCACTGTATGGGCACACAGGAGGGCTCAGAAGGGAAGGAGCGCCAATTAGCTTTTTCAATGCAGATTTTTCTGCAGAAGTCTCCGAGCGCCAGGTGCGTTTGCAGTGCCCCTGTAGTGCCATCAGAGTAAAATCTCACCATAAGTCACCCCATTTTGGAAAGTGCACCCCTCAAAGTATTCATTTTGGTGTGTGGTGACCATTTTGACCCCACAGGATTTTAGAGGAAAGTATTCAAAAGTAGACAGTAAAAATGAAAAACTCACATTTTTCCAATATTATGTTCTTTTAGTTTGAAATTTCTCAATTTTATGAGGAACAAGAGGAAAAAAGTACCCCAAAATTTATAACGCAGGTTCTCCTAAGTGAAAAGGTACCTCATATGTGGGCATAAACCACTGCATGGGCACACAGGAGGGCTCAGAAGGAAAGGAGTGCCAATTAGCTTTTTCAATGCAGATTTTGCTGAAGAAGTTTCTGAGCGCCAGGTGCGTTTGCAGAGCCCCTGTAGTGCTAGCAGAGTAAAATCTCCCAATAAGTCACTCCATTTTGGAAAGTGCACCCCTCAAAGAATTCATTTTGGGGTGTGGTGAGCATTTTGACCCCACAGGTATTAGAGGAAAGTATTCAAAAGTAGACAGTAAAAATGAAAAACTCGAATTTTTCCAATAATATGTTCCTTTAGTTTGAAATTTCTCAATTTCACGGGGAACAGGAGAGAAATGTCACCTAATATATGTAAAGCAGGTTCTCCTGAGTAGAAAGGTACACCATATGTGGGCATAAACCACTGCATGGGCACACAGCCGGGCTCAGAAGGTAAGGAGCGCCAATTAGCATTTTCAGTGCAGATTTTTCTGAAGAAGTTTCTGAGCGCCAGGTGCCTTTGCAGAGCCCCTGTAGTGTCAGCAGAATAGATTCCCCCCAAAAGTCAACCCATTTTGGAAAGTGCACCCCTCAAAGAATTCATCTTTGGTTGTGGTGACCTTTTTTACCCCACAGGTATCAGAGGAAAGTATTCAAAATTGGCCAGTAAAAATGAAAAACTCGAATTTTTCCAATAATATGTTGGATTAGTTTGAAATTTCTCAATTTGACGAGGAACAGGAGAGAAAATGTACCCAAAAATCTGTAACGCAGGTTCTCCTGAGTACAACGGTATCCCATATGTGGGCATAAACCACTGTATGGGCACACAGCAGGGCTCAGAAGGGAAGGAGCGCCAATTTACTGGAGCAAAACCGCAGCTAGTAATGGTTATTAGAATAGCGCAGTTACTAAAATAAAATAAAAAAAATGAGATTACAGGTAATGTGGGGTGGTTACGGACAGCCTGGGGTGGTTACAGGTAATCTGGGGTGGTTACGGACAACATGGGGTGGTCACGGGCAACCTGCTGTGGTTACGGCAACCTGGGGTGGTTACAGGCAACGTGGGGTGGTTATGGGCAACCTGCTGTGGTTACAGGCAATGTGGGGTGGTTACAGGCAACGTGGGCTGGTTACGGGCAACCTGCTGTGCTTACAGACAATCTGGGGTGGTTACGGGAAACGTGGGGTGGTTACGGGCAACCTGCAGTGCTTACAGACAATCTGGGGTGGTTACGGGCAACCTGCAGTGCTTACAGACAATCTGGGGTGGTTACGGGCAACGTGGGGTGGTTACGGGCAACCTGCAGTGCTTACAGACAATCTGGGGTGGATACGGGCAACGTGGGGTGGTTACGGGCAACCTGCAGTGCTTACAATCTGGGGTAGTTACGGGCAATGTGGGGTGGTTACGGATAAACTGAAGTTCTTATAGGCAATCTGGGGTGGGTACCTGTAATCTGGCATGGGCACTGCAATCTGGACGGGGTCATTGGCAATTTGGGGTGGTCAGAGGCGCCGTGGCGTGGTCAGAGGCAACGTGTGGTGGTCAGAGGCGACATGTGGTGGTCAGAGGTGACGTGTGGTGGTCAGAGGCAACGTGCGGTGGTCAGAGGCATCGTGGTGTGGTCAGAGGCAACGTGCGGTGGTTACGTGCAATCTGGGGGGGGGTTACATGTAATCTGGCGTGATTACGGGGAACCTGGGGGGGTTATGTGCAACCTGGAAGGTTTACAGATAATCTGGGATTGTTACTGATAAACTGAAGTGCTTATAGGTAATCTGGGGTGGGTACATGTAATTTGGGGTGGTTACGGGCAATCTGGAGGGGGTCACTGGCAATTTGGGGTGGTTACGGGCAACGTGCGGTGGTAACGGGCAACGTGCGGTGGTTACGGGCAACGTGCGGTGGTTACGGGCAACGTGCGGTTGTTATGGGCAACGTGCAGTGGTTACGGGTAATCTGGGGGGGGGTTAGGGGTAATTTGGGAGTAAACTGCAATTATTACTATAATAAAAAGTGTGTGTTTTATTTTTTTTTTATGTTTGTCACTTTTTGTACTTTACACATTCATTTTCACTGTATTACTATGATTACTGTGATATTTTCTATCACAGTAATCATAGTTCAGTGACAAAGACCAAATTGGTCTCTGTCACTTTAAATTTTCAGAGTTGGCTGGTTGTGGAGCGCATGCGCACTTCATAACCAGCCAGGACGCCGAAGAGGAAGGAGCTCCAGGATCAGGTAACGTATAAGGGGTAGGGGAGGTGACTGGGGGACGGGGGTGATAGGGGGGGTGGGGGGCGACTTAGGGGTTGGGGGGACATCACTTTTTATCCCCTGTCACCAATCATTCATGGTGACAGGGGATAAAAAGTGCCGGGAGCACATGGTACAAGCGATCAGCGGTATATAGTATATATACAGGGGGGGTCCCGATGACTGCCCCATGCTCTCCGCTACCTCCGGTGGCGGAGAGCATGGGGCTTTCATTCATTTTAACTTTTCCATCGCTGTGAACAGACATTAGTCGGTTCACAGCGATGGCGGCGGCCATCTTGGAAATGATGGCCGCCGGGGGAGGGGGGTTAGTGATCGCCCTACTAGGGGGGGCTGATCTGAGGTCTGGGGAACACTTATTTCATCTCCCCCCACCGTAGATTCACGGCGGGGGGAGATGAAAGGCGGCGGCGGCGGCACCGGTAATCCCCTTTACCGACGGCCGTCGCTATAACGTGAATAGCGGCGATCGTCCGTTAGGGGGGGGGGGCGGGACCGCCGTAAAAAGCCGTATCGGCGGTCACTAAGGGGTTAATATACATTAAGACTATGTTCCCACTTCGGAGGACTTAATGTTATTGAAGAGCAATTTAATCCACTCCTGGTTTTGGTTGCAATATGAGGACCACAATACTGACTGAAATATACGTAGTGTGAACCCAGCCTTATAAATCTGTAAGTGTACCCTGAGGTACTCTCACAGAGTTTGGAGAATTTCACGCCATACCGTTATCCCTTATTGGGACGGTACTGGCGGGAAAAGACGTGTCTGGGGGGCAGCATACGCTACGCTACCCCCAGATACGTCATTGGATGAGGATGAGGATGAATGGAGGGAAAAAGGATCTCCCCATTCATCCTCACTGGCTGTTTCGGTGTCGGAGGCGATAATAACGTATGCATCCGACACTGAAAACACCCTGGGGGCCATCTTTATACGGGGACTAGTATATGGGGTATGTAAATGTGTAATGTAGTGTAGTGTAAAACTTTATTTCGTGTAGTGTAGTGTAATGTAGTGTTTTTTTACGTTTTTTATTTAACAGTAAGAAAAAAACCTACGCCAACAAAGGAGTTGCTGATAAATGCCGCACTTATGTGCGGCACTTATCAGCAGAAAGTGGCGGTAGGATAAAGGGGGGAAAAAAAGCACCTACGCCAAAAAGGAGGAGTTGCTGATCATCGGCGCACTTTTGAGCGATGCTGATCAGCACTCAGCGGCGGTAGGGTGCAGAAAATGAAAAGAAAAAAAAAAAATGGGGAACCCTATAGTTACTGATAAGTGTATTATATACACTTATCAGCCACTAGGGGGCAGTAGAAGACAAAAAGCTGAAGACATACGACAGGAGCAAGAAAAAGCCGAAGTTGAAGCGCCGGAAAAACCCGTAGATGAAGCGCCGAAAAAAGCCGAACACAGCCGCCCGGAAGAAGACGCCGTGGGACCTGGAAGACACCGATCCGGACGTCGGGATCAGGTGAGTATGGGCCAATACCTGCTCTGAACACCTCAGCTACATAGCTAAGGTGATCAGAGCAGGTATTTTGACACTTTTTAGACTAATATCGCCGTAATCGGCCGACCGGCCGATAACGGCGGTCGGGACGTGGCACCGTGGCCACCATTACTTTTAACAGAAAGCTGTAGATTACTGTTATTGGCTGATCCGAACTGATCAGCCAATAGCAGTGATCGTCGGCACGGGGGGGGGGGGGCTGCTAACCACCCCCTGTGCCGACAGGGAGAGATGGCCTGCTATGTATTATAGCAGGCTATCTCCCCCCATCGGGACCCGGACGGCCGCGGCGCCCCGTTAAAGGGCCAGCATACCGGTACGTCATGGGTCCTTAAGGGACAGGGATCCATGACGTACCGGTACGTCATGGGTCCTTAAGAGGTTGAAGCACTCCCAAGTTATTAATGAATAAACACAGGTCATATCCATAAAATTTGCCTCGGTCCTAAAGGCCATTTGGCCCGGTCCTTAAGGGCTTAAATTGTCAAACTTAGGTCTAACATTTTGAGCAGTCTTTCACAAGCTTTTCACAATTATGGGCTATTCCTTTCCTTGGAACTGGTATAAGGTCTGCTGGTGTCCTTGCTTGCACATGCTTTTACTTCTAACAGGTGATGTGAATAACATGAATTATTTCATGACAATGAAACCTTCTGAACAGTGGGGTATATTGAGGTGGTGTTCCCACATGGCATTTTTTAAAAACATTTTTAATGTATTTTTGAAGCTATTTTTTAAATGAACTGTGCAATAATTGTAACGGTGCCATTTTTGTTGTGATTTTACATAATTTACGGCAAAAATTATGGCAAAACACATCAAAAACTTAAAACAAATGTGTAAATCATGTGTGTACATAACCCAAACAGCAAGTGAAGACTGTTCTTGAAGTTGATGGTTGATTTAGGAAAACTGGGCAAGCCTTGTGATGTCTGGTCAACTGGGTCAAAGCACCTCTACAATGAAAGTTGTTATGCTGGTTATGATAGGAGAGTATGAGAACACACAGAGCATTATAGCTTGCTGTGTATATGGTTGGTCACTGGTCTGTGAGTAAAATTTATTTTACATGTAACAGTTTTTTCCCCCATGTAGGAAATAGGGCACATGTAAGGTACTGGTTACAGTTATCCCTGGGGATTCTGTTTGCTACTCGGAACAAACCAGATCTAACAATGGTTAAACTTAATGGACACAGGATATCATGTGAGGGCACGGTTTCGCTTGCACACAATGCCTGAAGCAACATGCTCCCGCTCATCTGCGAAAGTTATCAGCTCAGGTAGCAGAGGGGGAAAGTGGAGCCCCGGAAAGCAGAAGAGGTAGGACCTTTTCTGCTCTTTGGATAACCTCTTATGATATATGGCTCGTGTTCTGGCTGCATATCACAGACTGAACACTTTTAGTCAAGACAGTCCCATCTATATAATGTCTGTCATCTATAGACTTCCGAACGCCTGAACTGTTTGACCCCAAATTTGGCACGCAGATACATTGGGTGCCTGGGAAGGTTAGAGCAAAGGTCCCATCCTTGCCAGATGTCCACCATCTCTACACTACAGGTATACAGGATTGCCCGAACTATACACTGCAGGTATACAGCACCCCCACCAACTGTATACTACAGGTATATAGGACCTCCACCAACTCTACACTACAGGTACACAGGACCTACTGAACTATACAGTACTGATATATAGGACCTCCACCAATTATACAGTACAGTTATACAGGACCCTCCCCAACTCTATAGTACCCCTGAACTATACAGTACAGGTATACAGGACCCCCCGAACTTTACCCTACAGGTATACAGAACCTCCAACAACTACATACTACAGGTATACAGGACCTCCAACAACTATGTACTACAGGTATACAGGACCCTGAACTATACATTACAGGTATACAGGACCCCCCAGAACTATACACTACAGGTATACAAGACTTCAAACTATACAGTACAGGTATGCAGGACCTCCACTAATTCTACACTACAGGTATACAGGACCCCCACAACTCTACAATACAGGTATACAGCACCTCCACCAAGTATACACTACAGGTATACAGGACCTTCACCAACTCTACACTATGGGTATACAGGACCTCCAACTCTACACTACACGGGCATAAACTTTCCTGGGCATCCCATCATATGGCTTTTATATACCTCTATGACAGACCATTGGCGTGTAAAACAG
The DNA here is from genome assembly GCF_027789765.1 of Dendropsophus ebraccatus. NCBI lineage: Eukaryota > Metazoa > Chordata > Amphibia > Anura > Hylidae > Dendropsophus > Dendropsophus ebraccatus. Next base: position 88,762,254 of record NC_091455.1, on the reverse strand, counting down.
CATTGTGCCAACAATACAGTGGTCCCTCAACTTATAATGGCCTCAGGTTACAATATTTTCAACATTCAAAAGGTCCTTTGTGGACCATCGTAACATAAGACCGGACTCAACATACATTGCTATATACTTGCAGCACATGTGAATACCTAGATGATCAACCAATAGAAGTTGCCTTTTACTAGTAAAATTCCAGTATTGCTTAGGTGTCTGCAGTGATTGGCTGTCTAGTAGTGCCTCTCTATAGTCCAATGTGATGTTGCATGTTACACACTGCTCGTGCCAAGATGCTTTGATCCTTTGGGCACCAGGTGAGGGTGACTTCATCTTATTTTTCTGGGACCCTGTATGTGCACTACACAGGACCCTGAAAATGTTCCAGTCTTCTACATTGAAAGTAATTTGCAGTTTCCAGTAGCCCTTTCTGACTGCTGTACTGCTTTATCAATATTAGTTATCTGCTTGTTTTTCTTTAAATCTTAATTTCCCCCCCCATTTTGAGAGGACATTTTGGGGCTGCAGAACCAATTACCAGTTTTCCATAGAGTTTTGCTCTTGATATACAATATTTTCAACATACATGTCGTCCTTGAACCAATTAATATTGCAACTTGAGGGACCACTGTATAGTGATTATTATATAATCTTTTCTATTATACAATTCATTTTTTACCAGTCATGCTACTTTAATACACACATCATATAATTGTCCATATAATATTATGCATAGCTGCTTTATACAAAAATGACTGATAAATACTTTACTTATAAACAATCAGTTTGATTTCCATGTGTACAAATGTGAATGGAAAATAGGGATAATACAAATGGTATTTTATGGTATATAAATGTAAGCACTAACTAAGGATTATTTTCATCTCTTGTGGCATATAATGTGACCCTTGGCAAGATAAGTTAACTAAGTGGTTTAATGACGTAGTCAAGCACTATGGCAATAAAGTTGTTATTGAGTTAAGCTAAAACGGTAATTCAGATATAAGTACAGAAGGTTATGTACTAAAGCGTTGTGCGCTACCTAGCGGTAGCCACTGCTAAGTTGCTGACTGAAATAAGTAAGTAAATCTGAGACAAAACTATATGCCAGACATAGTTTTTACAGAGCGATGGGTCTTATGGCCAAAAAACTATATAGAAGGGTCTATTGGTTTATAAGCTCTGGCATGTAATGTAAGTTAAAAGTATTTTTTTCTTGAGTGGCCATGATCTGTCATGTCCATTTGTATGCAAAATATTTGTATAAAAAGTTTTTAAACATCTATGTACCTGAGCTACAACTTACCTGCTTTACCCTTGCCTCATTTGCTCATGTGTTATAATTCTATATTCATTTTATGCACAGTAGTTGCCTTTTACATTACAGTTCTCTTACCTAGAATAACCTGAGGCTTACATGAGAATTCTATATGAAATGTGCATTTTGCTGTGTTTAATCCATTCATTTTTCATGGCCAGACAGAACGTCAGAGTATGGTACGGGGGGTGGGAGTGGGGGGGGGGGCGGTTGTTACACAATTGCCTGACAACATACATAACAGTTATGTAGTGGCCTGGAAAAATAACTCACAAATACAGGCTGCAACATAGTACCATTCTGATCACATACACTGAAATCCAATAATTCAGGATACCATTTACAGCAAATAATAGAAAATAATACATTTATGCAGCACAAAGAGCATTTATATCCTCTTTCACACAAAACATACTGTCATAATTACTGGTAACATGCTAAGCAGAATATATTCATCTTCATGGCTGAGTCACCATTTATGCTATGTGAACCTGAAAACACACAACATTAGGAATATAGCCCTTGGGAAGGAGAGCAGTCTGACTGTATCAAAATGAATGACTGTCTGAGTGTGACATTTTCCAGGGGGATGAAAGAAACACAAAGCATATCTAGGTCAACATGAATAGCAATGCTATTTTGATGTTATATTACCATTTGTATCATAACACTAACAATCCATTTATCTCCTGAAGGATTTAAGCACATAAACATAAAATACTGTAAGTACATAGTCTGTAGCTATTTATATCCTAACAAGATAATCACGAGATCAAAATTTAAGTTATTGTATAAAAATGTTTTTTATGATTACACACCATTACACCAGGTCAGCAGACTACTGTACATCTTCATGTTAACCCTTTGTCTGTCTGCAGGCCCCACAAGCTATTCCAGCACAGTATCTAGATCTATCTAGTATCTATCTAGTATCTAGATCTAATATGAACAATACATTCTTGATAGTATTGCACTCCATTTGGCTATATTGCACTGAATCATCACTATGATTCTATTTCTCCCCAGCATTAATCGTGATATGCATTTAGTATATGAAGCATTTGGCGTAGGTTGGTGCATTTTACTGCAAAGGAAATTTCAGAATCTCAATTTTATTATAGCATGCGGTTTTCTGGCTTACTTATCAAAACAATCTTAAAAAGGTAAGAACATTTTATTTGCAATAATTTCCTATGTTTGAGGCTGTTTTTAAGTGTGTTGATGCCCAAATCTAACCAAACTATAGACAGGTATGCACTCAGAAAACTGAGTACACAGAAAGAAAGAGAATGGCCTTTCTGTCTCTCTTTACATGTTGTAGATAATAATATAAGATATTTTTTATTAGAGACCTAAGACATTCCAGGTAATTCAAAGTATGTACCACATATTAAAATGGTAGCTATCCTATAAGTTGCTAACTCCCAAATTACAGAACAGGCAGCTACAGCATCTCTTACAGCGCAATGCCATCTTATTCATGTTTGCTTACTTACATAGCTAGAGTATGAGTTGCTCCAAAGGCTTTGTGTCTGGCTCTTTATGAAAGAAATATATTGAAGTGGCAGAATTGTATAGCTTGGCGGGCTTCATATGTATCTTTTCAGCAGCAGGTGCTTCAAATGAAGAATATCTACAGCCAGTTACAAAAAGTTACTCCACAAGAGACAAATGAAAGCGTGTAGCTCACATTAAACAGACAGTTTAACCATGCGTACAAAGCATAGAAGTGGCCATTGTGTGGGCCGGCATAGAATAGAATTGACATTCACCTGTACAGCAGTGAGAGCTTAGGAAAGTGTAAAGTAATACAATTATAATACAGTGAGTACAAACAAAGATAGTTAAGGACAGATTTATGGTATGTCGTAATCACAGTCAGTTTGCTTTTTTTGCTGTTTCAGCATAGAAATGACAACATGGAAAACATTGTTGTTTAAAGAGAGTATTGATCCATGGTTGCCAGAATAGGTGTTGCAATCGCCATTCAAGAGCGACTGTCAGTCTTTGAAAATTAGGCAAATTAGAGAGCATTTGATGGCATCCTATTGTAGCTTTTGTAATCACTGTAATTTTCCTTGGTAAAGCTGCTTCGTGATGAAGGGGAGTTCTCACCGCATAATTGTGAAAGATATCGAAAGATTCAGGATTCAGCATCTGGTTTCAAAAGCACTTCACATTCAAATTGCCATTTTACTTTATCCTGAAAATTTATTAGAGATTCAGATCATGTCGCTTTAAATAGAAAGGTGAAAGCAGGGTAATTTCGATCTATGAATTATTCAGATTCATACTGAAGAAACTGCTACCCATGAACTGATTCTCTGACAGTGTCTTTTCCAGAGCCTCCATTTCGCTTGTCATTTTTATTTCTTTATCTACGATCTCTTTTTCAGCTACTGAGCTTGTCCCTTAGGGCTCAGCTTCAGCAAACCAAGTATTTCAAATTGGCAATAACCTAAAATGTGCTGCAGTCTTCACGGGCTGTATTTTTCAAAACCATTAAAAAATCCCCACACACATCCATGACGATTTCTGTTAGGTTCTTCGATTAGATGGATTAGAAACAAAAGAAGAAAATGAAGGAAAAGGATGAGGCATCATACAGAAGAGGAGTTGTTCTCCTGTAACAAGCCAGAAGATAAAGTGATGCTTTGTGCTTTCTCCTTTGTTGTCAGCGAGGCATCCTAGCTGCATAGCATCACGCAAAACAACTGTTAAAGCAGGCTGACTTAGTGCCCTGATTTCCAGCAGGAGCAGATAAGGACTGCATTACAGACAGACTAATCCACACGCACAGGCACTTAGACCAGACGACTCATTGCTGCAAACGAAGAAAACACAATAAGCCGACAGCTGCTGCAGGTATATCCAAAAGAAAAGCAATAAAACAAGAGGCAAAAGTAGTGTGTTTCATTCGTTGATGTTCCATCCAACAGACATTGCAATCCCAGAAATTCTCCACATGATGGCTGGTAGTGTCACTGCTAGACGGCTCCTGCCCTGTATCCAGAGAAGGATTGGGATTCATTTAGGTCAGCAAGTCTGGCTACTCTTTTTAGCCTGTTTCTTTTTCATATGCAACGTAAACTGCTTTGTACTGTTTTGCCAGCTTTACATGTTAACCAGGATGTATAAGGTAGATTCAGCTGTACAATGGCTGCAAAGGCCCCAGATCTAGATACCAGGAAGCATCGGATCCTTTGTCTTAAGGTTCCTTTGCAGGTAGGCTAGCGTGGCACAAAAAACTATTATACCAGGTGAGAAGGCAGATGTTTCTCCGTTCTTTCAAAGCTTTTTGGATTCCAGCCTTTAAGCAGTGTTTGTTTAATTGAAAAATTTTGCATGTTCGTTGTTACCATCTATATCCAAGATACTTTCCAGCTCTTATCCAAAAAAAGACCAATCCTTCTTGTATCCGAAATAAGCATAAAGATAAATTCCCAAGAAAAAAAATCTTCCGTATCCCGTCCTATGCGTCTGTATTGCCGCACTGCGACCAGAAAACTGCAGTAGAAAGAGCTCTTGCAGTTGTGGAAATGTAGAAAGCAGCAGCTCTGTGACACAGCAGTCAGCTGACTTGTAGTGTTATCATTCAATGTCCTCTACCCAAAAAAAAGGCCAATTTTCGGAGGAAAAAAAGCACTGCGGAGAGCATTCCAAAATTTAAAATAACATTGTAACAGCTAGCCAGACTTGTCTGTCTGAACACCTGAAAGTCACTCCTAGTGCAACGCGTGCAGTTTTGCTCACAGGAACTCTGGCCACATGAAGCTAGCTGACTGTCTGAAATCTCAGACATGCTGACGTAAGATTAGGCATCTTCTTTTTTTTTTTTTTTTTTTTGGTAACAAAAAAGCTTTTGTTGCTGTGTGATGATAACTGTGAAGTTGGTTTTTAAACGGAATATGTAAAGCTGGCTTCAGAGTATTATTTTATATCAATAAGTCCTGTATGTCAATATTGCATATATAGACACAAAACAGTGTTACTAAATCCCTTCACATTCTTTAACATGCAACACAAAAGAGACATTTTGCTCTCCATTAATTTGTGAAGCTATTAGGAAAAGCTAATAGCAATTCATACAGTAAGTATACCGTTATTGGGTGAATGAACACTGCTTATATTCTACAAGAGAGCTGCTGGGAGTGGGTTTCATACACTGAGTTAAACAAAAGCCCTAATTGTGTCTCATACAAGTCATATGACTGAGAACTGGAATCTTTTAGCTAAACTGAGATGCAGTGCTTTAAATCCAGGTTTGATCCTGAAGGGGTCGCCAAGCACTGTCTGGATTTGAATTACTATTCTATATCACATTTTAGCTTTGTATGGTTTGTTAATCATGAACATTTTCTCAGTGTTGCACTACTTGTCTGTAATGTGTTGGCGTTTACAAAAATGTAAATAAGCTAAGATATCTTTCCTCTGTTAAACTGAGCATAAAAGGTTGTAACCCCTCCCATATCCAGTGTCAGACATAGACATAGGACAAAGAGACCAAAAGTAAACACGCAGATAAATTCCCTTGTAGGTGTTGCTTAAAGCAACTCTGTACCAACAATCTGCCCCACCCCCCAACCACTTGTACCTTCAGATAGCTGCTTCTAATCCAAGATCTGTCCTGGGGTCCGTTCGGCAGGTGATGCAGTTATTGTCCCAAAAAATTACTTTTAAACTTGTAGCCCTGTGTCAAATTGGCTTGGCCTAGACTGTCTATGCCCTAGGCTTGCACCGCCTTCCCATCCCTCCTCCCCACTCTCTTCATCATAAGAAAAAAAACCAGGCAGGATTTCTCCTATTGTCTGAACACTGCACAGGAGCCTTAATGATTCAACACATCTGGAGTGTTTTAACAGGTGATGATTAGGAGAAATTCTGCTTGGGGCATTCCTAATAGTGAGAAGGACGTGGAGGAGGGATGGAGAGGCGGAAGCCAATTTGACAAAGGGCTGCAAGTTTAAAAGTTGTTCTTTAGGAAAATAACTATCACCTGCCGAACGAACCCCAGGATTCTTGGACTAAAAGCAGATATCCCAATGTACATGCAGTTTGGACGGGGGGGGGGGGGGGGGCAGATTGTGGGTACAGAGTTGCTTTAACACCACCACACTAAAAATGCAAAAAATGGCACATTTTTGGGCTTAAAAACGTTGTGGCCAGATGCTAACAGAGTCAATGGGGAACAATGAAACACAACACCCGCATAACATTTTTCTGTGGTGTTTTTTTCATGGTAGTTCGAGTATGTCCCCACATTTTACTATAGGGGAGTCATGTCTATATGCATATCACTGCTTTTTCCCCAATTCTTTAATAAAAGTCTTGGTTAGAAAAAAAAAAAAAAGAGAAAATGCCAGAAAACAAACGTTAAAAAAAGGAAAAACTGCTGTCAGTTGCTTGGCCAATTTTTGTGGCGTCATGCGTCATGCCATGCAGTTTCTTAAATAAATGCAGCAATTAGTTTTATGGACTGTAGAAATTTACAGATGAGTGGCAACCCATTTTTGCATTTTCTCAACATTCTTTAAAAAGTGGGAAGAATAACCTGAAAAAGGCACCCTCTCAGCATACTAGTTCAAAATTGTTATTGGCACGATTGTTTAAAAAATTGTGCAAATAATGGTCATGTTTATTTACCCATGCTATCTTAAAGGGGTTATCCAGCGCTACAAAAACATGGCCACTTTTCTCCCTACTGTTGTCTCCAGTTCAGTTGCGGCTTGCAATTGACCCCTTAAAGACCGGGCTAATTTTTGTTTTTTGCGGTTTAATTTTTTCCTCCTTGTATTTATTAGGCCATAGCAGTTGCATTTTTACACCTACGGACCCAAATGAGCCCTTATTTTTTGCATCACTAATTGTACTTTGCAATGACAGGCATTTTTGCATAAAATATGCTGCGAAACCAGAAAAAAAATAATATGCGCGGTGAAATTAAAGAAAAAACGTTTTTCTTTGGGGGGGGGGGTCGTTTTTACGCCGTGAATCCTATTGAAAAACTGACATGTTATATATGTTCCTCAATTCGGTACAATTAAAACGATATGCAACGTGTATAACTTTTATACTAATTGATGGCTCGTAAAAAAATAAAACCTTTTACAGAAAATAAACGTTCCTTAAAATCGCTGTATTCCCATGCTTATAGCGCTTTTATCCTTTGGGGCTGTGTAAGGTGTCATTTTTTGCGCCATGATCTGTACTTTCTATCTTGCAATTTTGCACTTTGAAATTTGTTTGTGCTTAGGCTGTTTACCGTGCGAGATCAGAAATGAAATACATTTATATTTTGGGCAATTACGAACACGGCGATACCAAACATGTTTGTTTATTTATAAAATGGGAAAAGGGAGGTGATTTTGACTTTTATTAGGGGAGGGGGTTATTTATTAATAAAAACACTTTATTCTTTTTTCACATACAGTAATTAGAAGCCCCCTGGGGGACTTCTATATACACAGCACTGATCTCCCATTGAGATCAACGCTGTGTATATAATAGCGCAATGACCCATCAGATCGGTGCTCTATTATAATGGTCTGCTGCAGACCACAAACATGGATTGGCGAGCCAGGATCAGCGTCATTCCGAAGCTGAGCCCCGTCCGGCTCATTGCAACAGATCTCCCCTCTGCGATCGCATCGCGGGGGGGAGATATCCTACTAGACACCAGGGACAGGGGCCACATACACTATTCAAATGCAGCTGTCAGTTTTGACAGCTGCATTTGAATAGTTAATTAGCCCGCAGCGGCGATCGGCCACGGCGGCTAAGACCTGCGGTCCCTGGCTGCACAACCGCGGGCTGCAGAGAGGGCTCATGCCGGGAGCCCTCTCTGATCCACCTTAACGGTCGCATGATGGGTATACCCGTCATGCGTCATTAAGGGGTTAAGCTCCATTTACTTTCATGGAACTGAGTTTCAAAACTTCACCCAAACTGGAGACAACAGTAGGGGGAAAGTGGCCATGTTTTTGTAGTGCTGGATAACCCCTTTAAAGCTGCCAAGACAGCTATACCACAGCATGTGTGAATAGGCATTGATATTTTTTTACAGTATTTTTGAGGCTTTTGTAGATTTTCAGAAGTGGTATGACAATTGAAAAAAAAAGCCAGTCCGTCTTTGAAAAGTGTTTACCCAAGATTGAGTGGAAGGAGGTTTCTTGTCTGTATATTGATCTCCAGAGGATCCTTGGCAGTGGCTGCAATCTAACTACTAACGCTATTGAGAGTTGTGCCTCACCCTTTGGACAAAATATCCAGGTGAGATTTTGACATTTCTTTTTACCTAAGCATGCTTTAAAAAAGACCTGGTCTGAGGTTAAAACGTTGCATTTTACTGTACTGGATCATGTGAATAACTCCTCATAGATTGCACTACAGATGCTGCATTGTTTATGTCTGTCTTACATGTCTAATTATTTTTTTATGATATTGCCTCAACTTTTTATACTAAAATATTTACTTAATAAATGGTGAGCACACCATCTGAAGTGCCTGTCTGCTTTTCATCTCATGTGGAGCAACAGAATGCCCCTGAGCCGTCTTAGTTGGGAAAGTTTTGCTAACCCTTTATATTACATAAATAGGATTAAAGACACTCTTCTTTAATACTTGGTTGCACAATGTTTTGCTGTAAAATGCTCTGATGATCCCCTGATTGCATTGTTCCTGTAAAGTTAATAGGCATTACCAAAGAGCTATACTTTGGCTTCATCTATCCAAAAAGCATTTTCTCAGGATTGTGGTTTGTCCATGTAACTTTTGGCAATATTAACCTTTTTATGTGGTAGTAAATGGTTGTGGCAGTTTTCTCTCTTCCAGAACCTTCTAGACACAACCTATATGCTGCGCATAAAATGAGCCAGGATGCTTTTCTCCTCTATGAAGGTTCTTTGAAAGTTCTTTGAAGGGTTAATCATTGAATTCCAGAGACACTTTTTCCCTCTGGAGTTTGCCGACCAATAGGCTCTATAATAAGCTACCAGTTCTACTGACTAATTTGTTTATCAGACATCTGTGGCTCCTCACTTCTCTAGCCATCCACACCCTTCATAGCAACTACACCACCATCCTTTACAACGACATTCTGTTAATATCACAGGAAAGTTTTTGACTTGCAAATCCAGTTCTCACCAGCAGTTTGTATACGTTAGTGCTGGCTGCTAGTTCAGAGGGAAAGTGTGCCCTTTATGTACTAACTTCTTTTTTTTGCTCTTTTTTTTATTTTTCAGATTCCTGAATGCAGAAGGTATGTGGAACTGGATGACTACGGCCATGACCAGCCGATTTATACTTTACTATACAGGCTTAGTAGTGGAGCCATCTGATTGACGACCTACATTACTAAGCTTGGGCTTGGTGTTAGTGCCTAAGACAGCTAATACTAACATCTGCATTGTTGCCCCAGTGCCTACCGCCACCATTTAGTGTTAGACTTTAAAAAACAAAATTTACAGGCAAGAAAGTATGTATGTTTTTAAAAAATTACAACCTCCTTCACTCAATATTATAAAATACCATAGGTAAACTTCAGAGAGAATAACAAAATACTTAGGCTGTGTTCACACATGCATTTTCATTGTATTCCTGCATCACTTAATTGCAGTAATTTATCATTGCATTGCAGTACTGCATCATCTCATTGCAGTATTTACTCATTTAATTGCCATCCAGCAGTCCTTCATTGTGTTACTACAGTGAAACTCTAGCAGGTGTGAACATACCCCTACACATTCTTAGCTGCATTGAGTATATTCTCCCCAATGATCTCATGCACTGAAGCAATGCTACAGGGATGAGTGAACTGTAGTTTTGAACTGTATTTATTTTCAAGGATGTGTACTGTACGTACAGAAATGTTAATCAGGAAATCTGCTCACCTGATTAAAACATAAGACCTTTCATAGAGTAACTTGCTAAAAACCATCAACAATATAACAAAGAATTATAATTTCTTGGCATAGAGATGGGCGAACCTTAGTGTGTGGCATTTGAATATCAGTGGCTGAAGAAGTTGGATGCAGCCCTAGAGAGTCCTGGTTACAGCCTATGGTCACCGATAATCAAATGCCGTACACTGAGGTGCGCTTCTCTCTAGTAGTGAACTACAAATAGTTTCTCTTTTTCTGCAGATAACTATACTTTTCTCAAAGACCAGACCTACAAGAATCATGTAATTTTGGACTGACATTGTCTTTTAGACATTCACATGTACACATGAAAGGCAGGATAAGGCTATGTTCCCACTATGTATTAATGGTTTAGTGAACAGCCGTTGTTTAACTCTAAACCATGGTCGTGGTGGAAAAACTACGGCCGGAATTAATGATCACAAACATTAATGACAGCCATGGTTTTACAGCCATAACAGTTCTTATTTACACTCATCTGTACATAGTGGGAACACAGCCTAAATGTTCCCCAGTTGATGAGCCATGCTGAATTTAACTTTGAAAGAATTACATGTGCTTTGCTTCTATATAGCATTGAGCTTTATTTCATACAATGCTACCACTGATTAAGCAGTGGGTAGTCCATTATGCAGGAAGTGTATTATACCTGCTGTTCTCATTGAATCCACACATTCACTAAGCATTAATTAGAATCATGTACTTATCACAATACATTATATGAATACTGGATGTCACCAAGGAATTATGCGTACAAATAGAGCGCACAACATCTCTTTGTCTTCTTTTATCTTTTCTCGCCATTTCTACTATGGCTTAAACATGCTGTTTGGAGAGTCTTCAAAGACCTATGGCAAGCACAGACACTTGACGTGTGCTTTTACAAAATCCTTCATTATCAATAAATAATAACTATGCTCTAATCATGTCTATTACTCGCCACAGTGAATAACCACAAAATTACACAGTATGTGTACATCTATCATAGAGTTTTTAAATGTTTCTTGTAGTCCTTGGGGAAGATTTACTTAAGACCAATATTTTTCATGAAGGTTTCGAATTAAACTTGACATTTATTAAAGAGCACCAGCCTCCTGATAACTTTGTCACATCTGTGGTTGTTCGAGCACCACAAATTGAAATCTTACCAGCTATGAACTGGCAAAGATTTGAGCTACAATTTATGTCTATTTCTAGTGCAAGTATAGTAATTATAGTAAAGAAGTGACAAAATGTGTGTGCAAACTAGACCCAAAAAAGACCCAATTAGAAACCCCCCAAAAATAAACTCTGCTCCATCCCCAGCAGAGTACCAGCAGGTGGATGTGAGGAGTGGAGTCCTGGTGGGGGAGAGAGAGACAGCAGCAGCTCCGGCTTGTTTGAATTTGCCACCAGGTGGGGATCGGGCATGCCAAGGGGAGAGAGGTGGAGGAGATCCCTGCATCGGGAAGATAGAGGGAGTAGCCGGGACACTGAGCATCCCCTGGGGCAGAGGGGAACACTGCCCCACCAGAGATGGGTAATAGTATTATCCTGGGGAAGGGGATACCGGCACCACAACTGTGCCAGGAGCAGCAGCAGCTGCTAAATTTGAACAACTATGCTTGGAAGAAAGATAGTCATGTCTCATAAATTAGTTGGGAAAGGAAATTCACAGAAATGTCTAAATCCTATTTTTATTTGAGCATTGGTTTGGTTTTGAAGTGGATTTTAACACTTTATAAACGAGGCCAAATTTCATTCTTGCGCTTTCATTTGTTCCTTGTGTTTAAAAGGCCATAGCGCTTGCATCTTTCACCTATAGACGTACATGAGCCCTCATTTTTTGCAACACCAATTGTACTTTGCAAAGAAAGACTTACGTTTTCCATAAAATATGCAGAAAAGCTGGAAAAGAATTATTAGCATAGTGAATATGAAAGAAAAACTGGTAAAACTGACATGTTATATATGTTCCTCGGGTCAGTATGATTACAACGATATGTAACCTATATAACCTTTATTTTATTTGATGGCTTTTAAAAACTAAAAAAAAAAAAAAAAAAAAAAATCGCTTTTTAACCATCCTTATACCGCTTTTATCCTTTGGTCTTTGGGGCTGTGTGATGTAATTTTTTTGCGCCATGATCAGTACTTTCAATAGGTACCTTGCTTGTGTGTATGCAACTTTTTGATCAATTTTATTCCAATTTTTTCTAGATTTGATGTGACTAAAAATCACCAATATTGTGGTTGGCTTTTTTTCCACTTACAGTGCTGGCCAAAAGTATTGGCACCCCTGCAATTCTGTCAGATAATACTCAATTTCTTCCAGAAAATGATTGCAATCACAAATGCTTTGGTAATAATATCTTCACTTATTTTGCTTGTAATGAAAAAACACAAAAGAGAATGAGAAAAAAGTCAAATCATTGATCATTTTACACAAAACTCCAAAAATGGGCCGGACAAAAGTATTGGCACCTTCAGCCTTATACTTGGTAGCACAACCTTTAGACAAAATAACTGCGAACAACCGCTTCCGGTAACCATCAATGAATTTCTTACAATGCTCTTCTGCTTCCGGTAACCATCAATGAGTTCCAATACTTTTGGCCAGCACTGTATGCTGTTTACCAAGCATGATCATAAATCTCATTTAAAAGTTAGGTCGATTACGCGCACGGAAACACCAAATATATTTATTTATTTTATTTAATAATTTTTAATTTATAAAATGGGAAAATCCCAGAGCAATGGATCACTGGAGCCCAGAGCAACAGATGTCCAAGCCAGGATCAGCACCATTATAGCGCAGAGCCCCGGCCCCAAAACATGCAGGGATTGCCCCTCTGCAATTGCATCGCCTGGGGTATGGGGGGGTGATTCCACCACTTGACCACCGTGGATGGGGAACAAAGGCCATTTAAATGCAGATGTCAGTTTTGACAGCTGCATTTACATGGCTAATTAGTGGACATGGCATGTGCCTGCGTGATCCCCCCTCTGAACCCCCTGACCTAGAACATACAGGTGAGCCCTGGGTCATCAAGGGGTTAAAAAAGCTGTATGTTAGAAGCCCCTATGAATAGCCCTGTTCTAAAAACACTTAAGTTTTTAAAAATGGGAAACTGCATTAATGTTAGGAATAATTCCTAAGTCCCTTGTGATGGCACCATGAATATAGAATGCTCCCCCTATTGCTTTAGGGACAGGAAAAGAGGTAAAAAGCAAACGCCTTACAATCCCCCTCAGTGCTTTACCCAGTCAGAACAGGGAGATGAACTAACCATGCCACCCCCAATCACCAAGGAGGGATGTAAGGTGATACGATCATGAGACACTTAACCAAATTATCGGTAGGAATAATTCCTATTTTCCACAATATTCTCCCTCATGATGGCACAGTGAATGGAGACATACCATAGAAGTAGCTCAGGGTGTAACCACTGCCTGAAAGACACTGAGTCCAAAACTGTAATGCTTGGCATACGTTTAGATGTAAGACTACGTTGCTGCCCTGCAGATTTGATCTAGGGAGAAATGGGCTCTCTCTGCCCAGGAATAGGCTTGCTCGAACATCGGGAAAAGCTGATGTCTTCACGGTCCATGCGGAAATAAAAGACATCCCGGAGACCGCCTGGAATTCCTGGGATTCAGCCTATGTAATAGGCTGTATCCCGGAATTCCAGTGGGTCCCCGGGATGTCTCCTCCTTCCGTATGGACCGTCAAGACATCAGCAATGAAATGTGGAAGGTCCGGCAAGGTTCGAGTTCTATTGAAACTAGCTTTTCCCGATGTTCGAGCAAGCCTACCCAGGAAGAAGATATTGACTTGCACCTTTTATTTTTCAAAGAATCAGTGAGAAAGTGAAATCTGATTGGTTGCTAGGGGCAACTAAGACAATTATACTTCATGAAAAAATAGAAACAGAAACCGGCACTACTGAGATGAAGTATTTTCCATAATCATTTCACCTTATGCTGGATGATGCATGTATATGGTGGTGCTCACTACTGACTGTATTGCGTAGAATCAATGTTGGGTTGAGAAAACAAGGAAGAATGATGTATGATTCCTGTGAGAACACATTTGGATTAAATTGACATTGCAATTCTTTGAACGGAGAGTGGTGGAAAGCAGGGGCGCATGAGGCATCACATTGAAACACTGAGGCAGAAATACATTTTCCATGGTGTGCTTTTCTTGTTTTCTTATTTGAATGTCACCAAGGCAGTGCTTTTCTTATGTGACCCCTTCTCCCTGCCCCGGTCCACCACTGTAGTCCATGCCCAAAACCCCCTATGACATTGTGGTGAGGCAATTCAAATGTATCAAGATGGTGCTTCTGATATATTGAGAGACCCCCGGCAAAGTCACAGGAGGAAGTGAATTACAGTGCTGACCAGCAGAAAAGCCCCACCTCAGTGACACTGTCCACCAAATGATTTGGTCCACTCTATGTGCTAAAGTAACTGCCAGTAGAAAAGCAGTCTTCCAAAATAGAAATTTAGAAACATTGATCAGCCAGCAGTGTTATCATTTGGCTGGTCTCAGCTACCTGTGTCTCTTATGGCTCTACTTGGCATTGCTCCCAACTAGCCAGAATCCTGCTCCACACTTATGAGGGGCAACACCCCAAAACAGCTGTATGTGGATGGATACCTGGCCTTGGTTTTTCCCTTGTCATTACAAAGACTTATAGGGCCACCCAATATGGTGGTTATGGTGGTTTTCCTTACAGGAGCCACCCCTTGTCTGGGTCCTTCCCGGAGGGATTTCTGGCTAGTCCTGTGTTTTGAGACTCTTCAATGAGGCTCCACGGGCTCTTCTTTTGCATATTCAGGTTTCCCAGGGGGTAATGCACCTAGAATTTTACTGCATTGAGCGCTTCCGCTAGCAGCCAGCAGTGTTATCGTTTGGCTGTTCTCCCTGAGATCAGCGATCTGTGTCTCTTATGGCTCTACTAGGCATTGCTCCCACCTAGCCAGAATCCTGCTCCCCACTGATGAGGGGCAACACCCCGAAACAGCTGTATGTGGATGGATACCTGGCCTTGGTTTTTCCCTTGTCATTACATTGACTTATAGGGCCACTTAATATGGTGGTTTTGGTGGTTTCCTTACAGGAGCCACCCCTTGGCTGGGTCCTTCCCAGAGGGATTTCTGGCTAGTCCTGTGTTTTGTTATTCTTAAAGGAGTATTCTTACCTGACCGATTCAGCTTAGCTCTGTTACATCAAACTCTCACTTCCTGCTTTTTGTGGGGTGGGGGGAGGGTGAGGTCACGTCACAGTGATGCTGAGCTGAATCAGTTCTGCATCTGTTTCTCCCACTGAAATTACATGCCTCCAGGGACAATCCACAAGCCATGAAGATGTCTGTGATCTCAGAGGGAAACACAGAAACCCTAAAAGTACATTTACAATTCATGAGCCCCCCAGCCAACGAGGTGGTAGCCCAACCACTGCTCAGAGACTCATAGTCGGTAAGTACAAAAAAAAGAAGCTATTTTGCTAATGAAAAGCATTTGCAAAATTGCTTACTTTTGCATTATCTACCTACCCTCTGGAAACAAGAGAGGTCCCCAATTGAGAAAATCTACTCTGAAAGATAGAGGAGTGTCTATGGACAGGCCTTCCAAGATGGAAACCAGTTCCTCTTGAGCCAGTGAAGCACAACTTGGGATCAGGGAGTAAATACAAGACACTTTTGTGTTTTTTTTGTTAACAAACATCTATGGCAAGCGTTCCCCATTTTTCTGAGATTCAATTTTCTTGGAACCTGCTTAAAAAGTTCACTACCTGATTCTTGGACTCTTTTAAATGAACTGCAGATAAAAAAGCTGACCCTTCTGCCCACTTGAGAATGTTTTGGACCGGGATCTATAGAATCTATTGAATTAGGGATAGATCGTATTGAGACCAAGGTGACCTAAAACGTGTCAGGAGGGAGACTCTAGGACTCCATTTTGTATCCTGGGGATATTATCTGGCTAACCCAGGGATTTCATGTTTAAGAGTCTATTCCAATTGGTAACAAGTCATTTATAGTCTGCAGTAGAGGAGTTATAGTTAGGGTTAAGGATAACATTTCTGCCCTTTCCTCCATTAGGGTAGCTCCAATGGCCTGATTTTCCTTTCCCTTTATAGTTCTTGGGGTTTTTTTTGGTTTTTTTTTTACCAAAGACTGAGACTTTTTGGGGAACCTTTTAAATGGAAAACTTTTTTTCTTATCTTCTGCATTTCTGCATCTTCTGCAAGATCGTATCAAGATCGGGCCCAAACACGTGTTGGTCCTTAAACATGTCAGAACAAAGTATGTTCTTTGAAAGGATGGCAGCGGACCACAACTTTATCCACAGTTCTTGTCTGAGTGTACTTCCCCCCTTCGCGGTTACAGCCATTTCACACCATCATAGGTGCTTCATCGGACCTCACACCCAAGAACACGCCTTGTCTTTTAACTCCCTCCACTCATGACGTATACAGGTGGGCTGTGGTGCATTGTTAATAAAGAAAAAAAATAAATAAATAAAAACATTACACAAGGTGAGTCACAAATATAAAGAGTGGATGGTACAGTAGTTACAGAAACATATTAAGTTCTATCTTGTCATTTAGACCTTTAGCATTTGTCTTTATAATCCACCTGGCTTCTGCAAGCAACAGCATTTTGTGTCTCTCTGTTTAGGGATCGCCTCTTACATGTTCTAATTCTACAAATTTAGAAATACCTGCATCATCATCACGCAACTCCCTGATGTGTTTGATTAGCCGTGCTGCACCTGCTCCTGTTCGCACTGAGCGAAAGTGCTCTCTTAGGCTGGGTTCACACTATGTATATTTGAGGCTGTATTTGTGAGGCTGTATAGCAACCAAAACCAGGAGTGGATTGAAAACACAGAAAGGCTCTGTTCACATAATGTTGTAATTGAGTGGATGGCCGTCATTTAATGGCAAATATTTGCTGTTATTTTAAAACAACGGCTGTGGTATTGAAATAATGGCCGTTATTTACTGTTATATGGCGGCCATCCACTCAATTTCAACATTGTGTGAACAGATCCTTTCTGTGTTTTCAATCCACTCCTGGTTTTGGTTGCTATGAGGACCTGACATGAGGACCAAATACAGCCTCAAATATACATAGTGTGAACCCAGCCTTAGGGTGCATTTACACAGACAGATTTATCTGACAGATCTTTGAAACCAAAGCCAGGAACAGACTATAAACTGAGAACAGGTCATAAAGGAAAGACTGAGATTTCTCCTCTTTTCAAATCCATTCCTGGTTTTGGCTTCAGAAATCTGTCAGATAAATCTCTCTGTGTAAACGCACCATTACCTGCAGATGTAGCACTCGCAATGTCATGCCCCATGTAAAAGCAGCTGCAAGGGCACATCCGGGCATAAACCAGGAAAGTAGTTTTATAACATGAAAAGTGCCTCAATCTACATACATTACCATTCCGTGTTACTTTTTTTTGTTGTTATAGAGAATTTACACTAATTACATCCCTTAAATCTAAAATTTCCAACAGGCCCATCTTTTATTTCCTTGTCCTCTCTCCCTCTACACTTACTAGATGCCAGGATGTCTTTTAAATTCCTACTACGTCTAAACATCATATGGGGCTGATCTATTCTTACTTGTAGCTTTTTTTTGTTTGTAGTTTTTTATTAATGTGACCTAACATGGCTATCCAGACTCTGCAATAGAAGAAGCTTTCCAAAAAGCTGCAAGTAAGAATACTACTACAGAATAAAAGTGAAAAAGGAAGGGAAATGTAAAGTTTTTCATTTTTCTTTCAATTTACCCCACTTAGCTGACACCATTAGATCTACCATAAATAAATACTGGTATCTAATCGAGAGAGGTCCATTATTGTCAGAGTTGGCCAGTAAAAAGCCCTTTATCACGTTTAGACATAAAAGGAATTTAAAAGATGTCTTTGGTGTAAATTCTGTTATTGGTGTAAATTCTGCCTAACAACAAAACAAGTAACACTAAATGATAATGCATATATATGTATAGAGTGAGACACTTTTCGTGTTGTAGAACTACTTTCCTGGTTTAAGCCCTTTTACGAGCACTTTCGCTCAATGCGAACAAGAGTAGGTGCAACACAGTTGATCTAGTATGTTAGGGAGATGCATGATGGCAACCCAGGTATTCTTAAATTTGTAGGATTAGAACATGTAAGGAGGCCTATCCCTAATCCCTGTATGGAGAGACAAACAATGCTGTTGTGCGTGGAAGCCAAGTGGATTATAAAACAAATGCACAAGTGGCCCTAGGTCTAAATGATAGGATAGAACTAAATATGTTTCTGTAACTGCTATCTATTGTTTATATTTGTGAGTGACATTGCATTGTGTTTTTGGATGAAGTTTTCTGAAGACGTTTGGCTTGTTACTTCTACTTTTTCTCATTTATGAGGATTTAGTTTTTAAAAGTAGTTTGGGAAGAACATGGTTAAAGCCTTCTGCTCCCCAGTGTTGAAACTTTCTGCCCCCCCTCCCCATGGAGGGGTCAATCTAGGTTGCTAGCATTGTGTACAGGCAAAACATGGATTGTTGAAATTGTACAGCAATTTGACATCATGTGAGGACAAAACTGATTTAAATTTGCACCCACCCCTTCATGTCTCTGAAAAAATACTTTTGAAGGGTGGAATTTAAGGAAGTGAACTGTGGGAAGCAGAAGATTTCCCTCATCTCCCCCCATCCCTGACAGCCCTTTTAATTATATAAAAGGAGGTTTCCCATACTTTTTTGAGGAGACTCTCCGCTTTCCTATCCATTGGATACTGAAGCTGAGCTGATTATAGCCCTGGATGCCTGGGCTTTAAATAACCCCCTATATGTGGCCAAACACTTAGGCGTATTGTAGTAAGTTACACAGTGTTAATACCCAAAATACACATATCTGACATTAAATATTAAAAGACCCCTACCCCCCCCCCCCCCCAAAAAAAAAAAAAAAAAAAAAAAAAAAGTGACCCCCTTCAATGTATAAAGAAGTATACTGGACATTTTGACACCCCCCCCCCCCACACACACACACACATGCCCAAAGCAAATTATTACATAAAAACATTCCGTAGAGTTTTTTTGTTAATTATTTGCAAAGGGGTATTGTGTTATATTTTTTGTGTATATTTAAAAAAAAAATTACTTCTCTGTATTGTTTTTTCTTGACAGTGTTTTGTTTTTTCTTGACAGTTTCAGTGCAAGCTTGGCAATATGTGACAGCTGGCTGCTACTATGGATGACACAGACACATCTTCTGTGCCTTTGTTATGCTATGGACATAACTGTACGCCCATTTGCGTTTTGTCCAGTTGTGGTAAGCTGTCAAAGCAAAAACAGATGAACATGTAACTTTAAAATTCAACAACCAATACAAGTATTTATTTAACATATAGGATATCATTCTTCTCTGATGCTACCCATGCTTTTTGCTCTATCTGGCAAATGTGCTGATGGTAATCATGTTGCATAGACATTCCTGAGATGTTACCTGCCAAGACGCTGAACAAATGCCAAGATTTCCAGTTTATAATTAGAACAAGATCACAGCTTTTGCATTTGATCACATGGGCTACTGTACAGAAATCTATTCTATTCTTGTCATCCTATATGCCAAATAAATACAAACTAGGACTATAGGTTTGAACAGTTGTATTTAATTTAGAAAATCATTATAGTAGGAATGGTTGACATATATCAGTGTCCTCTTTTAGTTCTGTTCCTTTCTGTTAATGTTAGTATGTTTTCTCAACTGTTGGTTTAAGCTGAAAGCAAAGGATTTTGCATGCTTTTAGCCAATTATGCTGACAATTCCAACCCATTTACATCTCAGGACTGTCATTAAAGTTTTGACTACACAGAAGAATATCTAGTGAAAGAGACTGCTGTCTGAACTCATCACATTAAAAGCCCTAAAGTAAGAGAATTAATGTGTAACTCACAATACTAGGCAGTGGTTGTATTTGTAGGGAAATTTTGCTGAAACATTATTGAATCAGAGTAGCACTCCAACTGCAGTGACCCGTATTGTCTGCAGCCAGTTAGATTACACATCATTCTTGTATATTTCTTTCGCATGAATACACTGCATTCCATATGGCCATATGCAACGTATTCTTCTCTATGTTAAGATAGAATATTTGACATGGTCACAATTTAATGCCACAAAATGTTATTATAATAGCAGTAATCTAGTTTTAAGCTGAGCAGCTGTCACACACTATAACGAAGCTAAAACTAAAATAACTACAGATGCAGTGTCCCAAAGTGGATGTCCACTGCTATTGTAGCAGCATGTATAGGTCGGTACTGTGTGTTGTAGGCTCTGGGGCTAAAGCTCGTAGAATTCTGCTCCCACCACCAGGTGTCACTGTGATTTGCACCTTATGTTTGCAGGGCTGAAGGTAAACTACAAAAGTGTTAACGAATGTCTCTATTGATTGTGTGACTCATGTCACTGTCTTATGATTCTTTACCTTGACCAATCCCTGGGATAGCTACCTAAGAGAATGTTAACCTATCACCAGAGGCTGTCCGGTCTCCTTGTCCAATTAGATCCCCATACCCCCCCCCCCCCCCCCCCCGCTCGAAGAGCCTGGAAGAACCTGCTGGTTGGGTTCCTGCAGGCCCTGGCCTGAGGCAAGGACCATGTTGTGGGACTATTCCTTATTCTTTATATCTGGCGATACCCTAGCCATGTCAGCCTGAGCACCCATGGAGAGACTGTGGTGAAAACCAGGAAAGCCAGTAGTTAAGCTAAGTGCAAAAGCTGAGTCTCTACTACCAACATGCTAAGGGGTACATCCAACGTCTAAGTCTACCCCCAAGGTGGGCCTGTAATCCCTGATCGTGTATAAATGTCTTTTTACTGATGATAAAAGAGCTTATTCCTCTGTACCCATATAAAAGAATAAATATTATTAGAGACAGCGAACCTTGTGGGGCATTTGATTACTGGTGGCTGAAGAAGTTGAATTTAGCCTAGTTATCTCATGGATGCATCTCTAGTTATCAATCTGTCCATATGTATCTCTTGGTCTTCTCTTCATTTTCCAAGACCGTTACCCAAAGAATACCAGAGCTGCAGTATAGCCATGTTTACAATATAGAATCATCTTAAAGCATTACTGTCATTTGGAATAATTTTGTAATTTTTGACATGACATTAGACATGGTAAAAATGACTGATCACAAGTGAGAAATTTTAACGACTGGGGAGTGGAGCTCACTGCCATGCAGCCCTTCTCGCTGTATGTCAGGGTCTCAGCAGGTGAGACCCAATGCGATCAATAATTTTTGCCATGTCTAAAGACATAGAAAGGAGAAGTTCCACAGCATTTGACAAACAATTTGTCAAACAATGCTAGACAAAGTCCCTTAGAATCAAAACATTACATTGCTGTACCTGATTATGTGAATTAAACTTGGAGACCTGTCACAAAAGTTACTCCAAATGATAGTATTGCTTTGAATCAGAGAGCATGCAGGAATTGCTTTAAATAGCAATACTACTTTGTTACACACTATAGGGTGGGATCACACATACTAAATCCGCAGCGAATTTCACTCTGCGAATCGCAGCGAAATCCGCTGTGGATCCATTGCCTGTCATTTTCAATGAGAATACATACTCGCTGTGGGATTGACATCCTGCTGCAAGTATGTAAGTGACAGGCCTCTTAACCCCCTGCTGGCTGGTACATACTTTACTGGTCTGCCCTCTGGCTTGCTTCAGGAGCTCCCGGCATTTGGATGTCCTGCTCAGCCAATCAGTGGCTGCAGCGGGGCAGCGCACTGATTGGCTGATGGACGTCCATGAGCTTGAACATGTTATTTCAACTGGGGCACAAGAGGCTGTTAAATACATTTGGTGTTGCTTATTGGATGACAAAGTTATCACAAGGGTGTCCAAGAAGTCACTGGGTTGTTTCATATTAATGGCTTCAAAATAATTACTGCCATGCAAACTAGTCTTATATAAATAGTGCGTCTTAACATTTCCAGTCAAAATCTTTTTGGACCATGAGAATCTGGAGTATTTTCAGTAAGCAAAGGATCTAAAATCCTTGACAGGCTAATGACATTCTATTATTTAACCCCTTCCCATCAGTAATAGGTACATATACGTTCCTACTGCACAAACCCTGTGCAGTAGGAATGTACATATAGATTCCTGCGTGTCAGAGGGGTTTGATGTGTGTGGGAACGCTGCAGTGAGAGCGGTCCAGCACACATCAGTTTCCACTTACCTCCGTCCTGTCGGATCGGCCATCTATGGATAGAGTCTGCTCTCAGACATGGCATAGCATAGATCAGTATATGCAATCTATTGAAATACAAGTTAAAAAAAAGTGTAATAATTTTTTTTTTTTAAGTATTAAAAACCCCTTATATGCCCCTCCCTCCAATAAAAGTTTAATATACCTCCTTACCTATTATAAAAATAAAAATATTTTTAAAAATAAACAAACATTATATCATAGCGTGCGGAATTGTCCAATCTATTAAAATATAACATTATTGTTCCCGCACGGTAAACCGTGTAAACGAAAAAAAAAAAAGAAAACCACCAGGATTGCTGATTTTTCACCATGATACATCAGAAAAATATTTTATAAAAAGCGATCAAAATTTTTTGTTACACCAATATGATATTAATAAAAACTAGAGATCATGGCACAAAAAGTGACACCTCAACCAGCCCTGTAGGTGGAAATATAAAAGCGCTATGGTTCTTAGAACCCGGGGAGCAACATAGCACTAACTTGGCATTGACATCCATGCATCAATGGGCTCAGTCTTGAAGGGGTTAACTCCTGTCATAATGCCTATATACAACCTCAAACTCAAATTGGTGGTCTTTGAAATAGTTAAAGAGAAGTAACATTTCAGCCTTACTGTAACAAGCAACAAGTACTTGGCTACACAACTGGTTTGACTGAGGGACTAAACTCAGGAACAGCACCCAGTTACCCCCTAGGTTTTTGACATTCATCCTACTCCAGGATGTAGAAGCTTCCCAAGAATGGTCACAGTGGGGCACCTGCTGACACAGCGTACCAGGAGACACTGGTGCATGGCACCAAAGATTTCTGTATAGGTAGGTGTAGGTCCAAGTGTAGGTCATGGGCAGGAGGCAAACAAGCAGAAGGGTTGTGGAAGGTGGCTCAGGTTCAGGGTCAGGGTCAACGCAGACGTGCAGAGACACACGCCTCTTAGCGAATTCGGCCAGCCAGGCACCCGAACCTGCGCCCAATGTAACAAATATACACCCAGGATCAAGATTGGATTTGGATCAAGATTTATGAGGTGCGAGAGGAGGTCATGCTTCCTCCCCGCATTGGCGCGCCCCCGCACGCCAGGGAAAAAGGGCGAACCTGCACATTCTCCCTGTCGTTTGCCCCTGCTGTAGGGTTTATAGATGTCCCCTTATAGGTCTTAAAAGGTAAGGAGGAAGATAAGTTAAGCAAAAAAAACAACAACTATGTTCAGGTCAGAAAGGAGTTAAATGTAGGGACCTAATTGACCTGTAAATATGTGTCAAACAACTGAATACTGTGATATCCAAAAGAAATATATATGTACTATAGAAAAGATGTAATATTAAAATAAAAATATAGGGTCCAAGGTAATTAATGCTACAGCCTGCTGCCCGAAACATATCCCTGTTATGAAATGCATCTTCCCCAGAAATTCAATTGTATTAAAAATTCTGGGGTTTCTTTGGATGTCACATTATTCACTTGTCCGACAATTCTACACTGTACATACCACTTTTTATACACCAATCAGCCAATCAACATTTAAGCTGCTCTTACACAGTACAGTTTATTTGTTTTACCAGCACCTGTAAAGCCAAAACTAGATGTTGCTCATAATGATTTAGATAATATAAACAGTCGCTATTGATTTTTTTTTTAATAAACCCATTTCACACCACACACCAAGATAATAGCATCTATTTTTTATATTATCTAATTCATTTTGATCCACACCTGTCATCAAAGGTGCTGCAAAAGCTGGAACTAAACTGTACTGCATAATGCTGCGTTTACACAGAACGATTATCATGCGAATTTGCACAATAACGATCGAATTCAAACGTTAATCGTACGTGTAAACGCAGCAAACGATCAAGCGACAAGCGACGTCGTTAGTAAAAAATTTGCAGATCGTTCCGTGTAAACAGTTGTTCACCGATTTAACCTATGTGCGAGATAGGCTTAAGCGATCGCAAAACGATCACAAAACGATTTTTCCGTACAATATATCGTTCCGTCTAAACGCTGATCGTTATTAAAAAAAAAAAAATCGTTACTTCAAAATCGTTAATAGTACGATTCGGCTGATTATCGCTCCGTGTAATAAAGGCAACGATCAGACGATGATCGTTGTCGTCGGCTGATCGTTGATATAGGTTAGAACCTATATTTGTCGGGGAGAAGCAGACCGCAGAAGCAGCCCTGGAGCGTGGATCAGGGCCGTTTTAATACATTGGTGGGCCCAGTGCACAGCCCTCAAGAGTGGGCCCCCCCTTACCTTTCTGCACATTGTATAATGTACTGAATTTGCCCCCACACTGTATCAAGAGCCCCAGTACATACAGTAGTTACCTTATAACACTATTTCCACCATTCAGTGATTACATATTACATAAAAACTGCACTAAACAAAACAGAAAGATATCACCATTGATACCATTACATAATACCGCCATACCATGACCCCTATCAGTACAAGCCTATAACAGAGTGAAGTTACATCCAGTGACTCACCGGAGGCGTCTTCTCCGATCAGAGTCTGTCACCTTTTCTTTTTCTCTCCATCCAGCGTGGGCCACCTTGAAGTCTTCTCCTGGCTGTGAATCTTCTCTCCAGAATCTGCCAGACAAATATTTTAGGCTCCAACACATACAGTAGTTAGGTCCCTTGTACCCCTATACAGTAGTTACACCCCTCTGTACTCCTACATAGTTACACCCCTCTGTGCCTCCATAGTTTTAAGGTGTCCCTGTAGTATATAGACCCTCATGTGCTCCTCCAGTTATATACAGCCCTCCTGTGCGCTCCCCCATTAGTATATAGCCCCCCTGTGCACTCTCCCCAGTAGTATATAGCCCCCTGTGCTCACCCACAATAGTATATAGCCCCCCTGTGCTCTCCCCCAATAGTATATAGCCCCCCTATGCTCTCCCACAATAGTATATAGCCCCCCTGTGCTCTCCCACAATAGTATATAGCCCCCCTGTGCTCTCCCACAATAGTATATAGCCCCCTGTGCTCTCCCCCAATAGTATATAGCCCCCCTGTGCTCTCCCACAATAGTATATAGCCCCCCTGTGCTCTCCCCCAATAGTATATAGCCCCCCTGTGCTCCCCCTCAATAGTATATAGCCCCCCTGTGCTCTCCATAATATATAGCCCCCTGTGCTCTCCCCCATAGTATATAGACCCCTGTGCTCCCCAATAGTATATAGCTCCCCTGTGCTCCCCAATAGTATATAGCCCCTGTGCTCCCCAATAGTATATAGCTAACCTGTGCTCCCCAATAGTATATAACCCCCTGTGCTCCCCCATAGTATATAGCCCCCTGTGCTCCCCCATAGTATATAGCTCCCCTGTGCTCCCCCATAGTATATAGCTCCCCTGTGCTCCCCCATAGTATATAGCTCCCCTGTGCTCCCCCATAGTGTATAGCCCCCTGTGCTCCCCCATAGTATATAGCTCCCCTGTGCTCCCCCATAGTATATAGCCCCCTGTGCTCCCCCATAGTATATAGCCCCCTGTGCTCCCCAATAGTATATAGCCCCCGTTCTCCCCCATAGTATATAGCCCCCTGTGCTCCCCAATAGTATATAGCCCCCTGTGCTCCCCAATAGTATATAGCCCCCGTTCTCCCCCACAGTATATAGCCCCCTGTGCTCCCCAGTAGTATATAGCTCCCTGTGCTCCCCCATAGTATATAGCTCCCCTGTGCTCCCCAATAGTATATAGCTCCCCTGTGCTCCCCCATAGTGTATAGCCCCCTGTGCTCCCCCATAGTATATAGCTCCCCTGTGCTCCCCCATAGTATATAGCCCCCTGTGCTCCCCCATAGTATATAGCCCCCTGTGCTCCCCAATAGTATATAGCCCCCGTTCTCCCCCATAGTATATAGCCCCCGTTCTCCCCAATAGTATATAGCCCCCGTTCTCCCCCATAGTATATAGCCCCCCTGTGCTCCCTGATAGTATATAGCTCCCCCATAGTATATAGCTCCCCTGTGCTCCCCCATAGTATATAGCCCCCCTGTGCTCCCCAATAGTATATAGCCCCCGTTCTCCCCCATAGTATATAGCCCCCCTGTGCTCCCCAATAGTATATAGCCCCCGTTCTCCCCCATAGTATATAGCCCCCGTTCTCCCCAATAGTATATAGCCCCCGTTCTCCCCCATAGTATATAGCCCCCCTGTGCTCCCTGATAGTATATAGCTCCCCCATAGTATATAGCTCCCCTGTGCTCCCCCATAGTATATAGCCCCCCTGTGCTCCCCAATAGTATATAGCCCCCGTTCTCCCCCCTAGTATATAGCCCCCCTGTGCTCCCCAATAGTATATAGCCCCCGTTCTCCCCCATAGTATATAGCCCCCTGTTCTCCCCCATAGTATATAGCCCCCTGTGCCCCCCCATAGTATATAGCCCCCTGTGCCCCCCCATAGTATATAGCCCCCGTTCTCCCCCATAGTATATAGCCCCCTGTTCTCCCCCATAGTATATAGCCCCCTGTTCTCCCCCATAGTATATAGCCCCCCATGTGCTCCCCAATAGTATATAGCCCCCGTTCTCCCCCATAGTATATAGCCCCCTGTGCTCCCCAATAGTATATAGCCCCCGTTCTCCCCCATAGTATATAGCCCCCTGTGCTCCCCAATAGTATATAGCCCCCGTTCTCCCCCATAGTATATAGCCCCCGTTCTCCCCCATAGTATATAGCCCCCTGTTCTCCCCCATAGTATATAGCCCCCTGTGCCCCCCCATAGTATATAGCTCCCCTGTGCTCCCCCATAGTATATAGCTCCCCTGTGCTCCCCAGTAGTATATAGCCCCCTGTGCTCCCCCATAGTATATAGCCCCCTGTCCTCCCCTATAGTATATAGCCCCGTCCTCCCCCATAGTATATAGCCCCCTGTGCCCCCCCATAGTATATAGCCCTCTGTGCCCCCCCATAGTATATAGCCCCCCTGTGCTCCCCCATAGTATATAGCTCCCCTGTGCTCCCCAGTAGTATATAGCCCCCTGTTCTCCCCCATAGTATATAGCCCCCTGTTCTCCCCCATAGTATATAGCCCCCCATGTGCTCCCCAATAGTATATAGCCCCCGTTCTCCCCCATAGTATATAGCCCCCTGTGCTCCCCAATAGTATATAGCCCCCGTTCTCCCCCATAGTATATAGCCCCCTGTGCTCCCCAATAGTATATAGCCCCCGTTCTCCCCCATAGTATATAGCCCCCGTTCTCCCCCATAGTATATAGCCCCCTGTTCTCCCCCATAGTATATAGCCCCCTGTGCCCCCCCATAGTATATAGCTCCCCTGTGCTCCCCCATAGTATATAGCTCCCCTGTGCTCCCCAGTAGTATATAGCCCCCTGTGCTCCCCCATAGTATATAGCCCCCTGTCCTCCCCTATAGTATATAGCCCCGTCCTCCCCCATAGTATATAGCCCCCTGTGCCCCCCCATAGTATATAGCCCCCTGTGCTCCCCCATAGTATATAGCCCCCTGTCCTCCCCTATAGTATATAGCCCCGTCCTCCCCCATAGTATATAGCCCCCTGTGCCCCCCCATAGTATATAGCCCCCTGTGCCCCCCCATAGTATATAGCTCCCCCTGCTATATAACATTGAAAAAAACAAACACTGTTACTCACCTGGGTCCACGCGTTCCTCTTCTCTTCCCTCCTGAGGCCGCACTTCCTGCGGTCACAAGAGGCTGCACTCCCCTTACCCTCGCGCCGACGCTCCAGTGACGTCGGGCGCTAGAGGGAGAGCGCGGCCTCTTGTGACTGCAGGAAGTGCGGCCACAAGAGTGAGTGACTGACAGGGAGGGAGCCAATGGCTCTCTCTCTGTCAGTGTCGCTGCTGCTGCAGCGCTGAAGCGCCGCAGCAGCAGCGGACGGGGGCAGCGGCGGACGGGGGGGCCCTGCAGGGGGCGCCATGGAGGGGTAAGTAGATTACCCATCCATGGCGCTCCCCCATGACAGGCTGGTGGCCGGAGCCCTGTGCGACCGCATTGGTCGCACATAGCAACGGCCGGCCTGCTCGGGGGGGGCCCCTTTAACCAGTGGGCCCGGTGCACGTGCACCATGTGCCCTCTGGTTAAAGCGGCCCTGGCGTGGATAGGTAAAGTATATAATTTAACATCGGTAACGATGTCCTTGCAGCCCTTGTTAAACGATTATTGGGCCGTGTAATAGGCCCAGTAAACGAGTGCCGATTTGGCAGATCGGCGTTCATTTACAGGTATTATCGGGCCCCCATCGGCCCGTGTAATACCACCCTAAGGCTGTGCTTCCCAATTAGCTTTATTTTGTAGCGTTTTTGCCAAATTTATGTGTTTACATAGTAAGAAAGTAAACGGTCTGCCTGGGCTGTACAATATGATCAGCATTACTAGGCTTGTCAGATTGTTTAGAATACAGATAAGACTGTTACTAAGTCATGTTTTGCCAGCTGCTCCTTATCAAGCCTAATCTAAAATATGCACACTATAGTTTTTGAAAACGCCATGTGTTTTTTTCAGTGCATTTTCTATGCAGTTCTCAAATGCAAATGTGGAAACATAGCCTTAGGGAAAGGTTAAAATATTTTAATTGCAATTATTTGAATACAAAACCAGGAACCAATCATAAATGGAAGACACGCATAAAGAAAAAACTTGTCGTTTTAGACCCGTTCCTGTTTGCATTTTAATTAAAAATTGTGATTAAAAACTTAGAAACATGTAAATGCATGCATAAACCACAAATGGGTGAAACAAATAACATTGGCTTCTGTCAGAATCACCTGTTGTTGTACAGAGTATATTATTTGGCATATGAACAGTTAGTTTAGATGTTAGAAAGTAGAGAAGAGCAAACCTCGAGCACCCTCAAGTTTGTCTAAACCTAAACGCGCACAGGATTTCATTTCAGTGGCTGGAAAAGTTGGAAGCAGTACTAAAGCTGCCTGGAAAACATGGAGAACGCCATAGGCTATATTCATGGTTTACAGGACTCCCTAGGGCTGTATCCATAAATGAGATGCAGGACTGACTTGCTTGCACCCCCCCCCCAAATCAGGCAAGCAAGGCCTTTTCCATGGTGTATGCCAGGGCGCAATTTTGAGCATAAAATTCCAAGCATAAAATAAAAACCTACCCTTATTCAGTTATCTGGCGCTATTAGCAATATGGGAAGTGTAGAAGACTAGGCATAAGGGCCCAGAAACTCTTAATGAATTACGATGTTGGGAGTTACAGGTCCAGTCCACAGTATACAGTCCGTGCATGGACTGTGTATTGCGGACGTATGTCTGGGTCCTAAGAATACTGGTCTTAAACCACTTCTTAGGCCTAAAGTAATGGCAAAGAAGAAGCCAGCAAAGGATGGTAAAGGTCCACGCATAACCAGGTCCACACGCAAAGATACAGGTCACAGCGTAGCCAAGGAGTCATCCATGTGGATCCAACATATTTTATTTAAAATCCACCATCATACAAAAAAAGCGTAGATAAAACTGCCTTCATCAAACACAATAATGCAATTTTATCTGTAAAATCATCACTTCCTAGGCCTACGCAGAGTGTAATGCCCTTAAAAAGTAAGCCCTGCACTGGAACCTATCCATCCCTGCATAACCCTGAACCCCAGATGGGGCCACCATTGGGTGTTATTCACCCTCTAAGAGACTATTAGTCAACAACCACAGTATGAGTCCTCTAGTAGTATGATACAGGATAGAGATACAACAATTGCCACAGAATGCCGTTAAGGTATAACACAAGATGAATCATCAGTCTGTTACAAGATCAATCTGCCTCATCTATGCACGTATTAGCATGGCAGCACTTTGGGGCAGTAACATCAGAGCAGACACCAAAGCCTAGTAGAGACTTTGGGCTGCTGTGACAGCCAGTTGGTACCCCTCGATTAAGTTGCAGAGGTGCCAATTGGACCCCGGAACCACCAATGGCATAGGTTCAAACTTATTTGTTTTGATTGCTATTGGTCATCTAACCAGTCAAATGAACGGCATCTGAGTCATCTTCAATGTCATTATTTACTGATGAGATAGCAGCTGGCACCCACTTCCAGGAAGTGGTTTAAGAAAATAATGTCCACCACAGATACAAAAGGTAATAAATTCTGAATGCAGAATTGGTGGTTTGTCAGCATTATATACATATTGCAAAACAAATATAATATCAATATAATACCAATTTCTGTCATCACATACTCCTAAGTGGGCTATAGATATTCAAATTTTGGGAGCCAATTCTGGTAGTTTACACAATCTGATAAAGCAAATGTACCATGAGGTACATCACTTTCAGATTTTTACATCAACAGACTGGCGGCAGAGCGATCCTTTGTTTGAACCTCGGTCTGGTTCCTGTGCGCGGTGCCGGTCTATTCTTGATCATCGGCCTGGCCTGAAGCACTGGAGGCTGGCCTGCCCGACCCCAGTGTGAAAAAAGCCCTTGCCTCTGTGACACGGCTCTATTCATTTTAATGGAGCCTTGTCACAGAGAGGAGGGCAGAACGTCATACTAGGGACGGGCGGGCCTGCCTCCAGTGCTTCAGGTCAGGCCGGTGCCATGCGTGGGAACTGGGCCGTGGTTCAAAAAAAGGACGGTGCCACTGGCAGTGCTGAAGTGTGAAAATACAAATAAGGTTTCACTGTCTAAAAACATGATTTGAGTTGTCTTTATTGCTTATTCCACTTACTTTGAAAACTTTGAAAACTGTTTAATAGTCCAATCTTGTGTCACACGTGACATCTTTCGTAGAGAGCATTTTCTATGATATAATGAAACATATGGCTTCATCTGTCACAACACCAGTAAAATGTACTGTAACTGACAGATATGTTTTAGGTCAAAGGGGTAATGACTCTCCTTAAGGAGAGCCCGTCTCAAGGACGTGTGGAGACTTACAGACCATTGCTGCTCCACTAGGAATTCTGGGAAGAAAGAATATGCAAAGTAGCTCTCACACCTCTTAAGCAAAGAGATATCCCTTCAAGTCAAGTCTCGCTCAGTCAAGGAGCCTTAGAACATTGACTGGAGATTTTATGCCAAGCCAAACTATCTCTCCAAAAGGAAAGATTTCCCATCTGCAGATAGCTATTTCGGGTTTTTGACCCTTATTACCCCTTTGACCCACGTCAATAGACCTCTCACTAGCCAGCCAACACCCTGCTCTGCACTGATGAGGGTCAAAAACCCGAAATAGCTATCTGCAGATGGGAAATCTTTCCTTTTGGAGAGATAGTTTGGCTTGGCATAAAATCTCCAGTCAATGTTCTAAGGCTCCTTGACTGAGCGAGACTTGACTTGAAGGGATATCTCTTTGCTTAAAAGGTGTGAGAGCTACTTTGCATATTCTTTCTTCCCAGATATGTTTTAGAAAGAGAACAGGTCAAATGACTAGAACATATGTTCCTATACAGAGATTTGATGCCACCTCGGAGGTAGCACATATCTACAGTTAACTGGGGTAAATAATGTCAGCTTACAAATTATTAATATATCTCCCAGGAAAGATAAATGTCATAGAAAATACAAACATCAAACATAAAAACGGAATATAGTAACTTATTAACAGATAACAACAGTTGCAGCTGCCTAAAACAAATGGCAGATAAGATTAGGTCGCATGCACCTGGCCCTCTATAAACACAGTTTAGTTCAGTTTATGTGATTTAGTAACCTAGGGACAGAAACAGTTGTAGAGGAGCTTATTTTCCAAAGAGGTTATCTACCTGCAGTCTTGTTGCATTAAGCTTTGATTCTTTGGACTCATTTTAAACACACTGAAAACTTTCATGGCCTGACTGGGCATTGGCTGGGTGACACTTTTTGAAGTGAAAATGCAGCATGAGCTTAATTAATATTACATTAATGTGATGTCATGTTTTTCCACTAAATACATCGATGATCTATGGCTAGGAGGTGTAATAAATGTATAATCAGTGGTCCATCTACTCTGACCCTCACTTCAACTTCACTCTGCTTATTTCAGAGATTGCATTATAGGCTAAGGGTACTATTACACGGAATGATAATCGGCCCGATTCGGCCGATTATCGCTCCATGTAATAAATACAACGATCAGCCGATGACAACGATCATCGGCTGATCGTTGATATAGGTTCTGACCTATTTACGTCGGTGGCGCCGACCGCGCACCGCTACGTGTAATAGTGGTGCGCGGCTGGCGACTGACGATATAAATTACCTATCCACGTTCCAGGGCTGTTCCTGCGGTCTTCTACCGGGGTCCCGCTCGCTCTAGCTTCAGAGCGGCCTGTCATGTGACAGGCCGCTCTGAAGCTAGAGCGAGCGGGACCTGTGGAGAAGCGCACCGCAGCAGCAGCCCTGGATCGAGGATAGGTAATGTATGTAGTTTCAGCAAGGGCTACAAGGACATCGGTAACGATGTCCTTGCAGCCCTTGTTAAACGATTATCGGGCTGTGTAATAGGCCCAGTAAACGAGCGACGATCTAGCAGATCACTGCTCGTTTACAGGTATTATCGGGCTCCATCAGCCCGTGTAATACCACCCTTAGGCTGGGTTCACACTACATATATTTCAGTCAGTATTGTGGTCCTCATATTGCAACCAAAACCAGGAGTGGATTGAAAACACAGAAAGGATCTGCTCACACAATGTTGTAATTGAGTGGATGGCCGCCATATAACAGTAAATAACTGCCATTATTTTAATATAACAGCCGTTGTTTTAAAATAACAGCAAATATTTGCCATTAAATGGCAACCATCCACTCAATTTCAACATTGTGTGAACAGATCCTTTCTGTGTTTTCAATCCACTCCTGGTTTTGGTTGCAATATGAGGACCACAATACTGACTGAAATATAAGTAGTGTGAACCCAGCCTAGGGGTCCATTTACACAGAATGATTACTTGACAGATTATCTCAAAGATTTGAAGCCAAAGCCAGAAAAAGAATATAAACAGAGATCAGTTCATAAAGGACAGCCTGAGATTTTTCCTCTTTTCAAATCCATTCCTGGCTTTGGCTTCAAATCTTTGGAAGATAATCTGTCAGATAATCTTTCTGTGTAAATGGACCCTAGACAATTGGCCAATTGGTACATCAATGTCTCTGGGGGGATAACGACTGGAAGACACACTACTAAACTGAAAACGTTCATCAAAATCAAAGGCAAGCAAAAATGGCAACATGATGCTATTTACAAAGGATGACAGCTAAGTGCCTTTCGCATAACATAAGAATAGCTGGCATTGAGGAATAAAAGCCAATTTTCCAGATATATGCTTCCTCCCAATGTAATTATTATCTGGGCCCCATTAACTAACTGCAGATAATGCAAATGTTGCCCCTAAATTATTTCACATAGTAGTGCTCAAAGCTGGCTGCCCTAACAGTAGTTTCAACCTGCAATTATAGACCTGTGTTTCTATGAAGAACTGTGTGCCAAATAGAGATAAGCAAACTTTGAGTACATTTAGGTTTCGTCTGAACCCAACTCTTGGCATTTGATTACTGGTGATGTAAGAAGAATTGCGTTTTCAGCTGTTTTAATTTGGGGGGTTAGGGGTGGGCGCTACAGTCAGGTGCATCTTATTGTCCAAATTATATTATTGACACTGGCACAATTAGTCAATAAATGCTCTAGCTACATCAGTGTCCTAGTATATGGGCCAGCCATGGATAAAATATTAAAATAAAAAAGGTACCAGCTTCAGCAGTGTCCGTATAATTTAAACATACATATTAGAATTATCAGCTTTATAGTCCTGCAATATTCTCTGATTTCCCAACAGTAAAGGATCAGCACTAGAGTAGACAAGTTATATTTTAGGAAACTTATGAGAGGTTAGAAACAACAACCTACCTTTAACCCTTTAACCCCTTCAAGACAGAGCCCTTTGATGCACAAAAGTCCAGGTCAATGCTCCTCCCCGCCTTCTAAGAGCCTTAGCGCTTTATTTTTCCACCTACAGGGCTGGTTGGGGTGTCATTTTTGGCGCCATGATCTCTAGTTTTTAATAATATCATATTGGTGTAACAGAAAAATTTTGATCACTTTTTATACATTTTTTTTCTGATAATTTATTAAAATCAGCAATCCTAGTGTGTTTTTTTTTTTTTGTTTCCGTTTACCGTGCAGGAAAAATAATGTTATATTTTAATAGATTGGACAATATCGCACGCTACGATATGTAATACAGTGGTACCTTGGTTTAAAAGTAACTTGGTTTAAGAGCGTTTTGGTTTAAGAGCTCACAGTTTTTCAAAATTGTGACTTGGTTTAAGAGCATTGCTTTGGTTTAAGAGCTCCCTGTACTGGGTGGGAGCGCGAGTGGGGGAGGGGCAAGGCCTGCATAGCGGGGTCTACAGCACTGTACTCTGACCCAGGAAGTCTCCCTCACCTTCCAAATCATAGCAGATCCACTTCAGGCTGGGGCAGGGACAGGATTGTGGGGGTAATCACTCCATAGCTGTGACCCCTCTCTCCCCAGACAGAGAGTGCTGCTATACTGTGCCCACATCTGCCCTGCTCATTCCTTCATGCTCCCTGCAGTCTCTGTCAGCCCTGATTGGTCCATGCTGAACACACCCCCCTTCCCCATTGCTGTCATGTGACCACACAGACCTCTGACAGCAGCCCTGCTTCTCTATTCTTGCCTGTTGTACTATGCTACTGCATCATAGGGATCTGAAGTTTCATCCTGTATTTACAAACTGCTGCTGTTTTTCAGGTTTATGCAGTTACTATACATTATACTCCAAATGCTGATTGCTATACTGTACAGTAACTTATAATATCACATATTCAGCTGTTTTTCATTGTTTGTTTATTTGTTTTACATGTTATTCAGAATATTAAATCATTACTTTTGGGTTGTGGAACCAATTGTCTGCATTTAATGATTTCCTATGAGAAGATTTGCTTTAAGGTTACAAACCCACTTGCCGGATCTGCAGCGAGTCTCCTTGCTGCGTTTTTGCAGCGAGACTCACTGCAGATCCTGGCCCTATACTTTCAATAGCAGAGAAACTCGCAGCAGGGATGTACATCCCTGCTACGATTTTGTCTGCAGCCCGCCCCATTAACCCCCCGGCCGCCGGACATTATACATTACCGGGTCCCCGTTCCTGCTTGCTTCGGGGCTCCCGGTGTCTTCACGGCCCGCCCGGCCAATCAGTGCGCTGCGGCGGGGCAGCGCACTGATTGGCCGGGCGGAACGTGCCGGGAGCCGCTGAAGCAAGCAGGAGCCGGGATCAGGTAATGTATATCGCCCGCAGCCCCCGGCCGCACGATCGCCCCCAGCCCCGCAGCCCCCGACCGCACCATCGGCCGCAGCCCCCGGCTGCACGATCGACCCCAGCCCTGCAGCCCCCGATCTCACGATCGCCCCCAGCATCGCAGCCCCCGACTGCACGATCGCCCCCAGCGGGCGATCATGCAGCCGGGGGCTGCGGGGCTGGGGGCGATCATGCGGCCGGGGGCTGCGGAGTTGGGGGCGATCGTGCGGCCGGGGGCTGCGGGGCGATCGGGGCTGCAGGGGGGCGGGCAGGATATACATTACCAGGTCCCCGCTCCTGCTTGCTTCGGCGGCTCCCGGCCCCGCCGCAGCGCACTGATTGGCCGGGCGGGCCGTGAAGACACCGGGAGCCCCGAAGCAAGCAGGAACGGGGACCCGGTAATGTATAATGTCCGGCGGCCGGGGGGTTAATGGGGCGGGCTGCAGACAAAATCGCAGCAGGGATGTACATCCCTGCTGCGAGTTTCTCTGCTAATGAAAGTATAGGGCCAGGATCTGCAGCGAGTCTCGCTGCAAAAACGCAGCAAGGAGACTCGCTGCAGATCCGGCAAGTGGGTTTGTAACCTAAGAGTGGATTTGAATTACAAGCACGGTCCCAGAACGAATTATGCTCGTAATCCAAGGCACCACTGTATGTTTATTTTTTATATTTTTATAATGGGCACGGGGGTATTTTAAACTTTTATTGGGAGGGGGTTAATAAGGGTTTTTTAATACTTTTAGAAAACTTTTTAAATATTTTTTTACACTTTTTAATACTGTAAAAAATGCAATCAATAGATTGCATGTACTGATCTGTGCTATGCCATAGCATAGCATAGATCAGTGTTATCGGCAATCTATGTATAGAACCTGCCCGAGAGCAGACTCTACACATGGATTGGCGATCCGACGGGACGGAGGTAAGAAGTTTACCCCGCCTGTCGGCAGCATGACTGGGGGGGTCACGATCACTTAGTGACAGATGTTTGTTCCGTCACTGAGTTCCTTAAATGCCGCGATCGCTATAGATCGTGGCATTTAAGGGGTTAATGAGACATAGCTGCGGGATCGCAGCTGCCTCTCATTACCTCCGGCCCCGGACACACAGCAGCGGTCCCGCACACATCAGTAACCCAGTCAGTGTAGGAACGTATATATACATTCCTACTGCAGGGGGTATGTGCAGTAGGAACGTATATATACATGTTACTGACAGGACGGGTTAACTTTAGGGTAGGTTCCACTTCCCAGGAAACTGTTCATCGAGGAATATCTGGACCGGACATCCATAATGTGGTGGTGCACCATCTTGCTGTAAGAACTCAGGGAATGGGCCAGCTTCAGTGCACAGAGAGGGAAACACATCATCACGTAGCAATTGCAGATATCCAAACTGGTATACTGAGAGTGCAGATATCAGCCACTATATCTTCCGGCCCCTGGAGGAAGCATCTATCGCGAAACACAACCAGTATAATATGGGTAAGACGTGCATTTGGATTCTATTGCGTTGATGTCTATACAATTGGAAACGTCTGATTATTTAGGAAGATATAGTGGCTGATATCTGCACTCTCAGTATACCAGTTTTTGACTGTGTTTTACATAACTAATCTATTATCACCATATAACTGGTAGAGGCGGTGGTCTGTAATTAGAGTCATCTTTTGTGAGCATAGGTTTAATATCTTGCTATTGTTACGTCTTTTAATTGTATATTTATAAAGTGATCAATAAAATTCTTTTTAACATGGAAATATATGCCCATGTGTTTTGGTTGTATAACTTATTGTAGTGGGTTTCCAAGCAAGGGTTAAATTGTGATGGGACTATAAAATGCGCAGCTCACATGAGTTAAATGTATTGTGATGTGTCCGTCACACAGAATTTTGATGTATAATCATTTTATCAGGGTGTATCATACTTATGGCCCACCCTGTACAAAGACCTTATACAGTGGGGGAAAAAAAGTATTTAGTCAGTCACCAATAGTGCAAGTTCCACCACTTAAAAAGATGAGAGAGGCCTGTAATTGACACCATATGTAGGACCTCAACTATGGGAGACAAAATGAGAAAACAAATCCAGAAAATCACATTGTCTGATTTTGTAAGAATTTATTTGCAAATTATGGTGGAAAATAAGTATTTGGTCAGTAACAAAATTTCATCTCAATACTTTGTTATATATCCTTTGTTGGCAATGACAGAGGTAAAACGTTTTCTTTAAGTTTTCACAAGGTTGGCACACACTGTTGTTGGTATGTTGGCCCATTCCTCCATGCAGATCTCCTCTAGAGCAGTGATGTTTTGGGGCTGTCGTTTGGCAACACGGACTTTCAACTCCCTCCAAAGGTTTTCTATAGGATTGAGATCTGGAGACTGGCTAGGCCACTCCAGGACCTTGAAATGCTTCTTACGAAGCCACTCCTTCGTTGCCCTGGCGGTGTGCTTTGGATCATTCTCATGTTGAAAGACCCAGCCACGTTTCATCTTCAATGCCCTTGCTGATGGAAGGAGGTTTGCACTCAAAATCTCACGATACATGGCCCCATTCATTCTTTCATGTACCCGGATCAGTCGTCCTGGCCCCTTTGCAGAGAAACAGCCCCAAAGCATGATGTTTCCACCCCCATGCTTTACAGTAGGTATGGTGTTTGATGGATGCAACTCAGTATTCTTTTTCCTCCAAACACGACAAGTTGTGTTTCTACCAAACAGTTCCACTTTGGTTTCATCAGACCAGAGGACATTCTCCCAATACTCTTCTGGATCATCCAAATGCTCTCTAGCAAACTTCAGACGGGCCCGGACATGTACTGGATTAAGCAGTGCGACACGTCTGGCACTGCAGGATCTGAGTCCCTGGCGGCGTAGTGTGTTACATTGTTACATTGGTCCCAGCTCTCTGCAGTTCATTCACCAGTTCCCCCCGCTTGGTTCTGGGATTTCTGCTCACCGTTCTTGTGATGATTTTGACCCCACGGGGTGAGATTTTGTGTGGAGCCCCAGATCGAGGGAGATTATCAGTGGTCTTGTATGTCTTCCATTTTCTAATTATTGCTCCCACAGTTGATTTCTTCACTCCAAGCTGGTTGCCTATTGCAGATTCAGTCTTCCCAGCCTGGTGCAGGGCTACAATTTTGTTTCTGGTGTCCTTTGACAGCTCTTTGGTCTTCACCATAGTGGAGTTTGAAGTCTGACCGTTTGAGGGTGTGCACAGGTGTCTTTTTATACTGATAACAAGTTTAAACAGGTGCCATTACTACAGGTAATGAGTGGAGGAAAGAGGAGACTCTTAAAGAAGAAGTTACAGGTCTGTGAGAGCCAGAAATCTTGATTGTTTGTAGGTGACCAAATACTTATTTTCCACCATAATTCGCAAATAAATTCTTACAAAATCAGACAATGTGATATTTGGGATTTGTTTTCTCATTTTGTCTCTCATAGTTGAGGTCTACCTATGATGTAAATTACAGACGCCTCTCATCTTTTTAAGTGGGAGAACTTGCACTATTAGTGACTGACTAAATACTTTTTTTCCCCACTGTAGTTCTAAATTAGACATAAGTTAAAGTGAATATACCACTTTTTTTTTTTTTTTTTTAAACACTACCTTGTCGGAGCCTGTGATGAGATCCTAGGGGCACAGTCCAGTTTCTGCATGTGCACTTCAGCCCGCTCTATGCACTGCAGGTGGGACCAGTGCCCCCAGTGTAACAATATCGCCTCTCCACAGTGACGCAGTCAGACTTGATTCAAATGGAGGTGCATCATTGAGGGGAGGGGATATTGTTAAACTGGGGACGCCAGGCTCACCTCGAGTGCATACAGCAGGCACATGAAGAAACAGTTGCCGATCATGGGAACCAGGTGGTTTTAACTGCTTTTAACTCTATTTATAGCCTATAATTAATAGAGCTTTTTATATATTATTCAACCTAGTGTGAACTTAAAGGGGTACTCTGGCCAAAATGTATTTTTAATATGTTATTACATAAGGAAAGTTATACAAATCCTTAATAAACACAAAATTATGGCAAATGCACATATGGTGCTATTTTCCGAAAATTAGTAGATCAGACAAGGTTCACTTCCTCTAAAAAGTGTATGATGTATGCATCTATGTAGATGTATCAGTGCCTTATCCCTCCCTGTGTTGGCTGACACTCACTCGGCGGGGTGAGCGCTCCTGCACCACCCCATCTAGCCGCCTGGTGCAGGTCGCGGTGAGCGTTCCTGCACATTCTCTGTATGCATCAACCCGTCCTCTCTGAGATACCCACAGCGCAGGAGGACCGGGACCAGGACAGCCTCAGTGCCCCACTGTGCCTCAGCACTCACCCCGACCTGCTCCTGCGCTGTGGGTATCTCAGAGAGGACAGGTTGATGCATACAGAGAAGGTGCAGGAATGCTCACCGCACGTCACGTTTTTTAGAGGAAGTGAACCTTGCCTGATCTACTAATTGAGGGAAAATATTATGGGAAAATTTCCCATAATTAGTATATATTAGAGATTTGTATACCTTTCCTTATTAAATAACATATTAAAAATACATTTTTTCTGGAGTACCCCTTTAAGCTTTAGTAGTAGCATTTCTTTTGTTTTTCATACATTTTTTTAATCTAGGTTTTGTTTGCACATGTAGAACCCTGGTCACAACTATTTACTAGTATTTGGTGGTGTCCTTTCTTAAAGCGACTCTGTACCCACAATCTGACCCCCCAAACCACTTGTACCTTCAGATAGCTGCTTTTTATCCCAGGTCTGTCCTGGGGTGTGTTTGGCAGGGGATGCAGTTATTGTCATAAAAACAACCTTTAATCCTACAGCGCTGTGTCTAGCGGCCGGGGCTTACATTTGTATATGCATTAGGCTGGAACCACCTCTCCGTCCTTCTTCCCCACCCTCCTCATCATTAGGAATGATCCAGGAACATTTACTGCTGTTTGAGCTTTGCACAGGTGTCTTAACGATCCAGCCCACGTTCATTATACACACAGGTGGGGAATAGGAAGCAATCTGCCTGGAGCATTCCTAATGATGAGGAGGGTGGGGAGCAAGGACAGAGAAGGTGTGCCAGCCTTATGCATATACAAATGTAAGCCCCGGCCGCTAGATA
Organism: Dendropsophus ebraccatus; assembly: GCF_027789765.1. Classification (NCBI taxonomy): domain Eukaryota; kingdom Metazoa; phylum Chordata; class Amphibia; order Anura; family Hylidae; genus Dendropsophus; species Dendropsophus ebraccatus. Next base: position 88,721,352 of record NC_091455.1, on the reverse strand, counting down.
CAGCGCTGTAGGATTAAAAGTTGTTTTTATGACAATAACTGCATCCCCTGCCGAATGGACCCCAGGACAGATCTTGGATTAAAGGGACTGTACCATCAGGCCTGGGCTTAAGCACTGGAGGCGGGTTGACCCACCCCCACAGGTAGGAAACCACCGTTCCTCTATGATACAGCTCTATTGATTCTAATGGAGCAATGTCATAGAGGGGCAGAGGTTTTCTCCCACTGGGGGTGGGTTAGCCCGCCTCCAGTGCTTCAGCCCAGGCCTGATGGTACAGTCCCTTTAAAAGCAGGTATCCAAAGGTACAAGTGGTTTGGGGGGGGGGGGGGGTCAGATTGTGGGTACAGAGTCGCTTTAAAGGGGTATTCTCATCTCAACTAACATGTCATGTGCCATGTTAAAGGGGTTAGCCAGCGCTACAAAAACATGGCCACTTTCCTCCAGAGACAGCCCCACTCTTGTCTCCAGCTTGGGCGGGGTTTTGCTGCTCAGTTTCATTAAAGTGAATGGAGCTTAATTGCAAACCGCACCTGAACTGGAGACAAGAGTCGTGTTGTCTCTGAAAGAAAGTGGCCATGTTTTTGTAGCGCTGGATAACCCCTTTAAATATTTTTGAAAATACATTCATTTAGCAAAATTGCCTAATTTTACTGATTTTACTGCTCTTTCCTTCCCATTGTTGACAGATGACTGTCTAGTGTATATATAACTATAATGTAGATGAATAGAGATACAGGGGGACAGCTGTATTTATTAAGAGACGCATCCTTAGAGCAGTTGTAGATTTTTGCCTGTTTTTCGGCATACACCTTAATAAATCAGGTGAAAGAGGAGGCCACGTCTCGTCCCCACAAGGGATGGTCCGAACCTGCCGAGGTTCAGGTTCGTACGAACCCAGACTCTCGGCAATGATTCCCGCTATCTTAAACCTCCGTGGAGAGGGTGGATAAACGCGGAAGACCACCTGGAAAACTGGGATACAGCCTATGGCTGTGGCTGTATCCCAGTTTTCCAGACGGTCCTCCTGCTGTATCCACCCCCTGCACGGACGTTTAAGACAGCGGGAATCATTGCCGATAGTCCGGGTTCGTACAAACCCGAACCTCGGCAGGTTCGGACCATCCCTAGTCCCCACCCATCAGGCGAGTGGGGGATGCAGTAGGTGTACGCCAGGAGAAGGCAAGAATCTGCACCTTCTCCCTGGCACAAGCCAGGGACGCAGCCTTCATAAATCTTCCCCACCATGTGTGTATACTATATAATATATATGTATACTATATCTTTGGGCATGATTATCAATATTAATTGAACATGTAACCTGGACTACAATTATTTAACAACTATTATTCCATGCCCCTTAATAAGCCACACTTCCTTGCAGGCCACACATGATGGACATGGAGCACGTGTGATCAACTTTCAGGACCTAACAAGCCGTGAAAAAAAAAAAAAACTTAAAAAAACAAACAAAAAACACTTGCAGCAGGAGATCAGGTAGGGTAACCAAGGCCATATTCACTTTCGTTCTATTTCACAATTAATCGCCCAGACCTACTCTACCTATCTATCTCAGACAGACCAATGTTTTTAAAACAGAATGGTGGTCTGCAATCTAGACAGCAAGCTGTCAACGATAAGATGAAAAGAGAGCAGCATATTAGGATGAGGCAAGTTTGCTAAACGAATGTATTCGCAAAAAAAAAAAATAAAATAAATTTGAAAAGTCCTACAAAGATTACCTGTATTAGTTTAGATGGGAATACCCCTTTATTAACCCCTTAAGGACCGGGCCTAAAATGGCCTTAAGGACCGGAGCAAATTTTATGAATATGACCTGTGTCACTTTATTCATTAATAACTTCGGGATGCTTTTACCTATCCGGCTGATTCTGAGATTGTTTTCTCGTGACATATTGTACTTCACATTTCTTGTAAATTGGAGTCGATACTTATAACGAATCTTTATGAAAAAAACCAAAATAACGTGAAAAATTGTAAAAAAATGCATTTTTCCAACTTTAAACCTTTTCTGCTTATACAGAAAATGGTTATGCCACATAAATTATATATTAAATAGCATTAGCAACATGTCTACTTTATGTTGGCGGCATTTATTAAACTATATTTCATTTTTTTTAGACAATAGAAAGCGTAAAACATTAGCAGCAAATTTCCAAATTTTCAGTAAAATTTCAAAATCAGATATTTTTAGGGACCTGTTCAGGTTTAAGCTGGGTTCACACTATGTATATTTGAGGCTGTATTTGTGAGGCTGTATAGCAACCAAAACCAGGAGTGGATTGAAAACACAGAAAGGTTCTGTTCACATAATGTTGTAATTGAGTGGATGGCCATCATTTAATGGCAAATATTTGCTGTTATTTTAAAACAACGGCTGTGGTATTGAAATAATGGCCGTTATTTACTGTTATATGGCGGCCATCCACTCAATTTCAACATTGTGTGAACAGATCCTTTCTGTGTTTTCAATCCACTCCTGGTTTTGGTTGCTATGAGGACCTGACATGAGGACCAAATACAGCCTCAAATATACATAGTGTGAACCCAGCATTAAAGTGTATTTGAGGGGCCTGTATGTTAGAAAGCCCCACAAAGCACCCCATTTCAGAAACTACACCCCCCAAACTCTGCAAAAGCAGATCCAGAAAGTGTTTTAACCCTTTAGGGGAGTCACAGAAATAAAAGCAAAGTGTGTAAGAAATTTGAAAATTTTAATTTTCTGTGCAGAGATTTTATTGTAATCCAATATTTTTCATAATTATAAACTTATTACCAGAGAAATACGCCCCAATATTTATTGCCCCGCTTCTGCAGTTTATAGAAATACCCCATATGTGACCCTATTGCGCTATTTGACGCAACCACAAGCCTCAGATATAAGGGAGCGCCTAGTGCATTTCAATGGCTCCGTTATATTTGGTCATTTCTGACTGTATCACTTCAGCTTGGCAGAGGCTCTGGGGTGCCAAAACCTAAAAAACACCCCTAAAGGGACACCATTCAGAAAACTACACCCCTCAAGGAATGTAACAAGGGGTGCGGTGAGCATCTGGACCCCACAGGTGCTTCACAGATTTTCCCAACAATATGGCGTGAAAAAAGACAAAAGTATTTTTTACACTAAAACGTTGTTCTAGACTTCAATTTTTCATTTTCACAAAGGGATAAAAGGAAAAAAAAAACACAAAACATGTAGCGCAGTTTCTCCCGAGTACGGAAATACCCCACATGTGGACATAAAGTGCCAAGTGGGCGCAGGACGAGCCTCCAAAGGGAAGGAGCGCCAATTGGCCTTTGGAAGCTGGATTTTACTGGAATGGATTTCAAGGGCCACGTCGCATTTACAGAGCCCTCGTGCTGCCAAAACACTGGAAACCCCCCACAAGTGACCCCATTCTGGAAACTACACCCCTCAAGGAATCTAACAAGGGGTTCAGTGAGCATATGGACCCCACTGGTGACGGGCACAAATGTGGAACAATGTGACGTGAAAGTGAAAAATTTCATTTTTTCACTTTCACGGCAAAAATGTGCCCGTCATCAAGGGGTCCATATCCTCATTGCACCCCTTGTTAGATTCCTTGAGGGGTGTAGTTTCCAGAATGGGGTCACTTGTGGGCGGTTTCCAGTGTTTTGGCAGCACGAGGGCTCTATAAATGCGACATGGCGTTCATCATCCATTCTAGCCAAATCCAACCTCCAAAATCCAAATGGCGCTCCTTCCCTTCGGAGGCTTGCCCTGTGCCCACATGGCGCTTTATGTCCACATGTGGGGTATTTACGGACTCGGGGGAAATTGCTCTAAACATTTTGTGTTTTTTTTTCTCTTTTAACCCCTTGTGAAAATAATAAATTCAAGGCTAGACCAACATTATAGTGTAAAAAATGTAATATTTCATTTTCACGCCACATTGTTCCATATTTGTGTCCGTCACCAGTGGGGTCCATATGCTCACTACACCCCTTGTTACATTCCCTGAGGGGTGTAGTTTCCATAATGGGGTCACTTGTGGGGGGTTTCAACTGTCTTGGCAACACAGGAGCCTTTTAAATGCAACATGGCCCCTCGAAATTCATTCCAGCCAAATCCAGCCTCAAAAAACCAAATGGCGCTCCTTCCCTTTGGAGGCTTACCCTGCACCCGCATGGCGCTTTATGTCCACATGTGGGGTATTTCCGTACTCAGGGGAAATTGCTCTACAAATTTTGTGTTTTTTTTATTTTTTAGCCCCTTGTGAAAATGAAAAAATCAAGACAAGATTAATGATTAAGAGTAAAAATTTAAAACAAATTACACCAAATGTTGGTCTAGCCTTGATTTTTTTCCATTTCCACAAGGCGTTAAAAAAGAAAATAAACGCAAAGCGTGTAGGGTAATTTCCCCTGAGTACGAAAATACCCCACATGTGGACATAATGTGCCATATGGGCAAAGGGCAAGCCACCAAAGGGACAGAGCGCCATTTAGAGGCTGGAATGGAGGATGGAGGCCATGTCGCAATTACAAAGCTCCTGTGCTGCCAGGACAGTAGAAACCCCCCACAAGTGACCCCATTCTGGAAACTACACCCCATAACGAATCTAACAAGGGGTGCAGTGAGCATATGGACCCCACTGGTGACGGGCACATATGTAGAACATGTGGTGTGAAAATAAAAAATACAATTTTTTTTCATTTTCACGTCCCAAATGTGGCCGTCACCAGGGGGCCATATCCCCGCTGCCCCCCTTGTTAGATTCCTTATGGGGTGTAGTTTCCAGAATGGGGTCACTTGTCGGGGGGTTTCTACTGTCCTGGCCGCACAGAGGCTTTGTAATTGCATCATGGCATCCTCTAATAGGAATGGCGGCCATACCTATTTAGCTGGGGAAAAGGGACAATTCTAATTTATTTGGGGGTATTAGGCCAATTATTACTTTATAAGGTTGGAAATGACAGGTGTCCATCAAACTCAACCTGTGTTGACCCAGAGGAAGGCAAAAAAACCCTCGTGAGGCAGACGACAGTAGCCTCATCACAGGGGAAAAATTCCTTCCTAACTCCATAATGGCGATCAGAATAATCCCTGGATCAACGTGACCCCTGAAATAGGAATAAGGGACAGAATTTAGATAATGTAGAACCCCAGTGACGTGTGGTGCGCCTTGGAGCGATCCAGTATGCAGAGGCCGGGGTGATCAGGACAGGCGTCACACTGGAAAATGGTGTCCTTCCTGATCCCCCTGTTACACCACACTCTGCACTTCTTCTGGGGTCTCCTGTTTTCCAGTGTGGGGGACGTCACCTGAAAATGTTGTCCTGGTGCGATACGGGGTCCTTCATATCCATAAGCGCTGGGTCCACTCCATGGCTGCTAAATATTAGGGCGCTATTACTACTGATATGTTTGGATCGTGCCGCAAGCTACAGGGCAGCGAGGGACCGGAAGAGGGGGTGCTGGTATAAAAGTTATCCCCGTACAGGTGGTGACCTTTATCCAGCAGTGGGAAGATCAGTTCCCGAACGATCTTCCCACTAACTCCGAGGATGGGGGGGGGGAGGGGGCATCTGGGGGCTGGATTCGGGTGTCCCTTCCTACATACACTCTAAGTGCACGTGCACACTGCGGAATGGCGAAGGATAACCCTTTGTGCATTCCGCAGCTGGCACCCACCGGCGGACTGATGCGGGCGCGCGTCTCCGTCCGTGTCATAGACTCCATTCTATGTACAGGTGGATTCCGCTCTCCGTCAAATGTGTTCATTTTTTGGACGGACGATGGAATCCGCCCAAGCATAACATGGAGTCTATGACACGGGTGGAGACGCGCGCCTGCATCAGTCTGCCGGCGGGTGCCAGCTGCGGAATGCACAAAGGGTTATCCTTCGCCATTCCGCAGTGTGCACGTACCCTAAATCTGTAAGTGTACCCAGAGGTACTCTCACAGAGTTTGTAGAATTTCACGCCATACCGTGATCTCTTATTGGGACGGTACTGGCGGAAAAGACGTGTCTGGGGGGCAGCGTACGCTACGCTACCCCCAGACACGTCACTGGATGATGAGGATGAGGATGAATGGAGGAACAAATGACCCCCCCATTCATCCTCACTGGCTGTTTCGGTGTCGGAGGCAATAATAGCATATGCGTCCGACACCGAAAACACCCTGGGAACCATCTTTATACGGGGATTGGTATATGGGGTATGTAGTGGTGTAGTGTCAAACTTTATTCCGTGTAGTGTAATGGTGTTTTTTACATGTTTTTTTAACATTATGTGCGGCACTTATAAGCAGACCGTGGCTGTAGGATATAGGAAAAAAACACTCTACGCCAAAAAGGAGGAGTTGCTGATCAGCGGCGCACTTACGTGCGATGCTGATCAGCACTCAGCGGCGATAGGGTGCGGAAAATAGAAAAAAAAAAAATTGGGAAAAAAAAAAAAAAAAAAAATCTTTCTTCAACCCTATAGCTACTGATATGTGTATTATATACACTTATCAGCCGCTAGGGGGCAGTAGAACGCCAATTCCGGAAAAAGCCGAAGTTTGACGACGCTAGAGCCGATGATTACCGATGGGGACCGCCGGAAAAAGACGAAGACGCCGACGAAGACGATGACGCGTTCGGAACCCGGAAGTCGCGTTCGGAACCCGGAAGACGCGCTCGGGACGCTGGATCCGGTGAGTATGGGTCAATACCTGCTCTGGACACCTCAGCTACCTAGCTGAGGTGTCCACAGCAGGTATTTAACCCTTTTATGGGGTACTTATATCGCCGTGATCGGCCGGCCGCTCCTGGCCGGCCGGTCCCGGCGATCGGGACGTGGCACCGTGGCCACCGTTACTTTTAACAGTAATGGCGGTCGGTGCCGTCCTCGGACAGCACCGACCGCCATTGCTTTCCGGGCCATCGGGTCACAGATGACCCGGAAAGCTGCAGATCGCCGCCATATGCTGATCTGAATTGATCAGCCAATAGCGGCGATCGTCAGCACGGGAGGGGTTAATCACCCCCCGTGCCGACAAGCAGGGATGGCCTGCTATACATTATAGCAGGCCATCTTCCCCGATCGCTGCGTGTGTACACGCAGCGATCGGGGAAACCGCGGGCGTAAATGTACGCCCGTTTGAGTTAAGGCACGGGTTTTGGGGGCGTACACTTACGCCCGCGGTCGTTAAGGGGTTAATAATAGACAATGTAGTCAATTACACTATGTAACATTTTTTATTTTATTATCTTTCATGTTACCAATTGGATTTTCATGTGTAAGCAGTGTGCTGAAATTGCAATTGCTAAGCAACAAAAATATTTTCCTTTTATAGTGAACAGAAGATTTGTGAATCGTTCACTGGTCTTACATCATATTTTACCTGTAAGGCTATTTTCCCACATAGATTTTTGCTCACTATTTTGAAACCAAAACCAGGAGATGATTAAACACACAGATTGGCTATGTTCACATACTGTTGAAATTAAGTAGATGGCCGCCATTTAATGGCAAAAAATTACAATTATTAAAAAACAACAGCCATTATTTGCCATTAAATGGCGGCCATCTACTCAATTTCAACAGTGTGTGGACATAGCCTTTCTGTGTTGTTAATACACTCTTGGTTTTGGTGGGAAAATACTGAGCAAAAATACTGTGGGGGAACATAGCCAAAAACTGCATGGCCAATAGCTGTGATAATGGCCGTGTGGCACAGAACTGCAACATGTGAACCTGATGGACACATTTATAAACATATTGCTAAGAAGTTTTGTTACATCATTAACAGTACTTTTTATTTTCCCAGAAAAAGAACTGTGAGGCCATACATAGTGAGATACTGTGTAATAAAATTTTACAAACCAATGAGCAGTAAACGCAAGTAATAAAAGGGTTGTAAATCAGGTGAAAAATGTTAGATTTAAACAATGCACAGATTTTAACTCCTTTGTCACCAGCCCTATGTGTTTTTATGGTGGTCACTAAGGGGAGTCAGGCTACCCTACCCTACCTTAAGTATTGAGCCATAGTCTCAGAAGCGCATATATATCAGACACTAGTGGTGAGTGCGCATGATTTCGGAGATCGAATAAGGGCCCTTATACACGGGACGATTATTAACGATAATTGTCCTTTGTAATTGCAGGCAGCGATCGAAAAATCGTTCGTATGTCGTTAATCGTTGATTTAGATCTGAACCTAAAATTATCGTTAATCGTTCGCTGTAATTCCACGTTCGTTCAAGTTCTGCATTTTTTCACTAATCGTTCAGTGTAATAGCACATTGCCCATTGTTTTCCTGAGATCAGAAGGAATAAACGATCATAGTAACGATCAAAATAACGATCGTATCTAACGACTATCATTCTGTGTAATATGGTGAATGATTTCAGGTAAACGATAAATAATCTCATTTGCGATTGTTTACAGTTAGTCGTTAATCGTTAAAAATCTCTCCGTGTAATAGGACCCTAATTGCCAACAGTTAATGTTGACACTTAGCGCAAGGGGCGTGCATGTATAGTACTTCAAGGTCATGAATGATTCAGAAGATAGAGTACTGGCAATCATGAGGTACCCAGTGCACAGGAATTGGCACTTAGTTGTAGGCAAAGTTGTAAGCTACTAACGTGCATGATCCAGTACTTAGTCCCAGGGGCCAGTGTGTCTGTTATGTTGTATCGAGGAATAATATACCATCTATGCCTAATCGAACTGATGTTGCACCTTTCAACTGTACTTGTGTTGTCTTAGATAATTTGGAGGCGCTGATTAATGAGATTAATGATGTATTAATATGAATGGTCATGATTATACAGTGATTTGACAACTGTCCCTATGAAACTCTGTGAGGTAGGACTACTCGTCTGAGCAGTTTCTTCTCGCCCGGAGGTATTGACCTATGGGGATTGCTTCCTTAAGTGGAATCGGATGGTGGCTTGTCCATTAAAGGAAGTTGTTTGTAGCAGTCTTTTCCCAATATATCTGGGTAGATATTCGTCCAGTATCTTCAATTGTTATGGTGAGTCCAGGAAGTTAATGTGTTTGTGGTGGGTTTCAGATGTGAATTGTAGGCCTAGATCATTAGTGTTGAGTGTCGTGACAAAGTCCCAGAATATCAGGATATCATCAATATACCTCCCCCCAATAGAGGATGTGTTTGGTGAAGGGTAAGTTGGTGCACCTGGTGAGTTTAGCAGTGGTGAGGCTTCATATACAGTACAGTACTATATAAGACTCCTGGAGTGCATATACATTACAGTTGTAGCACAGGCAGTGCACCACCATATCCCATACTTTACAATTCTGGGATTGGGGGGGGGGGGGGACTCTATACAGTAAAGGATGAGTGAGGAGTTAGGTGACTACTGTACTAAAATTGCTGGTTTTGTTGAATATTTCTTGTATATAATGTACTGTACATTATAGTGCGGCTCTGTAATGCCCTGTACAGTATAGTGATGCTCTGTGCTGTACTGATTAAATTTTTGCATTTATCTATGTAATAAAGGGGTACTGTAGGTAATTATTAGCCGGTGCTGGAACCAATTAAACACAATTACATTATTTCTTATAGGAGGACACTGCTCGGTTCTCAAACTGCCTTCCGGAACCAATTAAGTTCGAGAACCAAGCTACCACTGTATAAACTCCTCTTGCTCACTCAGAAAGCTCTCCACAGTGCTGCACCTCCCTACATCTGCCCCCTTATCTCTATCTACTCCCCAACTGTGCTTAAATTTTGCTAATGGCTTTTCAGGTTACCTAAATTGGTCAATGTATCAATGTATACTTTTTAACCAGCAACAAACCATTATCATGGTGCAGCAGTACTGTCCCTAATCCTAACCGTCTACCAAACTGGCAGTTTTCACCTCTTCTCCCTCTCCCCCACTATTAACAATATTGACTACCCTTCCTTCTTACCTGTCCTCTCCTCAACATTAAGTAGACTGACCAGTAGAGTGAAGGAGAAGGGAAATAAGTTCTTATCGATGTTGTAGATCCATAGCAGCTGCGCTATGTCCTCCGCAATAAGTTTCGCTGATGAGTTGAAGGACCTGTGAGCGTAATGGTCATGTGACTATGACATCTTCATAGGTTCTTTATCCATTCTAAACAAATAGACTACACTAATAATGCAGGACTAGCATTTTCCATTCCCTGCTGTGTGCCTATTCCTGACACAGGCAGGGACCCTGCAGCTTACCACACTCATAGTTTGAGAATAACTGCTCTAGAGCCAACAGCAGCAGTTGTCTGATAAATAATACAATTACTCAGATTTATCAGTCTGTGCGAGACAAAAATTGGACACATTTTTGTCTGAAATAGCAAATCACAGCTCAGCTTTCATTTAAAAAAAAAAAAACGGACTGTGATTGGTTACTATCTGTCTGAAACAAAAACATGTCCAATTTCAGATTAATAAATCTGGGTCACTGTATTTGCAATTAGTCTTCCCCATATGTACAGAACTAGTGGTTTGAAGATTTGTTATGATCAACATTTTCATGAGTGCAATCATCATACATATTCCATTTGTGAGAACAAAACTAAATGTAATGGCATATTTATCATTAATGACAAATGAGCTGCAATTATATTTATCAATGCAGCTAACAATAGCGATTTATGCTAAATCAACCACACTCAATTACTTAGCGTTAGTCCTTTTAGACTAAGTAACAATTGGTGAATCCTGTGTTTACAGGCTAAGAAATTGGTGAATCCTGTGTTTACAGGCTAAGAAAAAAAGATAAAGTGCAGTGAAATGGATTTGATGTTGCAGTTAAACTTAATTTAACTTTTAAACAAATAAACAATTAGGGGCACATTTATCTTTTTGTGCCATTGTTATGGCATATTTTTGTGTTCAGCAAAACACAGCAATTACTGAGCTCAGGGATATCAGTGAAAAATTCAATGAAGTACTCACTTAAGAGTCTTCAATTGATACATTGCCCCCTATAAATTTAAATATGCAAAAAAGGGTCAGTGGAGCATCAAAACAGGTAATAGCCAGATATCCCTCCAGGGAAGAAAAACCTGTTGCCAAGGGGTGCCTCCCAGTGGGAAGATCACCAAACCACCCTGATAGCCCCTTAAAGCGACTCTGTACTCACAATCTGACCCCCCCCCCCCCCCCCAAAAAAAAAAACCACTTGTACCTTCGGATAGCTGCTTTTACTCCAAGATCTGTCCTGGGGTCCGTTTGGCAGGTGATGCAGTTATTGTCCTAAAAACAATTTTTAATCCTACAGCGCTGTGTCTAACGGCCGGGCTTACATTTGTATATGCATTAGGCTGGCACAACCTCTCCTTCCCTCCTCCCCGCCCTCCTCAGCATTAGGAATGATCCAGGAACATTTACTGCTGTTTGAGCTTTGCACAGGTGTCTTAACGATCCAGCCCATGTGACGGGCTGCCACAGGTGGGGAATAGGAAGCAATCTGCCTGGATCATTCCTAATCATGAGGAGGGTGGGGAGGAAGGACAGAGAGGTTGTGCCAGCCTAATGCATATACTAATGTAAGCCCCGGCCATTAGACACAGCGCAGCCAAATTAAAAAAGTTGTTTTTAAAACAATAACTGCATCACCTGCCGAATGGACCCCAGGACAGATCTTGGATTAAAAGCAGCTATCCGAAGGTACAAGTGGTTTGGGGGGGTCACTTTAAGTCATACTCGGTTGTGAGAATTGGGACACAGATAGGGAAATACCCGGGTGGCTCTTTTTGTGTCAAGGTTTAACTCACTTGCGAGTATTGCGACATGACAAAGGTTTAACAAAGCCAGGCATCTATCCACAGACAGCTGTTTCAGGGTATTTCCCCCTCATCAGTGTGGAACAGGATTCTGGCTAATGGGAGCAATGAATAGTAGACTAACAAAAAACAACAATCACTGAGCTCAGGAAGATCAGTGAAAAAAATTCAATGAAGTGCTCACTCAAGAGTATCCATTGATACATTGCCCACTATAAATTAAAATATGCAAAAAAGGGGTGCGAGGAGCCTCAGTTGCAAGCCTCACATCCCCCCTGCAGCGGCTGAAGGGACATCTTCCCACTGGGATGTGAGTAGAGAAGTCCTGGGTGGGGGAAAGAAAAAGACAGCAGCGGCTGGGGAAAGAAAGTGCTGGCTAGTTTGAATATGCCGCTGTCTGGATGACATCTGAGAAGGTCCCGCCGGGTGGTGTGGGCAGCAGGCACACAGGGGAAAATAAGGAGAGCTGGCACGCTGGGGGAGAGCAAGGGGTGTCCTGGTGGGGAGCGGGGACAGCAGGGCGTGTTCTGGTGGGGACCAGCACACTGGGGGAGAGCTGCGGCAGGGAGACCAGGAGGGGGACAGATCTGACACTGAGCATCCCCCTGCCATCTCCAGAAAAAGTTGGGTCGTAACTAGAGATGAGCAAACCGGGTTCGGGTTCGAGTCGATCCGAACCCGAACATTCGGTATTTGATTAGCTATGGCTGCTGAACTTGGATAAAGCTCTAAGGTTGTCTGGAAAACATGGATACAGCCAATGACTATATCCATGTTTTCCACATAGCCTCAGGGCTTTATCCAAGTTCAGCAGCCACCGCTAATTAAATGCCGAAAGTTCTGGTTCGGATCGACTCGAGCAAGCTCGAGGTTCGCTCATCTCTAGTCGTAACATTACCATTTTTATCCGGGAAGTGAAGAATGCATGCAGTAGTAAGTACAGGAAAAGCACTTTATGTGCACTTCCAGTAATACGTGTATATTGGCGATTTGGGCCAGTTCACACGGAGTAAAAATGGCAGAATTATCTGCTCTGAAGAATTGACATGTCAATTCTTATGCACAAAGAGAGGAGGCGCGCAAGCCCTCCATTGACTGCCAGTATGACACGGAGGCTGCCCGGATTCGGACAGTTTTACTCCATGTCAACTGGCCCTAACTTTTGGGAAGCAATACAATACTTTAATAAAAATTTTAAAGCGTAACTATAATTTATATAGCCAAAAAATGAAATTACTCTTTGGAAAAGCCCACGTGTTACCCTTAAAAAAGAGCCATAAATTGTGTGGATATCTCGCGCGCTTGCTGAGATATCCCTATCCCTGTTTCCATTGTCTAGCACATGTTTCAACACTACAGCTCCCATAATACCCTGAAAATCCACTAGCTGTCACAGCATGATGGGAGTTATCATTTTGTCACAGCTTTAGAGCCTCGGGTACAGCAGAAATTATGCATTTATACTGTTCTGTCTGTTGCTTTACAGCTGGGAAAAACTACAACTCCCATCATTCACAGATAGCAAAAGGCTGTCCGGGCATTATTGGAATAGTAGTTTTGTCACAGGTATAGAGCCACATCTCCCTCTTATCATCCCTGTCCCTCACATGATCCTTCTCATCATCCTTCTCTCTCACATCATCCCTCTCATGATCCCCTGTCCCTCTCATCATTATTATTATCATCATCACCTCCTCTCATGTGAGGGGATGATGAGAGGAATGATGTGAGGGAGAAAGATGATGAGAGGGTCAGGGGAGGATGAGAGGGATGAGGTGAGTGATGATGACAGGGATGATGAGAGGGATGATGACAGGGATGATGAGAGTGATGATGACAGGGGTTATGAGAGTGATGATAACAGGGATGATGAGAGTGATGAGGACAGGGATGATGAGAGTGATGATGACAGGGATGATGAGAGGGTCAGGGGATGGTGAGAGTGATGCTGAGAGGGTCGAGGGATGATGAGAGTAATGCTGAGAGGGTTGGGGGATGATGAGAGTAATGCTGAGAGGGTTGGGGGATAATGAGAGTGTCGGGGGATGCTGATAAGGTCGGGGGATGATCAGAGTGATGCTGATAGGGTCGGGGGATGATGAAAGTGTTTGGCAGGGGCACACAGATAGCGATCCAGGCGGGGGGGGGGGGCGTTGGCAGGGGCACACAGATAGCGATCCAGGCGGGGGGTGTTATCAGGGACACACAGAAAGCGATTTAGGCGGGGGGTGTCATCAGGGATACACAGATAGCGGACCAGGCGGGGGGGGGGGGTTGTATGGGGGTGATGGCAGGGGCACACAGATAGCAATAAAGGCGCGGGGGGGGGGGGGGGGGGTAAACAGCAGGGGCACAGATAGCGGTCCGGGTGTGAGGGGGGCAGACAACAGCAGGGGCACACAGATAGGGGAATGGCAGCAGCAATCTTAGGAGAAGGGATTGGACGGCAGCAACTCTGGCAGTGGGGCATATGTGCAGAGGGCATGAGGAGACAGCAGCGATCTGGGGGGGGGGGTGCTGTGTGTGCTAGTGGAATGCCGGGGGGTTGGTAAGGTGACCACAAAAAGGAGCAGCAACACTGGCGGAGTGGCCATGAAGAGAGAACAGCAGCATCTGTAGTACCCATGCTGCAGGGAAGGAGTATACCAATGTGAATGCCAACTTGCCTACATAGAAGCCAGCAGATGACCCGCAATACTGAGGGGCACAGAGAAAAACAACAGTGCCCAGGAGAGAGGAGAGGTTCTCGCACTGATATGGTTCTCGTTGGCCAGTGAAGGGGGAGGGATGAAGCGAGGGGGGCGGGACTGGGGCGGACTTATCTGGGAATCCGTACAAAGCTGCAGGACAGGTTTGAACAAGTAACTCAGAGCCAAACACAGCTCTGAAGGGACACTTATCTGCATGTATTTCGAAAAATGTTCAATTTTGCTTATTACTATAACTTGCTAAGATTCTTATTAAGGCCTAGGCTAGCTAAAAATAAATTGAAAAAATATTTTATAATTGTGCTTTAAGGCTGAGTCTGATCAGCTATGCCTATGACCGGCACATTACATTGCAAAACTGCTGTCAGTTTTCTGTTATTGTTCTTGGTCACACATAACCCTGTTTACAGAGAAATGTGCGGCCAACAACAATAAATTGTACAGCCTGCTCTAAAGACCTGATCAGCCAAGGATTGGGCATTTTCCCTGTCCTTTGTGGATTAGTGTCATTTTTACACATGACGTGTAAAAGGCCGCTTTGGGCTAAACCTGATCAGCCCTCACAGCTACGACACTGGAGGTGTCTGGGAGGCCTCCGGTTGTCATAGCTACCATTGGAATATCTGATCACAGCATCTATAAGGTTAATTGACAGACGGCACCTGCAACCGTTTCATCCAAGTACGTCCATGAGCGGTAATGCACCACAAAAATGGACATACAGTTACGTCCTCCGTCGGAAACAGGTTAAAGCAATTTTCTCTTGTAAAAAGTTTTTCATTTTTTAAATGTAGTAGAACATAACTATACAAACTAGGTATGATTGTAATTGTCCTGTCCTGAGGAATACATACATGTCAGCTTCACCAAACGGTGAACAGCATAAGAGCAAGAAGTAGTACACTTTATGGTACAATATAGTGTGTCATTACAAAGTACAGTTAGTACTGCAAAAAACAAGCCCTTTTTATGGCTTTTAGAATGTGAGGAGGAAAAAAAACGGAAAAGTAAAAATGAAAATATGTCTGTCTTGAAGGGGTTAACTTGTAGGGCATGTTTAAGTTAAATTATCGTTACCAATCACTTGCTACTCAAAAAGCAGTGGTCTGGCTGGTGTATATAAAGCTATAGTATACATATTTAGAATAATACACACACAAACACATTAGCTGAGATGGTATGGTATATTTACACATTCAGGTTTTTTATTGCAATCGATGAAAACAAAGCCAGGAATGTATCTGAAAAAATGAAAAACCTCAGTTTTTTAATTATGACCCATCCTCCGTTTATAATCTGTTCCTGGCCTTGGTTTCAATAACTGCAAAGCAAAACCTGACTGTCAGAACACACTTTTACATGGGCACTGTCGATAAAAAAAAAATCAGAGAGAGATGTCAAACTTTTCATGGTCAAAGTGTTCAGAACAAACCAGGAGAAGATCATGCATTCACTTTCAGCTCTGTGTCACGTGACCTTAGCGAACTTCCAATGCAAGCCTATGGGGCCTGTCTAGGTCACAGACACAAAGCAAGAAGAGGAGCCTGCACCAGCTGCCATCTCCATGCTCATTAGTTTTTAATGAATTTAAATTTAATGTACTTAAATGGGCACCGTCAAATAAACAAATAATTTTTTTAAATGTCATCAGACACACTGCATTCCGTCAATATTGTCTCATAGATTTAAGAAGAACCCCAGGTAGAGGTTAAAAAAAATGAAACTTCTGCAGAAGCATAAAGCATTACTTACCTATCTATTCAATTTTCAAAAATACCAAAAATCCATTTGTTTTGGGGGTTTTTGTTCTGTTTTGTGTTTCTGCACTTCCAGGATGCAGGTTCCAGAATGCAATGCTTTCCCTCAGCTGTTCATCACAGTCCTCCACCCTGCCTATTCCCCGCCCAAAGCTGTTGCAGAACATCTAGGCTGTGTTCACACATTGCAGTTTTATTGTGTTACTGAATTATTTTCACACAGCACACTGTATTCTCTACCTGTAACGCTGATATTGGAATAAAGTAAAGAACGTTTAGAATTTTTTTTTCTTTTCATTTCCCCGCACATATTATGATCAAGCATCTGTTATGTTTAAAGTTGAGCCCCACAATAAGGCTCTGATCCTCTCTGCCGTTTAGCATCATTTACCTGTGTTACTGCATCATTTTTGTGAATATGCTGCAGTACTGTAATGACACTCCAACATGTGTAAACACAGCCCTATTTTCACTGCACACTTCTGCACAATTAGAGAAATCAGTGCAACACCTGCTTCTGGCTGGTCAGAGATGGTGGATCACTCAGGGGATTGGGGGATCCAGCCAAGCCTCCAGGGATATCCCGCCCTGCCCCCTGTCTGCATCATCAGCCTGTGCTCAGCAAACACACACAATGTGAGACAGAGGCATGGAAGATTTGTCTCCTAAGGGGGGATAGCAGAAGGAGCAGGAGACAATGTGGATTTGCACAGGGGTTATTTTTATACACTTCCTGGATTACTATCAGCTACCAGTGTGGCAGAACCGTACAGATACGATAATACATTGTATAGACACATATATTTAACTTTTAATGTACTTTTAATAGAAAACAAGTTTTTCTAATCCGGAGTTCCCCTTTAAGGGCCAGTTCACATTACGGAATAGGTGCCGAAATTCTGGACCCCCCTGCGCGGAAAGCAGCAAAACCTATCTTCTATCTGTTTAAATGGGATGACTCTCCATGCCTGTCTGCTCAAAGAATTGACGTGGGGTTGTTTCGCACAGAATTTTGGCGCCCATTCTGTAGTGTGAACGAACCCTCACATTGAGAAAATATTGACGGAATAAGTGGCCTCCTGGGGAGTTGCTCGTGCTTCTGCAATCTCTCCATGACTAGATCTTCTAATCAAAGCAGGTATCGGCAGTGAGACCCACTGTGGTCAAAAACCTTTGACATGTCTGATAACACGTCAAAAGTTATTTGTAGTGACAGGTACGCTTTAACTTCTTAACCCTTAGAGGACCGGGCCAATTTAAATTTTTGCAGTTTCGTTTTTTCCTCCTTGTGCTTAAAAGGCCATAACACTTGCATTTTTTCACCAAGAGACCCACATGAGCCCTTATTTTAGCGCCACTAATTGTACTTTGCAAACACAGGCAGAATTTTTTCATAAAGTACACTGCAAAACCAGAATAAAATTCAATGTGTGGTGAAATTGAAAAAGAAAAACACATTTCTTTTATTTGGGGTGTTTTCGTTTTTACGCCGCTCGCCCTGGGGTAAAACTGACTTGTTATATATGTTGGTCATGTCGTTACGATTACAACGATATGTAACATGTATGACTTTTATTGTATCTGATGGCCTGTAAAAAATTCAAACCATTGTTAACAAAAATATATTCCTTAACCCCTTAGGGACCAAGCCTATTTGCACCTAAAAGACCAGGCTCATTTTTCAAAATCTGACCTGTCTCACTTTATGCGCTTATAGCTCATTGATGCTTTAACGTATGCTAGCGATTCTGAGATTGTTTTTTCGTTACATATGGTACTTTAAATAAGTGGCACAATTTTGTCACTACTTTGTGTGTTTTTTGTGAAAGACATCAAAATATCATGAAAAATTTAAAAAACTAGCATTTTATGAACTTTGAAATTCTCTGCTTCTAAAAAAAAAGAAAGTCGTATCACATAAATTAGTTACTAAGTCACATTACCGATATGTCCTCTTTATTCTGGCTTTATTTCATAAACATATTTTACTTTTTTAGGGTGTTACGGGACTTAGAAATTTATCAGCAAATTACCACATTTTCGTGAAAGTTTCCAAAACTGACTTTTTTTTAGGGACCAGTTCTTTATTTAAGTAGATTTAGGAGGTTTGCATACTGGAAACCCCCATAAGTGACCCCATTTTGGAAACTACACACCTTAAAGAATTAATCTAGGGGTACAATGAGCATTTTAACCCTACAGGGGCTGGAGGAAAGTATTCACCATTAGGCCGTAAAAAATGAAAAATTAAAATTTTCCAATAATATATACGTTTAGATTAAAGTTTCTCATTTTCAAAAGGAACATGAGAGAAAAAGCACCCCAAAATTTGTAACACAGGTTCTCTTGAGTACTACGGTACCCCATATGTGGGCGTAAACCACTGCATGGGCACACAGCGGGGCTCAGAAGGAAGGGAGCGCCAACTAGCTTTTCCATTGCAGATTTTGCTAAAGAAGTTTCCGAACGCCGGGTGCGTTTGCAGAGCCCCTGTAGTGTCAGCAGAGAGGAAACCCCCTATAAGTCACCCCATTGTGTAAAGTACACCACTCAAAAAATTCATCTTGGGGTAGAATGAGCATTTTGACCCCCTAGGTATTAGAGGAAAGTATTCAAAAGTAGACAGTAAAAATGAAAAACTCAAATTTTTCCAATAATATGTTCGTTTAGTTTGAAATTTCTCAATTTCACGAGGAACAAGAGAAAAAAAAGTACCCCAAAATTTGTAACGCAGGTTCTCCTGAGTAAAAAGTTACCTCATATGTGGGCATAAACCACTGCATGGGCACACAGCGGGGCTCAGAAGGAAAGGAGCGCCAATTAGCTTTTTCAATGCAGATTTTGCTGAAGAAGTTTCTGAGCGCCAGGTGCCTTTGCAGAGCCCCTGTAGTGCCAGCGGAGTAAAATCTCCCCATAAGTCACCCCATTTTGGAAAGTACACCCCTCAAAGAATTCATTTTGGGGTGTGGTGAGCATTTTGACCCCACAGGTATTAGAGGAAAGTATTCAAAAGTAGACAGTAAAAATGAAAAACTCAAATTTTTCCAATAATATGTTCCTTTAGTTTAAAATTTCTCAATTTCACGAGGAACAGGAGAGAAAATTCACCCCAAAATCTGTAACGCAGGTTCTCCTGAGTAGAACAGTACCTCATATGTGGGCATAATCCACTGTATGGGAACACAGTCGGGCTCAGAAGGAAGGGGGCGCCAATTAGCATTTTCAGTGTAGATTTTGCTGAAGAAGTTTCTGAGCGCCAGGTGTGTTTGCAGAGCCCCTGTAATGTCTACAGAATAGAACAACCCAAAAGTCACCCCATTTTGGAAAGTGCACCCCTCAAAGAATTCATCTTGGGGTAGGATGAGCATTTTGACCCCACAGGTATTAGAAGAAAGTATTCAAAATTGGTCAGTAAAAATGAAAAACTCGAATTTTTCCAATAATATGTTGGTTTAGTTTGAAATTTCTAAATTTCACAAGAAACAGGGGAGAAAATGTACCCCAAAATCTGCAACGCAGGTTCTCCTGAGTACAACGGTACCCCATATGTGGGCATAAACCACTGTATGGGCACACAGCAGAGCTCAGAAGGGAAGGAGTGCCAATTTGCTGGAGCAAAACCACAGCTAGTAATAGTTATTAGAATAGCGCAGTTACTAAAATAAAATAAAAAAATGAGATTACAGGTAATGTGGGGTGGTTACGGGCAACCTGGGGTGGTTACGGGTAATCTGGAGGTGGTTATGTACAGTCTGGGGTGGTTCCGGGTAATCTGGAGGTGGTTACGGGCAACCTGGGGTGGTTACGGGTAATCTGGGGTGGATACGGTCAACATGGGGTGGTCACGGGCAACCTGCTGTGGTTACGGCAATCTGGGGTAGTTACAGGCAACCTGGGGTGGTTAGAGGCAACCTGGGCTGGTTACAGGCAACGTGGGGTGGTTGCGGACAACCTGCGGTGGTTACAGAATATTTAGGGTGGTTACAGACAATCTGGGGTGGTTACGGATAAACTGAAGTGCTTATAGGTAATCTGAGGTGGGTACCTGTAATCTGGCGTGGTTACAGGCAATCTGGAGGGGGTCATTGGCAATTTGGGGTGGTTAGAGGCAAGGTGCGGTTGTCAGAGGCAAGGTGCGGTGGTCAGAGGCAAGGTGCGGTGGTCAGAGGCAAGGTGCGGTGGTCAGAGGCAAGGTGCGGTGGTCAGAGGCAAGGTGCGGTGGTCAGTGGCAAGGTGCGGTGGTCAGAGGCAAGGTGCGGTGGTCAGTGGCAAGGTGCGGTGGTCAGAGGCAACGTGCGGTGGTTGCCTGCAATCTGGCGGGTTACATGTAATCTGGCATGATTACGGGCAACCTGGGGTGGTTATGCGCAACCTGCGGGGGTTACGGGTAACCTGGGGGGCTTACAGACAATCTGGGATTGTTACGGATAGACTGAAGTGCTTATAGGTAATCTGGGGTGGGTGCATGTAATTTAAGGGGGGGTAACAGGCAATCTGGGGAGATTACGGACAATCTGGAGGGGGTCACTGGCAATGTGCGGTGGTTACGGCAACGTGCGGTGGTTACGGGCAACGTGTGGTGTTACGGGCAACGTGCGGTGGTTACGGGTAATCTGGGGGGTTAGGGGTAATTTGGGAGTAAACTGCAATTATTACTATAATAAAGAGTGTGTGTTTTATTTTTTTGTATGTTTGTCACTTTTTGTACTTTGCACATTCCTTTTCACTGTATTTCTATGATTACTGTGATATTTTCTATCACAGTAATCATAGTTCAGTGACAGAGACCAAATTGGTCTCTGTCACTTTAAATTTTCAGAGTTGGCTGGTTGTGGAGCGCATGAGCACTTCATAACCAGCCAGGACGTCAAGGAGGAAAGAGCTCCAGGATCAGGTGAGTATATGGGGTGGGGGGGGGGGGTTGACTGGGGGGACAGGACACTTCACTTTTTATCCCCTGTCACCAATCATTTATGGTGACAGGGCATAAAAAGTGCTGATCAGCACATGGTACAAGCGATCAGCGGTATATAGTATATACCACTGATCGCTTATACCAGGACCCCACAGGGGGGTCCCTGATCACTACCCCATGCTCTCCGCTACCTCCGGTGGCAGAGAGCATGGGGCTTTCATTCATTTTTAGTTTTCCATCGCTGTGAACAGACATTCTGTTTACAGCGATGGCGGCGTCCATCTTGGATCTGATGGCCTACTAGGTAGGGGGGGGCTGATCTGGGGTCTGATGGACACTTTTCATCTCCCCCCACTATGGATTCCCGGTGGGGGGAGATGAAAATCAGCGAAGGCGCCGGCCCATTAGGGGTTAATGAGGGTAAGCTGCGGGACCGCAGCTGATTCTCATTACCTCCGGCCCCGGACACACATGAGAGCGGGATCGCTCTCTCTGCAGCGATCCCGCTCTCATCATAAAGCCCCTGTCAGTCAGGAACGTATATATACATTCCTACTGCACGGGGCATGTGCAATAGGAACGTATATATACAGATTGCTGACGTGAAGGGGTTAAAATCGCTCTATTCCCATGCTTATAGCGCTTTTGATTTGAAAGAATAAGATTTTCACTGGACAACCCCTTTAAAGTGACACTGTCACCTCTTTTTCATTCTGACATCTCTACACAGGTGTAAAGGGTAAATTTAGCGTTTTTCATACCTTTATATCATACGTCATGGTGCTTGTTCAAGTAAAAAGTAATCTTTTATCAACTGCTGATTGTGTTAAGTGGGCGTGGCCTCGCGGCATTAGCACCACTTAGCCCACAACGCCACAGTTGGCCCCGGCCCCTCGCCGGTCATTGGAACAGATTGGCTGAAAGGTCTAGACCCCACTCCCTTTACGTCGACCAACCAATGGGCGTCAAGAGGCGGGACCAATGGAGCCGTTGTGGGCGTGGCTAAGTGGCACTAATGCCGCGAGGCCACGCCCACTTAGTACAATCTGCAGTTGATAAAAGATGACTTTTTACTTAGCACCATGACGTATGATATGAAATAAGGTATGAAAAACGCTAAATTTACCCTTTACACCTGTGTAGAGATGTCAGAACGCACAAAGGGGGTGACAGTGTCACTTTAGGTTTCATCATGATTTAAAAGTTGCTTCAATCTTACCAACTTCAGAATATACTAGTGCTAAAGAAAAAGTATATACTAAAATATTCAACAGCTCAGCTGCAACTTATATTAATCATTATTTTTAAGTAGGACATTAAAGCCTTTCTATAAAGTATTTAAAGATTCCTTACCACTAACACAGTCTGTGCAGAAGTGTACATCATGTGGATCAGCATGATTAGGATGTTCCGTTCTACTTTAGTTCACGTACTAATCCAGACGCAAGAGAACCTGCCAGTACAGTCAGACTCTATAAAAGTATGTCAGCAACACTGTGATAAATGTCTGCTAGAGTACAAGCTATTCTGAGCTGTAATTGTACTTGGATGCACTGACATGAGAAATATTCTCTATTTGTGAGTACAAGCTATTAAATTAAGGGAGATATTTTTATACACAAAGTCCTGAAAATGTGTAAATATTTGTTTTAAAGCAATATACAGCGTTTAGTAAAAATCTTTTTCATAATTTTTCTGTGTCCATTTCTCTCCTTTGGTGCATCTGCTAGTCTGTCCACCTGTGGTGGTCTCTGAACATAATCCGTCTCCTGTCACTCTGGCTGCTAACAATATAGCTCTTTAAGGTCCCTTTCAGCCAATGTTTACACATGGAGAGATTTATCAAACATGGTGTAAAGTAGAACTGTCTTAGTTGCCCCTAGAAACCAATCAGATTCCACGTTTCATTCCTCACAGATTCTTTGAAAAATGAAAGGTGGAATCTGATTGGTTGCTAGGGGCAACTAAGACAATTCTTC
The DNA here is from genome assembly GCF_027789765.1 of Dendropsophus ebraccatus. Lineage (NCBI taxonomy): Eukaryota > Metazoa > Chordata > Amphibia > Anura > Hylidae > Dendropsophus > Dendropsophus ebraccatus. The sequence continues at coordinate 88,698,233 of NC_091455.1, read as the reverse complement.
TTTTTACCAGTTTTATAAATTTCCCCTATAGTGTTTAATTAGCGCTATTTTGCTGCGGCTTGCACAATTCATGGTAAAAGAGTACTATTTTTGCTGCGATTTTGACAGAATTTTGGCAAAAATAGCGCTATTTTAGCTCGATTGCGGAATTCGCTGCAAAATAGCGCTGATTAATCCCTATGTCTGAATATAGCCTAAAACAGGGCAATTATCGAGCAATATCTTTTTACTAGCTAGAAGAGTAGATATTACTTGATCTGATGGTGTGTTTACACAGACAGATTTATCTGACAGATTTTTTAAGCCAAAACCAGGAACAGACTATAGACAAAGAACAGGCCATACAGGAAAGATTGTGATTTCTCCTCTTTTCAAATCCATTCCTGGCTTTGGCTTCCAAAATTGGTCAGATAAATCTCTCTGTGTAAACGCACCATTAAAGGCCTCTATCAATTTGGATCTGCCTCTCAATAGCCAAGCTGTCAGGTGCAGATTCTTGACTTCCGGATGGAGTATCGGGCCCTGACTGAGAAGATGTGGAGTCTCTGGCAGTACCTAGGGGTAATGAACATGACCCTTAACCAAGTGAACCACACCCTCCTGGGCCAAAATTGAGCTATCATGATTACGAGAGCTCTATCCTGCCTGACTTTCCTGAGCACTCTGGGGATCAACCTGATTGGGGGAAATGCATACAGTAGTACCTGATTCCATGAATGAGCTAGAGCATCTACTCCTATTGGTCTGTCTGATGGGCTGAGGGAGAGAAACTTCTCTACCTTCCTGTTCAATCTGGAAGCGAACAGATCTACCTCTGGATGGCCCCATCTGGTACAGATCTGTTGAAACACAGTCTCTGACAGACTCCATTCCCCCTGATTCAACTGATGTCTGCTCAGTGTTCTCTGATGTTTTTGACCCTTTCAGGTGTAGTGCTGTAAGAGAGGATAGGTGAGGTTCTACCAGTCGGAAAATGAAGTGACAGCCTTGCATCAGATCTTCGGACCTTGTGCCCCCCTGGTCGTTTATGTAAGCTACTACAGAGCAATTGTCTGTCGAACCTTTACATCCTTGTTGTGTATGAGGCAAGGCATGGGATAAGAAAAGAAAAAACGCTTTCGACTCTCTAACGTTTTGCGACAGAACAGCTTCCTCTGGCTTTCATAACCCCTGTAGTATAAGGTCTCCTGTGTAAGCTCCCCAGCCAAGAGGGCTGGCTTCTATTGTAAGCATAACTTCGTATGAGCGCACCCAGGGAACCTCCATCTCCAGATCTCTTCTCTAGGTCCACCAATTTAGGGATCATAATGTCTGTGGAGAGAAAGCACATAGGGGGACATTTATTAAGTCCGACGTTTTTTACACCAGACTTAAAAATTTCCCCGCATCTCCAGCACTACGGGGATTTATGTAGAGGCGGACTGCCGAAAACCTACGCCAGCTGAGGACTGGAGTAGGTTTTCGGCGTATGTTTTGGCGGAACGAATGGTGAATCGCGCGGACTCTAAGTCCGCGCCCTCCGTTCCGCCCCCTTCACACCCCCTCCCTGCCGTAGCCGGCGGAAAGTGCCGATTTGCGAATATTTTATTCGCAAATCGGCCATTTGCAAATAAAATCATGCGCAAATCGGCACTTTCCGACGAAAACAAAATGTAAGCCCGTTGATACATGTCCCCCATAGAGTATCTAAGGTGTCTGCAGATCTATCCCACTGAGCAAGAATCTGGGACTGTAGTGTTCAAGAGTGGTATGGGGCCCAGGGAACAGCGGGAATGCAGGAAGTCATGAGCCCTAGGACAGACATAGCCTCTCTAAGTGTAATAGTCTAGACAACATCAGGTCCACCTAACTAGGTGGAAGAAAGTACTTCTGAACTCTAGAATCAAGAAGGATAATGTTGCAAGTGTAGGAAGATGTCTTGATTGATCCCCCATCCCAAGTTATGGAGAATATCCTGTTTAACCTGTTTCTGTAGGATCTCAAAAGAAGCTGCTATCAAGAGAAAGTCATGTAGGGGCCTGTGAGATACTAAATGGCAAGGCTCTAAACTGAAAGTGATGGAGGGAACCTTTGAACAAAACTGCAACTATAAGAAATCTTTGATGTTCAGGGTGTATAGGGATATGGTAGTATGCATCCCTGAAAGTCAAGGGTGACCATGGAGCAATCTTTGGAAAGGTTCAGAATGGCTCAGGAGATGGACTCCATTCTGAACTTTTCATAAGTAAGAAACTTATGGTTTTAAATTAATAATGGTAAGAAAGGTATCATTTGGGTTCCTGACCAGGAAAAGAGTGGAGTAAAAGCCTTCTCCTCTCTCTTCCACTGGAACAGGGACCAACACCTATTTGTCAAGGAGAGATTGTACCTCCAATTCCATGGCCATTTGATACTCAGGGTCCCAGAAATAAGTGGTAACAAACCTAAAACCTGGAGGGGACCCAAAAGAAATTTTCAAACCAGTTTTTATTGTGTGCAGAATATCGGTACTGGCAGATATTTTCTCACTCCTCACTAAATAAGACAAGGTGACCACCCACCGGGGCCAGGTGTTATTGGGTGCTAGGCTTTTTAGCAGCATCCGTAGCTGAAAAGAGGAACCCTTTGCTCTTTTTGGAGGCCCTCCACTCTGTCCTAGTGGCAGAGCCTCCTCTCTGCCCCCCCCTACCTCTGCCCCGTTACTCTTCTTAGACTGTTGAGGAATGATTTGGAACCCCTTCTTCTTGTCAGATGCCTTCTCAAGAACAGAATCTAAGGTTGACCCAAATAAAAATTCCCCTTCACAGGGGACGGCACACAATTTCCCTTTAGAGGTGACATACCCTTTCCAGTCCTTCAACCAGACAGTACGCCATGCCGAATTAGACAAGGCAGCAACTCTTGAGGACAATCTTAGGGAATCTGCCGATGCCTCTGATAGAAACTTTACTGCACTACTTATAGTTGGAATGGATGCCAGTATCTTTTCCTTGGATCTATTGTTCTTTATAATGGTGGCCAGTTCATCAATCCAAACTTCTAAGGATCTCGCAAACAGAGGTAGCTGCAATGAGGGGCTTAAAGGGGAACTCCAGATAAGAAAAAATTGTTATCAATTAAAATTACATTAAAAGTTATATAGATGTGTCTATACGATGTATTACCATATCTGTACAGTTCTGCCACACTGGTAGCTGATAGAAAACATGGAAGTGAAAAAAAAAAAAAAATGGCCTCTGTGCCAATTCACATTGTCTCCTGCTCCCACTGATCTCCCACCTTAGGAGACAAATATTCCATGCCTCTGTCTCACATTGTGTGTGTTTGCTAGACACAGGCTAATGATGCAGAGAGGGGGCAGGTGTTTCAACTTCTCTGCAGTGAAATTAGGGCTATGTTCACACATGCTGGAGATTCATTGCAGTACTGCAGCATTTGCACAAAAATGATGAAGTCATGGTGCGTTTACATGAAACGATAATTGGCCCGATCGTACGATGTCGGAGTACCGATTTTTTTTCATAACGATCGGCGTTTAGACGGTACGATATATCGTACGGTAAAATAGTTTTGCGACCGTTTTGCGATCGCGCACCCGCAGCCTGGCCCCGCGCTCGCAGCCCGGACCCCCGCTCATCCGCAGCCCCCTGCGCCGGCTCGATCGCCACCCCCGTTGCTCTGATCGCCACCCGCCGCTCTAATCGCCACCCGCCGCTCCGGTCGCCCCCCCCCCCCCCCCGCCGCTCCGATTGCCCCCGCCGGCCTGCGGTCATACGTTACCTGCTACGCGCAGCAGGTCTTCAGACATCCCTGGCTCCGCTCTTCATTGCACTGATTGGCTGAAGAGGGGAGCCGGGCATTTCAAACGGCTCCTCTTCAGCCAATCAGTGCTCCTCTTCAGCACTGATTGGCTAAAGAGGAGCCGTTTGAAATTCCCGACTCCCCTCTTCAGCCAATCAGTGCTGAAGAGGAGCACTGATTGGCTGAAGAGGAGCCGTATGAAATTCCCGGCTCCCCTCTTCAGCCAATCAGTGCACTGAAGAGCGGAGTCGGGAATGTCTGAAGACCTGCTGCACGGAGCAGGTAACGTATGATCGTGGGCCGGCGGGGGCGATCAGAGCGGCGACGGCGGGGGGTTGGCGACCAGAGCGGCGGCGGCAGGGGGGGGCTACCGGAGCGGCGGCGATGAGAGCGGCGGGGGTGGCGATCGAGCAGGCGCAGGGGGCTGCGGATGAGCGGGGGTGGGGCGGCGTTCTGGGGCTGCCGGACTATCGCGCGACGACTGTTTACACGGAACAATCGGCGAATTTTTTGCGAACGACGATTTGATGACATGTTGAAAGATCAAAACGAACGATGTCTCGTTCGTCGTTTGATCGTTCGCTGCGTTTACACGTACGATTATCGTTCGAATTCGATTGTTATTGCGCAAATTTGCACGATAATCGTTACGTGTAAACGCACCATCACACTATAAAATGATGATAAACGGATCAGAGAGGATCAAAGCTGGCACTGCCAATACCATCTGGACAAAAAACAAGGCATAAACAGTATATCCCATGTAAGATAATATATGATAATTTCCTTATTGTGGGAATCAACTTCAAAGATAAAAGATGCTTGATCATAATGTGTGCATGGAGATGAAAAGAAAAAAAATAAAATAAAAAGTTCTTTGCTTTATTCCAATATCAGTGTTGGACAGGTAGAGAATATAGTGCTGTGTGGGTGGGACTACAATGAAATGATAAACTACTGCAAATAATTCAGTAACACAATGAAACTGCAATGTGTGAACACAGCCTAGGTGTTCTGCAACTGATTTGGGCAAGGAATGTGCAGGGTGGGGAACTGTGATGAACAGCTGAGGGAAAGCAATGCATTCTGGAACCTGTTGAACTGTGTATATCTGCTCAACCATTAAGTACAGAAACATAAAAGGACAAAAAAAAACAAAAACAAATGGATTTTTGGTAGTTTCAAAACTGGCATAGATAGGTAAATAATGCTATATGCTTCTGCAGAAGTTTCATTTTTTTTTTTACGTCTATCTGCAGTTGAGGCAGTAGCGGCTTCCCACCCCTTCTTAAAGTAGACTTCTGCTCTCTTGCCCATAGGGTCCTTTAACCCCTTAACGACAAAGGGCGTATAGGTACGCCCTATTGCCGGTGAGGGCGTTCAGAGCGGGGCCGCACGGCGACCCCGCTCTGAACCGCGGCGGTCCCGGGTGCCACTTGTTGCCCGGGACCGTAGGTATTAGCGGGCACGGTCCGATCGCCGTGCCCGCTAATACAGTAATCAGATGCAGCTGTCAAACATGACAGCTGCATCCGATTACCGGATCCAGCGTCTCCCTGGTGTCAAGTGGTGGAGATCGCTCCTCCGGGATGTTATCCCGGAGGAGCGATCTCCGTTTCTGAAGCCGGCCGGGGACCGCTCCAAGATGGCGCCGTCCCCGGCTCGGCACTCGTTTACTTCCGGCTGCGGCAGCCAAAAGTAAACGAGTGCCTATCTCATGGATCTCTGCAGCATATCTATGCTGCAGAGATCTCAATGAGAGATCAAAGTGTATATACTAGAAGTCCCCCAGGGGGGGCTTCTAGTATATGTGTAAAAAAAATATATATAGTGTTGTTGTCAATAAAAAGCCCCCTCCCCTAATAAAAGTCTGAATCACCCCCCTTTTCCCAGGTTATAAATAAAAGTAAACAAATAAATAAATAAACAAACATGTTTCTATCGCCGCGTGCGTAATCGCCCGAACTATTAATTAATGACATTCCTGATCTCGTACGGTAAACGGCGTCAGCACAAAAAAATCCCAAAGTGCAAAATTGCGCATTTTTGGTCGCATCAAATCCAGAAAAATTTTAATAAAAAGCGATCAAAAAGTCGTATATGCGCAATCAAGGTACCAATAGAAAGAAATAGCAGCGAAACTTAGAAAAGTCACCGGCACTACTCCGGACAAGATCTGGACCTTGGATCGTTGATCTAGGACTTGTGGCAAATCCTCGCGTCGGGGTGCATTTCAAAAATCAGATATAGCGATAGCAGGTACAGTAGAAAAAAGCTGAAAGCACTCACCGCTCTGATGCAAGGTGTCTTTATTTCATAGTGGATTAAAACATGGACATTAGTCCTGCAGGACGGCAGATGCTGACTCCTACGCAAACAACTCTCTCATGACGGCCATTTCGCGCGCATGCGCGCTTCGTCAGATGAACGCCCTACCTGCAGGTCTCGGGACAAATACCCGGGATGACGTATGCAGGTGGGCGTATCACAAAGAAGGGTAATTCAACCTTTATACATAAAAACATTTAAAATCATTGTAAGCTATATTCTATGTCTGTGACTATAGGTTGTAGAAAAGTATAAATCTATATAAACATTCCCAGCTCTATCCTTTCATTGAGACCGCTATTCCCTTGCGCTCCTGTTGCCAAGATTAAACGTGCTTCAATTTTTAATAATTCAGTATTACTATCTCGTCCTGCCTTATTGTGGACTCTTCTGAGCCCTATAAATTTAAGGCAGGTAGTGTCGGCATTGTGTTGTTGGTTGACGTGTTCAATAATTCTCATTGTGCTTTTTTTGTTTTTTATTGCATAAATGTGTTCGTAAAATCTGCGGTGTAGTGGTCGTAGGGTCTTCCCTATATAGAAGAGCCCGCAAATACATGTAATGGCGTACACTACGCCTTTTGTTCTGCAACAGATGAACTCGTTGATGTCGCATTGTATGCCTCCTAAAGTGATTGTTTTTGCAGTATGTGCCTGGTCACACCACGAACAACTACCGCATCTGAACATGCCTCTGGGTGCTGTTGAATTTAGCCAGGTATGTTCTTGTGTAGTTTTATTGTTTTTAAATGTACTATGGACTAGAATGTCTTTTAAATTTTTGCATCTTTTGTATGCAACAACCGGTTTTTCTGAAAAAAGTTCTGATAATATTGGATCATTTTGAATCAGATACCAATTTTTGTTAATTATTTCTTTAATACTCACACTGATACTTGCACTGAGAATGTGGAGGAAAATGTTTTTGATGCATATTCTAAGGTCACACCATTTTTTTCAGGAGGTATAAAATCTACATTTACCCCCCCAGTCGTGCCAGGTAGTAATATCGATATGTTCCAATTTAAAGTTATGGAGGAAATGAGGGCACTGGTTTATCCAGATCCCCCCTCCAATCTTACCCCTAATGAAAAAAGGGCTCTACGCCAACTACAAAATAATAAAAACATAGAAATTAAAAAAGCCGACAAGGGGGGAAATGTAGTCCTAATGAACAAAACGTACTATCAAGAAGAAGCATTAAGACAACTAGGAGACACAAAGACATATATAAAACTAACAGCAAACCCCACAGAAAAAATTAAAGAAAAACTACGGTCCCTTTTACAAAAATATGTAGAAAAGAACATCATTTCTTCAGCAAAAGCAGAAAAACTTCTGCCAAAAATTCCGAAACATCCGTGCTGGTACTTCGTCCCAAAAATCCACAAATCGCTCCTACGTCCACCCGGAAGACCCATAGTCTCCGGGATTGGATCCATTACCGAACCTATTTCTCAGTATATTGATTGGCTTCCGAGGCCTCTATTGGACGAAGTGCCAGCACTGATTAAGGATACAAACGAATTTTTGAAAACAATGGACACATGCGTTTTACCACCAGGGGCTTTTCTGGCGTCCATAGACGTAGAAAGCCTATACACAAACATACCGCAAGCTTTGGGAGTAAAAGTGATAGGTGACATGCTGAAAAAATTAGAAAAAAGTGATAACTTTGTGAATTTTATTTGTGATTCTCTGAAACTCATTCTGGAAAATAATGCTTTTATTTTTGATGACACGTGGTACCAGCAACAAAATGGTACCGCGATGGGCACACCAGTGGCATGCACCCTAGCCAATCTTTTTTTAGGGGAGTTTGAAAGGACAAAAATTTTCAGTACAGATAATCCGTTCACTTTAGCGATAAGCGCATATTATCGTTATGTGGACGACATATTTATAATATGGAACGATACCCCCAAGGCTTTCGATGACTTTGTAAAATACATTAACCAGAATGAGTTCAGTATGACATTTACTAGTAAAATCAGTCCAACAGAAATGGAATTTTTAGACACTACTGTAAAAGTAATTAACAACAGTCTGTCAGTTAGCAGCTATCGTAAACCTACAGCATGTAATTCTCTATTGCACCACACTAGTTACCATCCTCCCCACGTAAAAACAGCAGTACCCTATGGGCAATATTTACGGCTAAGACGCATAAATAGCTCAGATGCCATGTACAAAGAGAAAGCAAGAGAACTTACCTGTCGTCTGTTGCAGCGGGGCTACCCGGAAGGCGATTTGCGTGCATCAGAGGAGAGGGCTTTTGCAGTGGATAGAAAATCCCTATTATATAGAAAAAAAGAAATGAAAAGATGTGGTTTCAGCGTACAAAGATCAAACTTCACTTTCACTTTTAAATATAGCCCTATGGCAAATACTATTAAAGAAATAATTTACAAAAATTGGTATCTGATTCAAAATGATCCAATATTATCAGAACTTTTTTCAGAAAAACCGGTTGTTGCATACAAAAGATGCAAAAATTTAAAAGACATTCTAGTCCATAGTAAATTTAAAAACAATAAAACTACACAAGAACATACCTGGCTAAATTCAACAGCACCCAGAGGCATGTTCAGATGCGGTAGTTGTTCGTGGTGTGACCAGGCACATACTGCAAAAACAATCACTTTAGGAGGCATACAATGCGACATCAACGAGTTCATCTGTTGCAGAACAAAAGGCGTAGTGTACGCCATTACATGTATTTGCGGGCTCTTCTATATAGGGAAGACCCTACGACCACTACACCGCAGATTTTACGAACACATTTATGCAATAAAAAACAAAAAAAGCACAATGAGAATTATTGAACACGTCAACCAACAACACAATGCCGACACTACCTGCCTTAAATTTATAGGGCTCAGAAGAGTCCACAATAAGGCAGGACGAGATAGTAATACTGAATTATTAAAAATTGAAGCACGTTTAATCTTGGCAACAGGAGCGCAAGGGAATAGCGGTCTCAATGAAAGGATAGAGCTGGGAATGTTTATATAGATTTATACTTTTCTACAACCTATAGTCACAGACATAGAATATAGCTTACAATGATTTTAAATGTTTTTATGTATAAAGGTTGAATTACCCTTCTTTGTGATACGCCCACCTGCATACGTCATCCCGGGTATTTGTCCCGAGACCTGCAGGTAGGGCGTTCATCTGACGAAGCGCGCATGCGCGCGAAATGGCCGTCATGAGAGAGTTGTTTGCGTAGGAGTCAGCATCTGCCGTCCTGCAGGACTAATGTCCATGTTTTAATCCACTATGAAATAAAGACACCTTGCATCAGAGCGGTGAGTGCTTTCAGCTTTTTTCTACTGTACCTGCTACCAATAGAAAGAACACATCATGGCGCAAAAAATTACACCTCACACAGCCCCATAGACCAAAGGATAAAAGCGCTATAAGCCTGGGAATGGGGCGATTTTAACCCCTTCACGTCAGCCATCTGTATATATACGTTCCTATTGCACATGCCCCGTGCAGTAGGAATGTACATATACGTTCCTGACTGACAGGGGCTTTGTGATGAGAACGGGATCGATGCAGGGACAGCGATCCCGCTCTCATCTGTGTACAGCACCGGAGATAATGAGGATCAGCGGCGATTCCGCAGCTGACCCCCATTAACCCCTTAGCTAACTCACCGGATCCACGGAGCTCCTTCCTCTTCGGTGTCCTGGCTGGTTATGAAGTGCGCATGCGCTCCACAACCAGCCAGCTCTGAAAATTTAAAGTGACAGAGACCAATTTGGTCTCTGTCACTGAACTATGATTACTGTGATAGAAAATATCACAGTAATCATAGTAATACAGTGAAAATGAATGTATAAAGTACAAAAAGTGACAAACATACAAAAAAATAAAACACACACTTTTTATTATAGTAATAATTACAGTTTACTCCCAAATTACCCCTAACCCCCCCCCAGATTACCCGTAACCACCGCAGGTTGCCCGTAACCACCGCACGTTGCCCGTAACCACCCCAGGTTGTCCGTAATCACGACAGATTGCACGTAACCCCCCAGATTACCCGTAACCACCGCACGTTGCCCATAACCACCGCACGTTGCCCGTAACCACCGCACGTTGCCCGTAACCACCACACATTGCCAGTGACCCCCTCCAGATTGTCCGTAATCACCCCAGATTGCCTGTAACCACCCCAAATTACATGTAACCACCCCAGATTAGCTATAAGCACTTCACTCTATCCGTAACAATTCTAGATTGTCTGTAACCCCTCCAGGTTGCCCCTAACCACCGCAGGTTGGGCATAACCACCCCAGATTGCCCGTAATCATGCCAGATTACATGTAACCACCCAGATTGCACGCAACCACCGCAGGTTGCCTCTGACCACCGCACGTCGCCTCTGACCACCGCACGTCGCCTCTGACCACCGCACGTCGCCTCTGACCACCGCACGTCGCCTCTGACTACCGCACGTCGCCTATGACCACCGCACCTTGCCTCTGACCACCGCACGTCACCTATGACCACCGCACATCGCTTATGACCACCGCACCTTGCATCTGACCACCGCACCTTGCCTCTGAACACTGCACCTTGCCTCTAACCACCCCAAATTGCCAGTGACCCCCTCCAGATTGCCCGTAACCACGCCAGATTACAGGTACCCACCTCAGATTACCTATTAGCACTTCAGTTTATCCGTAACCACAGCAGGTTGCCTGTAACCACCCCAGATTGTCCGCAACCACCCCAGATTGTCCGTAACCACAGCAGGTTGCCTGTAACCATACCAGATTGTCTGTAACCACAGCAGGTTGTCCGTATTCACCCCACATTGCCCATAACCACCCCAGGTTGCCTCTAACCACCCCAGGTTGCCTCTAACCACCCCAGGTTGCCTCTAACCACCCCAGGTTGCCTCTAACCACCCCAGGTTGCCTCTAACCACACCAGGTTGCCTCTAACCACAGCAGGTTGCCTGTGACCACCCCATGTTGACCGTATCCACCCCAGATTATCCGTAACCACCCCAGATTACCCGTAACCACCCCAGATTGCCCGTAACCACCCCAGATTGCCCGTAACCACCCCAGACTGCCCGTAACCACCCCAGACTGCCCGTAACCACCCCAGACTGCCCGTAACCACCCCAGACTGCCCGTAACCACCCCAGACTGCCCGTAACCACCCCAGACTGCCCGTAACCACCTCAGACTGCCCGTAACCACCTCAGACTGCCCGTAACCACCTCAGACTGCCCGGAACCACCTCTAGATTACCCGGAACCACCCAAGACTGTCCGTAACCACCCCACATTACCTGTAATCTAATTTTTTTTATTGTATTTTAGTAACTGCGCTATTCTAATAACCATTACTAGCTGTGGTTTTGCTCCAGCAAATTGGCGCTCCTTCCCTTCTGAGCCCTGCTGTGTGCCCATACAGTGGTTTATGCCCACATATGGGGTACCGTTGTACTCAGGAGAACCTGAGTTACAGATTTTGGGGTACATTTTTTATCCTGTTCCTTGTGAAATTTAGAAATTTCAAACTAAACCAACATATTTTTGGAAAAATTCAAGTTTTTCATTTTTACTGGCCAATTTTGAATACTTTCCTCTAATACCTGTGGGGCCAAAATGCTCATCCTACCCCAAGATGAATTCTTTTAGGGGTGTACTTTCCGAAATGGGGTGACTTTTGGGGGGAATTTATTCTGTAGACACTACAGGGGCACTACAAAAGCACCTGGTGCTCAGAAACTTCTTCAGAAAAATCTGCAGAGAAAATGCTAATTGGCGCTCCTTCCCTTCTGAGCCCGGCTGTGTGCCCATACAGTGGTTTATGCCCACATATGGGGTACCGTTCTACTCAGGAGACCCTGCGTTACAGATTTTGGGGTGAATTTTCTCTCCTGTTCCTCGTGAAATTGAGAAATTTCCAACTAAAGGAACATATTTTTGGAAAAATTCGAGTTTTTCATTTTTACTGTCTACTTTTGAATACTTTCCTCTAATACCTGTGGGTTCAAAATGCTCACCACACACCAAGATGAATTCTTTGAGGGGTGCACTTTCCAAAATGGGGTGACTTATGGCGAGATTTTACTCTGCTGACACTACAAGGGCACTGCAAACCCACCTGGCGCTCAGAAACTTCTTCAGCAAAATCTGCATTGAAAAAGCTAATTGGCGCTTCTTCCCTTCTGAGCCCTGATGTGTGCCCATACAGTGGTTTATACCGGCATATGAGGTACCTTTTTACTCAGGAGAACCTGCGTTACAAATTTTGGGGTACTTTTTTTCTCTTTTTCCTCGTGAAATTGAAAAATTTCAAACTAAAGGAACATATTATTGGAAAAAATTTTAGTTTTTCATTTTTACTGTCTAATTTTGAATACTTTCCTCTAACACCTGTGGGGTCAAATTGCTCATCCTACCCCAAGATGAATTCTTTGAGGGGTGTACTTTCCAAAATGGGGTGACTTATGGGGTTTTTTCTCTCTGCTGACACTACAGGGGCACTGCAAATGCACCTGGCGCTCGGAAACTTCTTCAGCAAAATCTGCAATGGAAAAGCTAATTGGCGCTCCTTCCCTTCTGAGCCCTGCTGTGTGCCCATGCAGTGGTTTACGCCCACATATGGGGTACCGTAGTACTCAAGAGAACATGTGTTACAAATTTTGGGGTGCTTTTTCTCTCATGTTCCTTTTGAAAATGAGAAACTTTAATCTAAATGTATATATTATTGGAAAATTTTAATTTTTCATTTTTTTACAGCCATAGGCTGGGTTCACACTATGTATATTTGAGGCTGTATTTGTGAGGCTGTATAGCAACCAAAACCAGGAGTGGATTGAAAACACAGAAAGGCTATGTTCACATAATGTTGTAATTGAGTGGATGGCCATCATTTAATGGCAAATATTTGCTGTTATTTTAAAACAACGGCTGTGGTATTGAAATAATGGCCGTTATTTACTGTTATATGGCGGCCATCCACTCAATTTCAACATTGTGTGAACAGATCCTTTCTGTGTTTTCAATCCACTCCTGGTTTTGGTTGCTATGAGGACCTGACATGAGGACCAAATACAGCCTCAAATATACATAGTGTGAACCCAGCCTAATGGTGAATACTTTCCTCCAGCCCCTGTAGGGTTAAAATGCTCATTATACCCCTAGATTAATTCTTTAAGGTGTCTAGTTTCCAAAATGGGGTCACTTATGGGGGTTTCCAGTATACAAACCTCCTAAATCAACTTAAAATAAGAACTGGTCCCTAAAAAAATCAGTTTTGGAAACTTTCACGAAAATGTGGTAATTTGCTGATAAATTTCTAAGCCCCGTAACACCCTAAAAAAGTAAAATATGTTTATGAAATGAAGCCAGAATAAAGAGGACATATCGGTAATGTGACTTAGTAACTAATTTATGTAATACAACTTTCTTTTTTTAGAAGCAGAGAATTTCAAAGTTCATAAAATGCTAATTTTTTCAATTTTTCATGATATTTTGATGTTTTTCACAAAAAACACACAAAGTAGTGACCAAATTTTGCCACTAATATAAAGTGCCATATGTGACGAAAAAACAATCTCAGAATCGCTAGCATACGTTAAAGCATCACTGAGCTATAAGCGCATAAAGTGAGACAGGTCAGAGCCTGGTCTTTTAGGTGCAAATAGGCTTGGTCTTGAAGGGGTTAAGGAACGTATATTTGTTGACAATGGTTTGAATTTTTTACAGGCCATCCGATACAATAAAAGTTATACATGTTACATATCGTTTTAATCGTAACGACTTGAGGAACGTGCATAACAAGTCAATTTTACCCCAGGGCGTATGTCGTAAAAACACATTTCCCCCAAATAAACAAAATGTGTTTTTTTTTTTCAATTTCACCACACTTTGAATTTTTTTCTGGTTATACTTTATGCAAAAATTCAGCCTGTCATTGCAAAGTACAATTAGTGACGCAAAAGATAAGGGCTCATGTGGGTTTCTAGGTGGAAAAATGCAAGTGCTATGGCCTTTGATGCACAAGGAGGAAAAAACGAAAACGCAAAAATCGAAATTGGCTCTGTCCTTAAGGGGTTAAGGACGTTGAATCTTCAAAGGGTAAAGCAGCTTTTTTTAAAAAATTTTAGCTACCGATGCATCCATTTTAGGGGCTCTATCCCAAGCGGTAGTTTCTTCCTCATTACAGGGGTACCTCCGTTTCATGGCTCTGGGAACAAAAAACTTTCTATCTGGATTAGCCCATTCCTTCTTTATCAAGTCTTTTATACTCTGATGAATAGGAAAGACCGTCTTTTTCTTTGGAGTAAGGCCATGTTCACACACCTGTAGTGCAAACCGCGACTGCGGACCCGCACAACGAATGTGCATTTGTAGTACTCCATGCTTCACAGAGTACTACATTCACACTATTACCCTAGCGATCCGTGCCGCAAGAAAATGGTCCACATTACAACATGTCCAGATTTTTTGCGGCACGGATTGCGGCCCCGTATACCCATACGGACGTGTGAAAAGGGCCACTCAATAACAATGGTTTTATATTCTGCCCGCAATTGTGGACAGATCAACGGACGTGTGAATTCGGCCTAAGACCCTGAAACATCCTGTCCTGAGATGATTTAGTAACAGGATTATCATCTAATTCCATTGTCATTCTTACGGCCTTGACTAAGGGCCCTATTCCACAGGAACGCTAATCGGCCGAATTGGTCCAATTCGGCCGATTATCGCTCGGTGGAATAGAGAGAACGATCAACCGATGATCGTGTCATTGGCTGATCATTCATTTAGGGCCAGACCTACAATCATCGTTCCCCCACCGCGCATCGCTACGGTGGAATAACGGTGCGCGGCGGGCGACCAACGATTTGAGAAGCACAATACATTACCTGCAGGGCTTCTCCTCTGCTCTGTCTTCCTCCCCGGGTCCCACGCGCTCTAGCTTCAGAGTGGCCTGTCAGCTGACGGAGCGCTCAGCCAATCACAAGTCGGGACCGCCGCGGCCTGTGATTGGCTGAGTGGCCTGTCAGCTGACAGGCCATTCTGAAGCACTGCTCTCACCATCGCAGACCTGAGCTTTCAATACCCTTTCAATACCACAGGGCCCTTTGATTCAAGAAACCTCATGGGACCAAGCACCACATGAAGTTTCTACGCCGCTCTCACCAGCGACCACCTTCGGTGCTAACTCCCACAACTGCTACCAGTAAGCAGAACCTCGCATTACTGTCAAAGGTGTTCTCCTCTAAAGCCTTGTCGCTCCGCATCAGTCTCCAATATAGCATCCAGATCTAACTTTGTGCTGCTCTAACCGGCACCCTTGCAAATGCCTTGTCGCTTCGTCCAGACCGCAATCTCTGAGGCAAACACCGAGGAGCACTGCCAGCCCACTCACACACCGCTCTTATTGGTGTCCCACTCTGGACAGCCTCTGATTGACTGTGCATCTGATGTCTGCGCCGTGTCGCTCCCTGGAATCCTACTGAATTGTCAGGCACCAGCCCCACAGCCGCTCAGCTCGGCAACACAGGCCACCAACAGGGATCCTTCCTCGGACACTGCACACATAGAATGCCACCGACTCACACTGGCCGCCTATAGCTCGCCAGACACACCGATCTCTAGCCTAATGTCTCCGGAGCTCCAACACCACTCTAGGACGGCATGGGTCACCTAGATCACTGGTAAGCTACAGCACCCAGCAGAAAGAGGCGTGGCTTAGAACCTCCTCGTGCTTCTCCTCCACAAAAAAACGGTTGATCACTAGTTGATAACATACCAGTAGCCAATTGTAAAAACAAAGTCAAATAACCCATCAATATGGCTGTTAGAGTGACAGGGGTACTGTATCTTTCACCACGACAAATGCCAACTACAATGACATCCTGTGCTTGCGCCCGAAAACACAGTTTAATAGATACCCGTGCTGTATGCTAATTATCAGTTAAGTAGCCATTGGGTTGGTGTTTGAATGTAAACTGGTCATGGCAGGCAGGAAATTGTCTGTAATCACACCTGTAGTATCACTGAGGGGCCGTCTTATATCTTCCTCAGTGACCCTGCAGGCTCCTCATTGGTAATCACACCCACAGAGACATCACTACAAACTATTACCCGCCAGTTGTTATAAGTTAAGGTTCGAACACTGCTCTGATGCCTACGTAACAGGTAATGTTCGGTAGTGGGAACATACAGTGGTTTGCAATAAATTAGAATGTCAACAATTTTTTTTTTCAGTATACTGAAAAACTGCATACTGAACCAGACTAAGGGACCTTTTTATAACACTTAGGAAGCCACTGCAGGTGTGAAATACAGAAAATGTCAGCATACAGTACATCAGCTTATCAGTCCTATATCTATATCTACCATCATTACCACCGCAGTGACTACCCCCATATAATTACTAAAATCCAGTATACCAAAACAAATAACACCAATATATAAGAAACAATTATTTTCACTACACCATTACTAAAATCCAGTATACCATGAACAATAATACAAGCAACAAGACCAATTGTACCATAAAAGAAACATAATATTGCAACACCATGACCCTCAGTGATTAATACCACCATACAATTACTTAATAACATCCACTTTACAAAGACCAGTATCCCCCCAAACACTGACCATATAGAGGTAGATAAGGCTCTGCAAACTAAAGGGATTACAGTGCAGTTACAGCCATTGACTCAGGGGGTCTCTTCTCTCATAGGAGTTACCTTTTCCTGTCTTCTCCATGTGGCCCAGCCATCATGATGACTTCTCTTGGTGATGTCTTGTCTCCACAGAATCTGCCAAAGATTTTAGGCTCCAGCAGCATTTTCACCTCTATACAAAGTCCCCATCAGTATTGCTTCACACTGTAATAAGGCCCCCATGTAGTATTTAGGACCAATTTTAACCACTAAACAGTACTTAGGCCACCTCTATGCCCCCACATAGAAGAAAGGTCCCATCTGTGCCCTCATATAATAGATAACCCTCTCAGTACCAGGGCTGTGGAGTCGGAGTCGTGGAGTCGGAGCTAGTTTTGGCTAGAGTCAGAGTCGAAGCTAGCTTTGGCTGGAGTCGGAGTCGGACTCGGAAAAAAATGTACCGACTACGACTCCAGCTTTAAAAAATCTTTAAAAAATGTAGAATTGAATTTTGATATAAATTTTACAAGTTTTGCTCATGAATATATATTGTAAGCAACATTCTAATAGAACACTGGCCCTATTACATAAGGGGGGTCAGGGAATATAGCAGTAATAGGACACTGGCCCTATTAGATAAGGGTGGTCGGGTAATATATCAGTAATAGGACACTGGCCCTATTACATAAGGGTGGTCATGGAAAAGTTGTCGGTCACTATTTGGCAGCTTGTTTCTGAGCTGGAAGAGTCCATTGTGTGGGGGGAGATCTGTGCTGTTCTCTTCCTGGATGCCTGATGACTGTATATGAGCAGCAGTGTAATATAGAGGAGGAGACATAAGTAGTGTAGCAGTAACCTCTGTCCTCAGCGTGGTGTTTTCTCTCTGTGAGAAGATTGTGATTTTCTTCAGTGTTCTATGGCTGCACCTGTATGTGTGTGTGCACGTGCTATGGCTGCAGTAGGCTGTGTGTGTGCTATGACTACTGCAGGCTGTGTGTATATGCTATGGCTGCAGCAGGCTGTGTGTGCTATGGCTGCAGTAGGATGTGTGTATGTGTGCTATGACTACAGCAGGCTATGTGTGTGTGTGCTATGGCTGCAGCAGGCTGTGTGTATGTGTGCTTTGGCTGCAGCAAGCTGGGTGTGTGTGTGTGTTCACACTATGGCTGCAGCAGGCTGTGTATATGTGTGCTATGGACGCAGCAGGCTGTGTGTGTGTGTGGTGTGCGCAATGGCTGCAGCAAGCTGTGTGTGTGATATGCCTGCAGCAGGCTGTGTGTGTGTGTGCTATGGCTGCAGCAGGCTGTGTGTGTGCTATGGCTGCAGCAGGCTGTGTGTGTGTGCTATGGCTGAAGCAGGCTGTGTGTGTGCTATAGCTGCAGCAGGCTGTGTGTGTGTGTGTGTGTGTGTGCCAGTGCTATTGTGTGCCCCCACAGTGACCTTCTATATTACTGTGTAACATCTATTTCACTATGTGTGACCCCTCTCTATATAACTATGTATGACCCCCTGTATATTACTATGGCTGACCTCTATATTAGGGATGGTCCAAACCCGCCGAGGTTCGGCTGAACCCCGAACGCTCGGCATCGGATTCCTGCTGTCTGCCTGCTCCGTGCAGCGGGCAGATACAGCGGAGGAATGCCTGGAAAACTGGGATACAGCCTATGGCTATGGCTGTATCCCAGTTTTCCAGGCATTCCTCCCGCTGGATTCACCCGCTGCACGGAGCGGGCAGACAGCGGTAATCATTGCGGAGGGTTCGGGTTCGTACGAACCCCGTCCGAACCAGGTTCGGACCATCCCTACTCTATATTACAGGTATCTGGCATTGTTAACAGTGTTTCTTTAAGTATGGTGAATATTTAGTTAGAAACATAGAAGACTGTCAGCAGGAAAAGGCCACCTGCTCCATCTAGTCTAGTTCTGAGTTGTTCAGGACATGGAGGCTGGAGATTGGCTGCACCCACTGCACATACAGGAGAAGCTTCAGAAGTCGCCCCAGGATCATGTAATACAATAGGGTGAAGTTGCTGAGCCAGTGTGATAAATAACTGACTGGCCATTTATGAAGGAGCAGAAGTCAGAGTCGGGAGTCGGAGTCGGTCCTGATAAAATTCAGGAGTCGGAGTCGGTCCTGATAAAATTCAGGAGTCGGAGTTGCGGCTTACCGACTCCACAGCCCTGCTCAGTACCTCCATATAAACAATAGGACCTCTCTGTCGAACACATATAGTATGTAGGCCTTCTATGTGCACCCATATAGTAGTCAGACCCTCCTCTGTGCATATATTTAGTAGTTCATTCTCCCTGTGCAGTAAGTCCCCCTTCAGTAGTATTTTCATGCAGCTAATGCTCCTGTAAGTAGTCTGCCTGGTAAGCAGGAACCCCCCTGTTGGTAACGCCCTCCATTAGTAAGTTCGCCAGTATGTAGTATTTACAATGGTAGTTAAATAGTATCACCTAATTTAGGTACCCCTCCTATAGGGTACCTACCTAAATTAGACCCCTCCCCCAAGTATAAAGTGTTACCTAATTTATAAGCCGTAATACTGTAGCTAATTCCCCTTTTGGGCCCCATCTGCAGCACATAGCATTCCCAATATAGGCAAAACCACTACTAGCCACCCCCTCCCCCTGTAGACATCCCCACTGTTAACTCCAGGGGCGTTGCTAGGGTCCTAAAACATCTGGGGCACAGGCCCTCTTTTGCTAATTGGACCCACAGTCCGACCAGGAATTGCCACCATAACACGGAAACAAAAATACATCTCTGTTATGCTGGCAAGAACCCATTTTTATGTATTTGGAAATAATGCCTCAACACCATGACTACCACCATCCTCATCACAATGACTAATACCACTATACCAGGGGTGTCAAACTCACCGCCCTCCAGCTGTTGCAAAACTACAATTTCCATCATGCATGGACAGCTAAAGTCCAGGCATGGTAGTTTTGCAACAGCTGGAGGGCCACAGTGGGACACCTGTGCTCTATGCGGTCACTGAACAAAAATTATTAATAATATACAGGACAAGTAATACTTTCACACCATGACCAATAACCTCACTGAATAAAATACAATAAAGACAAAAGTTCTCCCTAAGCAGTGGCTATAGAGAGGTAGATCAAGCTGTATACAGGTTTGTGCACTTTATAAGTGATTATAGTGCAGTGACTCACAGGAGGTGTCTAATCTCTATGAACTGCAGATGATATTTATGATATTCAAAGTCGTTCACTTTCTCTTTTCTTTTCCATCTGGACCGGCCATCATGAAAACCTCTCCTGCCATGACTCATCTCCACAGGATCTGCCAAACATTTTAGGCTCCTCACTCAAGTATCATTCTAATTCTTATACAAACTCCCCATTTGTATTGCTCCCTGTGTAGTCAATAGGCCTACCGCTGCACTCCCACCATATAGTTGTTAGGCCTCCTCTGTGCAGTCCCTATATAGTATAGTCTTCCCTTGAGCAGCCCCCATATAGTATAGGTTTCCTCAGTGCCCCTCTACAGTATAGTATAGGACTGACCTGTGCAGCCCCTGTATAGTTACATATAGTTACATAGTTAATACGGTTGAAAAAAGACACATGTCCATCAAGTTCAACCAAGGAGGGGATGGATACAGGGAAGGGGGATATACAAGGAGGGGATGGATACAGGGAAGGGGGATATACAAGGAGGGGATGGATACAGGGAAGGGGGAGGGGTGATATGTTCTATACATATGCATCTATATTATTTTGCTCTAAGAACCTGTCTAGCCCTGTTTTGAAGCCCTCTACTGTTTTTGCTGTGACCAGATCCTGTGGTAGACTGTTCCACAGATTCACAGTTCTCATGGTAAAGAAGGCTTGTCGCCTCCGGAGATTGAACCTTTTTTTCTCCAGGCGGAGGCAGTGCCCTCTTGTCCTTTGAGGGGGTTTTACCTGGAACATCTTTTCCCCATATCTCTTGTAGGGGCCATTTATATATTTAAATAAGTTAATCATATCTCCCCTTAAACGTCTCTTCTCCAGACTAAACAAATGTAATTCTTTTAATCTCTCCTCATAACTAAGATGCTCCATTCCCCTTATTAGTTTAGTTGCCCGTCTTTGTACCCTCTCCAGCTCTAGAACATCCTTTTTAAGAATCGGGTTCCAAAACTGGACGGCATACTCCAGATGAGGCCGCACCAAAGCTTTATAAAGCGGTAATAATATATCCCTGTCCCGAGAGTCCATGCCTGTTTTAATGCATGACAATATCCTACTGGCCTTAGAAGCCACTGACTGACATTGTGTGCTGTTCTGTAGTCTATTATCTACAAGTACACCCAGATCCTTCTCTATCAGTGACTCTCCCAGAGTAACTCCCCCAGGACATATGATGCATGCGGGTTATTAGTACCCAGGTGCATAACTTTACATTTATCCACACTGAACCTCATTTGCCAAGTGGACGCCCAAACACTCAGTGTGTCTAAGTCATCCTGTAACATCTGCACATCCTCCATAGACTGTACTGTACTACAAAGCTTGGTGTCATCTGCAAAGATAGAAACATTGCTGTTAATTCCATTCTCAATATCATTAATAAACAAGTTAAACAGAAGAGGGCCCAGTACTGACCCTTGGGGTACACCACTTATTACCGGGGACCATTCGGAGTAGGAATCATTGACCACCACTCTCTGGGTACGATTATTAAGCCAGTTTTCAATCCAGTTACACATTAAATTTTCCAAACCGATAGACTTTAACTTACCCATCAGACGTCCATGAGGAACTGTGTCAAACGCTTTTGCAAAATCCAGGTACACTATATCCACAGCCGCGCCGCCATCCAGGCTTCTACTTACCTCTTCATAGAAACATATTAGGTTGGTTTGACAGCTTCTGTCCTTAGTAAAACCATGCTGGTTATCACCTATAATACTATTAGCCACTACATATTCCTGGATGTAGTCCCTTATAAGCCCCTCAAATAGTTTCCCCACAATGGACGTTAAGCTTACGGTACGGACGTTATAGTATAGGCCTCCTCTGTAGTACAGGGTCCTTTGTACATTATAGCCCCCCCATCTGTTTGGCCTCTGTAGCATAGCCCCCCTCTATGAAGCCTCGGCAATATAGCCCTCCGTAGCACAGCCCACATTCTGTAGTATAGCCCCCCTTTGCTCAACCTTCAGTTGTACCCAGGTGTCTTCTCCACATTCGCAGACCTTAATCTCCCTCAATCTGCCTTATGCCGATACTTTCAGTTAAGACACGCTTGCAGAGTACAGTTTGGGGGGGGAACGCATTATATTGGATTGTGGCCCCATTGAAGGGGTGATACGTAGGGACCCTCTGCAGAAACCGGTATCATCATTATACTCAACGATAATGTCCATGCAGAGTGCCCCGATTGACAGTTCATTTGCCAAATGCCAGGCTGATATTCCCTCTCTTGAAGACCATCATCTTAAAGAATTGGTAAGCTATTGGAAAAAATCTGTAATATGTGCTAGAGACCAACTGATCCAGGTTAAGTGGCTCCACAGAGTGTACCTTACCCCAGTTAAATTAGTGCGGATGGGCAGCCTTTCAGTGGACACTTGCTCTAGGTGTGGTGGGCGGGGGGGGGGGGGGGGGGGGGGTACATGGATCCATATGATTTGGCTTTGTCCAGTCATTCAAAACTTCTGGTCCAAAGCGCATCACTTACTGAATGCATAGTTGGGGCTTCCGGGAGTATACGCACCTGAAAATAGTCTGCTTGGTCTGGTAAATGATTTGGTACCTACTAAATATAGCCTGTTCTGTATAGGTTCCTGCTATATTATGCCCGTAAAACAATTCTACTGAATTGGAAACCTCCTAAGCGTCCTACTTTGTCCCACTGGCTGAAACTGGTAGATGACGATTTGGAAATGTATAATGTTACGTATTCGGCTAGAGGCACCCCTAAAAGGTTCTATTACATTTGGGAACCTTGGTTATCTGCTAAAACCACTTTGGCTGGGTTGAGGGATGAGGCACAGCTCCCGAGCAATGTGTGAATGGAGTGAGCGAATAAATAGTACATGTGTTTTCTTGTAGAACAGGCCCTATACAATGATGAGGACTTTGATTTAGTTTATACCTTGCTGCCACATCCGGGGCACCCTTGCATAGGCCGCTGTATAATAGTGAGGTTGACCTCCATATTTTCCTTTGATCTGAGGGTTGAAATGTACTACTGCTGTACCCTTTTGCTCACTAGTATGGATGTTTTGTCTCTGTTGCTATAAGTTTATGCCTTTTACTGTTAAATCTTAAAAGCAATAAATAAAACCTTTTTTTTTTAAAAAAAAAAAAAAAACCTCTGTAGTATAGCCCCCCACCTGTAGCATAGTCCCCTCTGTGGTGGGGCTGGGTGATTTACTGTGAAAATACCGATATTCACTCTGACTTCAGTTAACAGACCTAAACTTTGCTAGGACAGTATTTGCTGTATTTATATCTCTTCACCTGAGGTCTGAGCTGTGAATGTTGCATAGGTTGGTGTGCTGTATGTGCAGCGACGCAGGGACACCAGCGTGTAAGAACACCCCCCAACCCTCCAGGTCGGGTGTTGTTCAGGTTTAGCTGTAAGTTGGGGGAAAAGGCAGGCAGGACATGGCTGCAGCTAATCATATGAGCCGAGTTGCCCCCTTCCTGTCTCAGGCCTCTGATATCACTGAGCTCCGACACTACATCCGGGGATCCAGCTGATCCAGTGATCTATGACTAAGGGCTGAGTGCCAGAAACGCGTCAGATCGTGCCTTGTATATTTATTGGAATTGTGACATGGATTTTAAAGCAAAGAAATAAAAAAACTTTTTTACTCTTGGATGTGCCAACCATCACTCCTTCTCATTATCTACTATTGTTGAGGTGTTGGATTCCTCTAGGTCGTTGCACCAGCAACTACTGCTGCAACTACTGGGATAAGTCTCTGGGATAAGTTAACTAACTACTACTTTGCCAGGGCAGTATTTGCAGTATTTTTATCTTTCTATCTCACTGTCTAATGTCTGAGCCGTGAGCACTACCGGTTGGTGAGCTGTATGTGCAGGGACGCTAGTGTGTCAGAGGATAAACCCCTCCCTCCCCCCATGACATAGCAGCCCCCTTCCCGGCTGTATACCTGTGTATACACGTCCTGGATTATGAGCATAATCTGTTCTGGGACTGTGCTTGTAATGCAAAATCACTCTTAAACCAAGGCAAATTTTCTCATAAGAAATCATTGAAATGCAAACAAATGGTTCCACAAAAATAATGATTTTTATTCTAAATAACAGGTAAAACAAAAAGTTAGAAAGCTGGATATGTCATATTATAAGTTTTTGTACAGTATAGCCAAGCAGCATGTGAAGTATAATGTATAGTATGTGCATAAGAATGAAAAAACAGCAGATACAGAATGAAGGTGCAGATACCATAATGCAGGAACACTGTAAAACACGCTAGAATAGAGAATCAGGGCTGTTGCACAATAGGTAAGGGGGGTGTGTTCAGCATGGACCAATCATGAAGTGAGAATCACAGAGCTGTACAGGAGGACAGTAACAGAAACTTTTCTATCCAGCAGTTTAAGTACAGGCAGATTATAGCAGCAGTATGTGTAGCTAAGTGTGAGTGAGGGCACATTATAGCACTAGTGTGTATAGCTGAGTGTGAGTGCAGGCGCATTATAGCAGGAATGGAGAGGATGGTAAACACAAGGGCTGACAGAGACTGCAGGGAGCATGAAGGAATGAACAGGGCATATGTGGGTATATAAATGCAGCACTCTCTGTCCAGGTAGAGAAGGGTTACAACTACCGAGATTACCTCCACACTCCTGTCCCCTGATACAAGCCTCAGCCTGAAGTAGATCTGCTATGTTTTGGAAAGTGAGGGAGACTTTCTGGGTAGCATACATGCAGACCATGCCCCTCCCTGACTTTCCCTCCCACCCAGCACAGGGAGCTCTTAAAGGGGTATTCCCCCCCAAGAGCCAAAAAATTAAATTCTCCCAAACCTAGCTGGTCTTACTCAACTGAGTATATTGAGCCATCACCCGTCTTTCTAGCTGCTGCTGTTCCTGAGAAAAAGTTTTTCTAAAAGCCAATACATGTATACAAGATGGTGCTGGCCGGACACTACATTTCCCAGCATGCAGTGCTTCCTGCTGCTTGCTGGGACCTGGCAAAAGGACATGATGGGAGATGTAGTTCTGCAACCTGGGGCGGTGGTTTTGCCGCTGGCGGCCAGCACCGGGCAATTTGCAGGGGTGGGGGTGCCGCTGGTCCGTGGAAAGGTGCCGCTGGCGGCCAGCACCGGGTGATTCACAGGGGGTGGAGGGTTGTCGCTGGTGGCCAGCAAAGGGCGATTCACGAAGGGTGGGGGAGCAGCGGCCAGCACAGGGCGATTCACGGTGGGTGGGGGCAGCAAACACCGGGTCAGTTGATGGGGGTTAGCCGCTGGCGGCCATCAGGTGGGGAGCACACATTGGGGGGAAATGGGATTACACAGAGTAGGCCATTATCGCCCAGCCCTACTCTGTAGTATAGTCCCTATTAAGCAGCCTTTATAGTATAGCCCCCCTCCTATGTTTAGCCTCTGTAGCATAGCCCCCCTCTGTAGTAGAGCTCCACGGTAGCATTATCCAGCTCTGTGCAGCCTCTGTAGTATAGGCCCCCCTGAAGCACAGCCCTGTTCTGTTCAGCCTGAGTACAGTACAGGCTCCTTTATAGTATAGCCCCCGTCTCTGTTCAGCCACTGCACAGTAAAGTCCCCATTAAAAAAAAAAAAAAAAAAAACGTCTACTCACCTCACACATGCTCCTTTGTATTCTAAGCAAGTCCAGCTTCAGATGCAGGCAGCCAATGTAATATACAGAGGTTTCCCACACCGATTACGCCCAGGTCTCTGCTCTGGTACTACGTTCCTTCTAGCTGGACTGTGACTTAATACCTTAGCATCCCATGACGTGTCTGGTACCTCATGGTGACGCGGGGGAAGTTCAGAGAGGGGTCTCGCCAGGACCCCGCTCTGAACGGCGCCGCTTCCCGGCTGTTATTTGCAGCCGGGTAGCGCCTCTATTAGCTGGCGCGGGTCCCGTTGCCGCGCCGGCTAATTAAGCATCTAAATGCAGCTGTCAAACCTGACAGTTGCATTTAGATGCTTAGCTTGGTGCTTCCCTGCTGATCCCGACTCGACAATACATTGCTCTGGCCTGCAGCAGGCCAGAGCAATGTATCAGTGATCTCACTAATCATTGCTATGCATATACACTGCATTGATCTCTATGACAAATCAGTGCTGTGTATATACAAGTCCCCCAGGAGGCTTCCAGTTAAAGTTAAAAAAAAGTAAAAATGTTTTGTTTTTTTTTTATTAATAAACAATCCCCTCCCCTATTAAAAGTCCAAATCACCCCCCTTTTCCCATTTTATAAATATAAATAAACAAATAAACATATTTGGTATCGCCGCGTGCGTAATCGCCAGAACTATTAAATTATCACATTCCTCATCTCCCACAGTAAACGGCGTAAGGACTAAAAAATTCCAAAGTGCAAAATTGCGCATTTTTGGTCGCATTAAATCCAGAAAAAATGTAATAAAAAGCGATCAAAAAGTCACATATGTGCAATCAAGGTACCGACAGAAAGTACATATCATGGTGGGAAAAATGACACCTCACACAGCCCCATAGACCAAAGGATTAAAGCGCTATAAGCATGGTAATAGAGCGATTTTAAGGAACATATATTTGTTAACAATGGTTTGATTTTTTTTAAAAGCCACCAGATACAAGAAAAGTTATACATGTTACATATCGTTGCAATCGTAACGACTTGAGGAACATATATAAGAAGACAGTTTTACCCCAGGGTAAACTGCGTAAAAACGAAACTCCCTGAAATGAAAACAAATTCCTTTTTTTTCAATTTGACAGGACAAATGATTTTTTTTTCGGTTTCACGGCATATTTTATAGGAAAAAAGTCTGTCATTGCAAAGTACAATTGGCGTCACAAAAAATAAGGGCTCATGTGGGTCTCTAGGTGAAACAATGCAAGCGCTATGGCCTTTTAAACATAAAGTGGAAAAAGCTAAAGCGCAAAAACGAAAATTGGCTTTGACCTTAATGGGTTAAAGACATACACACAGCTAAAGCGCACTCTGGATCGGGGATCTGGGACTAAAATCCTAGGTGCCCAGGCACATTCCCCTTAAACTGAGGGCCCAGTCATGGTGAAAGGTGCCGACTGCAGCCCTAAACAGCCACTGGAGGACTGGCAATGCTTATCTGCTTTCTCTATGCAGTGGGCAAAAGATTTTGGGCAATCCAATCACCCCCCCCCCCCCAATCACAACTCCCCCCGCCCCCCAATCACACCCCCCCCCGCGCCCCCCAATCACACACCCCCCGCGCCCCCCAATCACACACCACCACCCCCGCACCCCCCAATCACACCCCCCGCCCCCCAATCACACACCCCGCCCCTCAATCACACCCCCCAATCACACACACACACACACCCCCCCCCCCCCCGCCCCTCAATCACACCCCCCAATCACACACACACACCCGCCCCCCAATCACACACACCGGGAATGTCCCGCCGGATCAGGGACGTGTGGAAGGTATGCGCCGAAACGTTGTGTTCAAACGTGATAAAAGAGAAGAGTTACACAGACCTACAGCCCATACAACACGGCCTGTATCCTGTGTCATGTACGTTACTCGCTGCCTTGTCGGTGTGACCTACCGGAGGATCTCTCCTTCATGTACTGTGTTTCCCTTCCTCACTCCCCACCACGTGATTACAGCACGTACTTCTCCAGGCACGTGAGGTGAGCGCGCGGGCGGCTGTCACAGCGCGCGGCACTGGGCGCCAAATTCTCCCGCGCTCAGCCCTCCTGTCACGTGACGTCAGCGCACGCTCCGGGCTCCTTGTAAGGCAAGTGTCGTGCGGCAGCTGTACACCTGGAGCAAAGTTGTCTCCGGATCCTGTGGAGTCTGTGTCACACACAGCGCCCTGCTCACCTGTCTGCAGGTAGTCAGCGTCCCGACCTCTGTATACAGCGCCGAGAATCACTGACAATGACAGCTCTGCCATTCTCAGTGTTGGGATGCAGGCACAATACCCCAACCCTTGCCCTTCATACTCCACTCTTTAGTCATTGCAGTTTCCTTGGGGATTCTTACTGAGCACCTTCTCTCTGCCCCAATCCCCCCCCCCCCCCCCCCAGCCACAAAAATGCCATGGCGTTTTTTGCCTCGCTGAATGAAAGTTTCATTGAGAATTGTGGCGTTTTTCCCCAAACATAAAGTCCGTGTTTGGGTCAAAATGCCGCCCCGAATGCACCTGCTCCAGAAAGAAAGGGGTTAAGTAACACCTGCCTTGCTGGAGCAGGTGGCAGACATAGCACACAAAGCTTATTGTATGCCATATCTGGGTGCAGGGGGGGGGGGAGGAATGCAGAATGACACAATCTGGTCCCCAGGAGGTTAATTAACCCCCTGTGAGTCTGACTGATCTGTTCTGGGGGTCTTGGTATAATCAGCAGCTGAGCTGACACTCTTTCACCCACTGATTGGCTGAGATGACGCTTGAGCATTGTCATCTTAGCCAATCAGCAGTGTCCTGACTGCGGCCGTTGATTCACCTTCTCCATCTTTGAAAAGGCATAGCCTAGCACACTTTTAGCTCAGTGTGCCAGGGTCTGCTGAAGAAGGAAAACGTCAGGGTGAGTATCAATAGGGTCCCCCTCCACCCCGTAACTGTACCCATCCCAGCAAGAAAGGGGAGCAATTAACCCCCTTCCTTGCTGGAATGGGTACATTGTGACATCAATGTTGCCTCCATGGTACGTGGCCCTGGGGGCCACTTTGTTCATGCTTTTCTCCACTGCCCTAAAGGGTCAAAGAGGTCTTGTGCTCTGCACAAAGTGTCAGTACAGTAGCGCAAGGATTCAAACCGTCTCAGAGCTACCGAATTCCTGTCGATAGCAATATGAATGTCCCCTTAAGGTGAAGAAAAGCCCATTCACTTACATAGATCCATAGGTTAAAGAAGAACTATCAACAGGTTAGACGAATCTTGCGCTGTTTCCTTCGAGTTTTAATGTAGCACTTTGTACGGTAAGGCCGTTTGGGCACTGCACCCCCCCCCAGATCGCCCATCTGTCTCTACTAATGATTATCAGTAGAGTGGTCCAGATCAGTGCTCTGGGGGGCAGGGCAGTATGCCAAACAGCCCTACCTTACAAAGCTCTGCATTAAAACTGAACGGGAAACGGTGCCAAAGATGAAGGTAAGAAACATACATTCATCCTCAGGGCCCTGTGCACAATAGGGAGCTAACCAGCTCAAAGTTCCCCTTTAACAATAGGGACATTCTAGTTAATAACGGGCCCACTTTAGCCCAGTCAATCTTTCCTGTGCTCTCTATGGGGCGGCCTTTCTATTGGTGGCTTCTCTCTCTGAGAACTAAGGACTCGGGCGGTGATCTTTCCATCATGACTGACCCCTATTTTCACAGACATATGTCAGTGGAGCATCGGGGTAGCCAAACATGCCAGAAGCAGTGGTCATGGCGAATAAAGTTTATGGGCACCTTAAAGAGGTATACCAGAAAAAATTCACTTTCCCCATATCCACAGGAGATTGTTTGTTTGGGGGGGGGGGGGGTTTGACCTCTGTGACCCCCACCAATCTCCGTATCGGGCCCCGTTGGCCCGTGACTCTAGTCATTCCTTCGGACCTGACAGAAAGAGCCGTGTACATCATTCTTTTGGTGTGCTCGGCTCTTTTCGTCACTTCATAGGAGTAAATAGAGCTGTGGGTCATGTGCCGTACCTGCGGCTCTATTCATAACAGAGACGACGGGCCTGATACAGAGATTGGCAGGGGTACAGAGGTCCCCGCAATCACCTATGTTCCCCCTATCCTGTTGATGAGGGTAAAGTGAATTTTTCCTGGAATACCCCTTTAACCTCTTAAGGACATATGACGTACCGGTACGTCATATGTCCTCACTTGCACTTCAAAGCGGGGCCGCGCGGCGGCCCCACTTTGAAGTGCCGCGATCCCGGGTGCCGCGAGTAGCCCGGGACCGCTGCTATTAGCGGGCACGGTCTGATCGCCGTGCCCGCTAATTAGCTAATCGGAGGCAGCTGTCAAAGTTGACAGCTGCCTCCGATTACCGGAGGCAACGTTTCCCTGGTGTCTAGTGGGGGAGATCGCTCCTCCGGGACCTTGTCCCGGAGGAGCGATCTCCGTTACTGATGCCGGCCGGGGACGCGTCCAAGATGGCGCCGTCCTCGGCTCGGCACTCGTTCGTTTTCGGCTGCAGCAGCCGAAAGCAAACGAGTGCCGATCTCATGGATCTCTGCAGCATATCTATGCTGCAGAGATCTCAATGATAGATCACAGTGTATATACTAGAAGTCCCCTAGGGGGGCTTCTAGTATATGTGTAAAAAAATAAAATAAAGTGTTGTTAATAGTAAAAAGCCCCCTCCCCTAATAAAAGTCTGAATCACCCCCCTTTTCCCAGGTTTTAAATAAAAGTAAACAAATAAATAAATAAATAAACATGTTTGCTATCGCCGTGTGCGTAATCGCCCGAACTATTAATTAATCACATTCCTGATCTCGTACGGTTAACGGCGTCAACGCAAAAAAATCCCAAAGTGCAAAATTGCGCATTTTTGGTCGCATCAAATCCAGAAAAAATGTAATATAAAGCGATCAAAAAGTCGTATATGCGCAATCAAGGTACCGATAGAAAGATCACATCATGGCGCAAAAAATGACACCTCGCACAGCCCCATAGACCAAAGGATAAAAGTGCTATAAGCCTGGGAATGGAGCGATTTTAAGGCACGTATATTGGTTAACAACGGTTTGAATTTTTTACAGGCCATCAGATACAATATAAGTTATACATGTTATATATCGTTTTAATCGTAACAACTTGAGGAACATGCATAACAAGTCAGTTTTACCACAGGGCGAATGGCGTAAAAACACATTTCCCCCAAATAAAAGAAATGCGTTTTTTTTTTTCAATTTCACCACACTTTGAATTTTTTTCTGGTTTCGCAGTGTACTTTATGCAAAAATTCAGCCTGTAATTGCAAAGTACAATTAGTGAAGCAAAAAATAAGGGGTCATGTGGGTTTCTAGGTGGAAAAATGCAAATGCTATGACCTTTTAAACACAAGGAGGAAAAACCGAAAACGTAAAAACGAAAATGGGCCATGTCCTTAAAGGGTTAAGTAAGAGAAAGTGTTAAGGGTAGTCTGCCTTGTTCTACCCCACATCTGGAGAGGGCCAGTGTCCAAACCTTACTAATGAGGCCTCTGCTTTGGAGAGGACCAGTGTCTTAAAGATGTTTTCTGGCAAAAATATATTTAAATATATATAATTTGTATGCTAATAAAGCATTTTGGTGCAATGTGGGAAGGGCCACCACCTTCAGTGCACCGATCCATCCTGGCCATCCTTGGGCAGCGCTCCGGAGTGACATAGCTTCAGCACATATCATTGCAGAGGCCAGACTAATATTTATTAGAAGGGCCGACTGGGGTGGTTCAGTGCACAGACCATGGTAGTCCCGCTGCCCATGCACCAAGCTACCTCATTAGCATATACATTGAACTACAAAGTACACATAAATGAAGTTTCTTAACCTTCACCTCAGCACCCCATGCGCTATAGGGACATACAGTGAGTCCAAGAAGTATTTGATCCCTTGCTGATTTTCTTTGTTTGCCCACTAATACACACACTATCCTTCAGCACTTTTAATGGTAGATATATTCTAACATGGAGAGACAGAATATCAAGAAAAAAATCCAGAATATAATTTTAAAGAATATATTTTAATTAATTTGTATTTCAATGAGGAAAATAAGTATTTGATCCCTCTTACCAAACACACTCAATACTTACTGGCAAAGCCTTTGTTTGCAAGCACAGCGGTGAGACGTTTGTTGTAGTTAACCACAAGTTTAGCACACACACCAGGGGGAATTTTTTTCTTTGCAGATTCTCTCTAAATCATGAAGGTTGGTGGGCTGTCGCTTGGCAACTCTGACCTTCAGCTCCCTCCATAGATTTTCCATCGGATTGAGGTCTGGCGACTGGCTGGGCCGCTCCATGACCTTAATGTGATTTTTCTTGAGCCAATCCTTTGTTGCCTTTGCTGTATGTTTAGGGTCGTTATCATGTTGGAAGACCCAACCACGGCCCATTTTCAGAACCCTGGCAGAAGGGAGGAGGTTGTCCCTCAGGATTGTGCGGTACATGGCTCCATCCATCTTCCCAGTGATGCGGTGAGGTAGCCCTGTACCCTTGGCAGAGAAGCACCCCCAAAACATTATGCTTCCACCTCCATGCTTGACGGTGGGCACAGTGTTCTTGGGGTCATAGGCAGCATTTTTCTTCCTCCACATATGGCGGGTGGAGTTGAGGCCAAAAAGTTCAATTTTGGTCTCATCTGACCACAAAACCTTCTCCCAATAACTTGGTTCATCTTTCAAATGATCATTGGCATACTTGAGGCGCGCCTCCACATGTGCTCTCTTCAGCAGCGGTACCTTTCGGGCACTGCAGGATGTGAATCCATTGTTGCGCAAAGTGTTGCCAATTGTTTCCTTGCAAACTGTGGTCCCAGCTGCCTTCAGGTCATTTGCTAACTCCTGCCGAGTGGTTGCAGGACGATTTCTGACTGTTCTCAGCATCATTGCCACCCCACCAGGCGAAATCTTCTTTGGAGCACCGGGCCGAGGTCTGTTGATTGTCATGTTATACTCTTTAAACTTTCTGATAATTGCACCAATAGTTGTTACTTTCACATCCAACACCTTACTAATCTTTTTGTAGCCCATTCCAGCTTTGTGAAGGTCAACAATTCTGACTCTGAGGTCCTGTGACAGCTCTTTGGTTTTACCCATGTTGGAGACTTGAAATCTGTGTGATCTGTCTGATTCTGTGGACAGTTGTTTTTCACACAAGTGATTAGTGAGAACAGGTGGCTTCAGGTCAGGTAACACATTGATTGGGAGTGTCTAACTGGTCTGTAAAAGCCAGAACTGCTAATGAATACTAAGGGATCAAATACTTATTTCACTCCATGAAATACAAATCAATTAATATATATTCCTTAGATTTATTTTCTGGATTTTCTTTTTAATATTCTGTCTCTCCATGTAAGAATACATCTACCATTAAAAGTATAGAATGATCATGTCTTTATTAGTGGGCAAACAAAGAAAATCAGCAAGGGATCAAACACTTCTTGGACTCACTGTATCAGCAGGTTAGATGCTTTAATTTTTACCTTGGATTGTTTAGGGCACATAAACTCCTGCAAAATAAGGCTCTAATCCCAAAGAATCAATCCTAGAGGAAAGATAGAGGAGTTGTACAGATTCTAGAGAAAAGGACAGAGACTGTGGGGAGACATTGTAGAGGACACTCATAGGACCTATCATGGTTCTGGCTTGGCTTAGAGACTATGGAGAAAATCTTTTAAAATTAAATTTCACATCCCTGTGGCTCTTGATAATTCCGGGCAGCCTGGGATGGGTGCAAAAATATACGCCTACACCGGAGCAGGCATAATTTTTAGTGTGATTTACGCCTGCTTGTAGGTGTAAATCATAATAAATCAGTCACTGGAGGAGGCAGCTTCCTCCCTGCCTTGCTGTGTCCCACTTGCTGGCCCTTTAGGCGAACAGGGTTGCGTCTGGCGAATACTTTAAAATAATCACAGAGATGAGATATCTCCCCAGGTGCAGAGATGATAAATCTCTCCCTACATGTTGTGGTAATCAAATGCATGACCTAGGGCTGGGCAATATACTGAAAAAAAATACCGATACCGTCTCTGGCGTCGGTTAACTGAACTCAACTTCGCCAGGACGGTATTTGTGGGTTTTTTTTTATCTCCCTGTCTGAGCTATATGCGCTGTATGTGTCAGAGATCTCCCCGCTCGGCCCGGCTTGACAGAGCACCCCCTGGTTTATAAAGTCCAGACTTGCTCAATAGAATGAGAAAAGTTGTAGCTTTCCCCTCGGATTTTGTGAAGTAGACCTGTATTCTTTCAGGCTCATTAGTGTTCTCCTTGCCGCCTTCTTTAGTTAGTTAATTGATTGCTTACTTTCCCCTTCAGGTGTTGCTCTGTTGCCATTTGTCCCCCCGCCCGGGACGGCATCTCGGTGCGCCCTGCAAGGCCCCTGCTCCCAGCATGGCCTGACAGAGCACCTCAGGCAAAGCGTGTCAGCGCTGCAAGACCGGTGTGACAGAGCCCCCCCCCCCGCCCAGCATGGCTTGACAGAGCGCCCTCAGCAGGGCCGGCGTCATGTATTGTAAGTGCAGGGATTACAGGTCCCAGCATGCAGTGTGTCATAGTTTATAGTCTGTGCCCTCTTTATAGTCACACACCCCTGTCCCTATCTGCCCCTCCCGTATAGTCATACACCCCTGTCCCTATGTGTCTCCCTTGTATAGGCATACACCCCTGTCCCTATGTGTCCCCCCTGTATAGTCATACACCTATCCCTATGTATCCCCCCTTTATAGTCATACACCCCTGCCCCTATGTACCCCCCCATATAGTCATACACCTCTATTCCTGTGTGACTCCCTGTGTATACAGGTCCTGTAGTGTGTACATAGCTGTATACCTGTATATAAACGTCCTGTAGTGTGTACATAGCTGTATACCTGTGTATACACATCCTGTAGTGTGTACATAGCTGTATACCTATGTATATACGTCCTGTAGGGGTTGCATACCTGCATTACAAAAAGGGGTGTGGCTTTCAAAAGTCATAATTATTATTCAGTTATCGTTACCGCAGCTACATGTACGATTAACCGCAATATTAATTTACACCAATATCACCCAGCCCTAGCATAACTAAATGGTAACTGAATCCATAAATAGTAATCTTTTACCCAGGGCTGTGGAGTCGGTAAGCTGCAGCTCCCACTTATCGCTCCCGGACTCTTGCTGGGCTCCTGGATCTCCTCAAGCAATGTCACAACCTGGCAGATGGATTGCCCGCTCTAGTCCCTCATTGGCTGGACACCGCTCTAGTCCCTCATTGGCTGAGCGGGCAATCCATTAGCCGTGTCGAGTATTTTCCCCCAGTCATGAGTTCCGGTGGGGATCCAGGGGCTGTGATGCGGCACTTCGGGGGCACAGGGAGAGGTAAGTAGTGCTTATTTATTATGTTTCCCCCCTGCCCCTGGCTGCTGGAAAAGTTTACATTTTGCCAGACTTCTCCTTTAACTACAAGTTAACCCCCCAATTTTATAGTGCTGTACCATCTTCCAATTCACTTTGCAAGTGCAGTGCAAGCTATGGAAAAATGTTTCCATTTTTCTGCAGTCTGGGTTTTTAAAAAAAAAAATTGTCTTCTTTCTGGGTGGCACCAGATGCCACCATTAGTAATTATATTTATTCTTTTTTTTTATCTATCTTTTAAAAATAAAATGTTTTTAACTTATTAGCTCAAAGATCAGTGTATTCTTTGTTTATTTTCCAGACTATATAGTCAGAACATACAATAGGTACTTCTATAGAGCATTAATCAATCTTCAACTCATCACATTGTATTCAGGTTTTATGTCTTTAATTTGTTGTTTGTTTAGCGGGCCCAATGCTCAGCTAGTCTGTCAGTACACAATGGAGGAACCTGATGGACCCATTTAGTCGATCGACTGGTCACATCCATCATTGGTCCTGTAAGTAAAATGAAACCCATCATGTAAGTGTGTCTTATAAGCTGTTGTACTGAATTAGATAAAAACTAAGGGCCATTCACATGTTCTGCAATTACATAAAACACAAAACATCAAATCAGTTGACGAGTGGGTAGCTTGCTTGTCAGCTGATTTCTGGTACTTTTACCAAGGCTGATTATCGATTATTGTTTATCAGTTATCAGCCTGTGTAAAAGGGCCTTAAAGCGATCTGTCCCCCTCCAAACCGCTTGTACCTTCAGATAGCTGCTTTTAACCCAAGATATGTCCTGTGGTCCGTTCGGCAGGTGATGCAGTTATTGTCCTAAAAAACAAGTTTTAAACTTAAGTGTTGTGCCACGCAACACAGAAGGTATACACTAGTGAAGCAAATTATCCCACACTCAGTAGTTCATAAGTACAATCACTCACCAAGTCTGTTTGTGTGGGTATGCTTTGACTTGTGGTCCTTCACGTCAGTGAAGTAGATGTCAATAGGGTTAATTCCTCTGGTTTCCACGGATGGCAGAAGAGTCCTTGTAGTTCACAAGGTGCGCGCCCCGGCCGGTGGCGCGTATAGCACTTGCTGGAGTAATCCTAAGTGAAAGTCCTCTGTGACGTCACAGGTGCTACGGATGGCTGTGTGAGGCAAACTTTCTCGACGCGTTTCAAAGGTTCCGACCTTATTTCTCAAGAGAGCTCAGGGGAAAGGCCTGTCCTGGCTGACGGACTGTCCGCTCAGCCAATCAGTGACTGGAGTGGCCAGTCCATCAGCCGGGTCGTGATGTATCAGCTCCAGAGATCCTGGAGCCCGTCAGGGGTCCCATGGCCGGTCCCGCCGCTCACCGCGGGTACAGGGAAAGGTAAGTTAGTACTTGTAATCAATTTTCCCCTGCCAGACTTTATAATCCGCTGGACTTCTCCTTTACTCATACATACTATATCGTTTGTATTCATGAACTCTTGTCTAGCATCTGTATACCTTCAAAACCTTTCATATACAATAATATGTTTCTGTTGAGAAATAAATAGTGAGATTGATGTGGTTTTTACACATGTGGCTACAAAGGTAAAGTCTGTAAAAGCAATAAGTAAATTAAACTAACTAAGGATAAATTAACTGATCTTTGATCACATACATCTTCAGTTATAGCTAAGTCAGGCATAGCTTTGAAACTCTCTTGTTGCAGCATGTGCCTCAGGCGACTACTGTGAAAGCTCTCTGCTTGCTCACTCACCCACCTGCCATCTGGCCTATCTCCTCCTTACCCTGTAGAAACAAGCAAAAACCTGAAACCATCAACAGGTGCTTTGATCCTGACAGCATGCAATATACTTATTTTCTAAAAAAGAGAAAACACCAGATTGGTTTCTACTGGTTTCAGTTTCCTCTGTTTCAGTTTTCACCATGACCCAGCACTTATCCCCAGGGGACAGAGCTATAATGATGACCACAATGGTATATATATACACTCTATAAAGTATGTATCATATTGCGGTTTACAATTTACAGTAAATGTAAGAATATTGCACAGAGAAAATAACACCTCCTTTAAGACACTGCTGGTAAATAATATTTTACAAATGGAATTCCAGTGGGTAGCACAGGAGAAATTACATATAGACTAGATTTAAGTGTCAAGATCACACATTTTACAGGACATTAACTATATACTGGCTGTCATGTACTGATAATGTGAGCATCTATTTTGTGGGGTACACAATTATGCAAGCTGTCAGTTTATAATGAGCCAATGAAGCACTGCCTAATATTCATGATATTGAGTAGATCTTTGTGCCTTGTGAGCAACTATGCACAGATGAAATGTCCACTATAATAGATCAAATCTGTCAGATATGTTTTTTGTTTAATTATTTAGAATCAAGCCTAGACCAATTTCACTGGTCTGGGAGCCAGCTGAGAAAAATTGGGAGCCAAAAATTGCATATCATGTAGAAAATGATAAGCTGTTTTTCAATAACTTATTTTTTTTTTAAAGGGGCATCCCGCTCAAACATAACTTTTCATGTGTTGCTGCTCAGGATGGGACTAACAGTTCATCTCACACTTATTATCTAGTCAGTCTCCTTCCCCTAGTTCTAATCTGTCTTCGGCTGAAGACGTAAAAAAACAGTGTGTGAGCTCTTTTCTCTGTCTCCTCCCCCCTCCCTTGTGAGACAGCTTATGTAAACAAGTCTCTATCCACAACTTTGTAGCAATTTTGTAATGGTTAATCACAGTGAGTTCATCAGCAACTTCACCCCAGATTAACTCTTCACGAAATTAAGAAGCTACAGAGTTGCAGATAAAGTCTTTCAGGGACTTATTTACATGAGCCGTTTCAAAAGAAAAGGGGGAGGGAGGGGCAGATGGAGAAAAAAGCTCACACACTTTTTTTGTGTCTTCATCAGAAAGCAGTCACTCAGAACTGGGGGAAGGAGACTTAACAGATGATAACAAGTATGGAATGAATATTTAATAATTTTATTGGCAAAATAGATACTATATATATATTGTGCACTGAATAATACATTCCAGATACTGTAGATATTTAGGCATAAACACAGGCACATGTAAATAATAGTTATAAGTCAAGCTGGAATCAGTACATATATCTACATAAAGATTTAATATCAGTCTCAGGAATACCTGTTTACTTTCAGATGGAAAGTGTAAAACATGGCAATGTTCTGTAAGGAAATGGACATAGCCACATAACAGAATTCATGTGCTAGTCTGAGACATACTCACATAGTAAATAAAGGGGGTACCCTTATTTCGATATTTATGGTTATACACCTCTGAGATCCAAACCTGTCTTACGAACAAAGGCGCCAACCCTGTCCAGTTTGTTGTGGCTGCCAGTGGTGGCTGGGAAGCTGAAAACAGCTCAATGAAATACATACCTGTTATTGGGAAAACCTTTTGACATGTAACAGACATTTAAAAAGTTTTGATCAGTCAGGGTCTGAGTGTTCAGACTGCAACTGATCAGAAGAACCAGTGTAGACAACAGCACTGCTGTGCGTTGCTCTCCCTGCTCTGTGTCTGTATGAGTTGGACTGCTGCATAAACTTACAGGTGACTTAACACAGAGATGGGAGAGAACACACAGAGCACAGACTTCTCCTTGCTCATTCTCCTGATCTGTTGCGATCTAAACACTCACACCTTGACTGATCAAACTTTTGACATGTGTCTGTGACATAGAAAAACAAAAAAATTAACAGTACAACCAATACCACTGTTCACACTATGAAGGTGTGCGCTGCCATGGCTAAGATACAGACAAAAACAGAAGAGTGCAACTGCACACTGAACTTACTAGGACATAATATAATAAAGATATTTAGAATGTAAAAAACACCTATAGATCTTTTTTTAATGAGGTTCTTAGCAAACCATTTGATCAAACAGAATGTACCATCTCACAATGTTAAGATGAACCTCAGAGAGCTGGTCCTACACTGATACTGACTTCTTAAAGGGGAACTCCGGTTAGAGGTAGAAAAAAAATGAAACTTCTGCAGAAGCATATATCAATACTTTTCTATCTATCCCAGTTTTGAAACTACCAAAAATCCATTTGTTTTGGGGGGTTTTGTTCTGTTTTGTGTTTCTGTATTTCCTGGTTGAGCAGATGTACTCAGTACTACAGGTTCCAGAATGCAATGCTTTTCCTCAGCTGTTCCATCACAGTCCCCCACCCTGCCTATTCCTTGCCCAAAGCTGTTGCAGAACATCTAGGCTGTGTTCACACATTGCAGTTTCATTGTGTTACTGAATTATTTTCAGTACTATATCATTTCATTGTGGTCCCACCCGCACAGCATGCTGTATTTTCTACCTGTAATGCTGATATTGGAATAAAGCAAATAACTTTTTTAATTATTTTTTTTTCTTTTCCTTTCCACACACATATTATGATCAAGTATCTTTTATCTTTGAAGCTGATTCCCACAAAAAGGACTTTATTTGATACTATCTTACATGGGATGTTCTGTTTATGCCTTGTTTTTTTGTGCAGGTGGGATTGGCAGTGTCGGCTCTTATCCTCTCTGCTGTTTAGAATTATCTATTTGTGTTACTGCATTATTTTTGTGCAGATATTGCAGTACTGCACTGACACTCCAACATGTGCGAACACAGCCCTAATTTCTCTGTAGACATTTGCACAATTAGCGAAGTTGAAACACCTGCTTCTGGCCGGTCAGAGATGGTGAATCACGCCCTGTCCCCTCTCTGCATCATCAGCCTATGTCTAGCAAACACACACAATGTGAGACAGAGGCATGGAATATTTGTCTCCTAAGGGGGGATAGAAGGAGCAGGAAACAATGTGGATTGGCACAGAGGCAATTTTTTTCACTTCCTGGATTTCTATCAGCTACCAGTATGGCAGAACTGTACAGATACGTTAATACATTGTATAGACACATCTATATAACTTTTAATGTACTTTTAATAGAAAACAAGTTTTCCTTATTCGGAGTTCCCCTTTAAGCTAACACTAAGCCTATA
Organism: Dendropsophus ebraccatus; assembly: GCF_027789765.1. Classification (NCBI taxonomy): domain Eukaryota; kingdom Metazoa; phylum Chordata; class Amphibia; order Anura; family Hylidae; genus Dendropsophus; species Dendropsophus ebraccatus. The sequence goes on along the minus strand of NC_091455.1, from coordinate 88,658,186 downwards.
CACTGGGCATGTAGAATTATACTAGTCTCTGCTTAAAGGAGAAATATCAGAGTTAGACGAATCTAAGCTGCTGATGGTTCCCTATAGTGCATGGGGAGCTGAGGTGAGATAAAAATATGTCTCTTACCTTCATCCTCCGTATCATTCCCGTGCAGTTTTAGGCTATGTTCACACTATGTATCTGTGCGGCTGTATTTTTTATGCGGCTGGAAATGTGCGGCTGAAACTACGGCCGTGGAAGAAAATAGACATGCGGCTGAAAACATACGGTCATTTACTTGGAAATCTGGTTCAACTAAAAATAACAAATAAAATCTTTAGAAAGTGATGCAAACACCTGGATGCATCTGGGAAAGCAGGGAAACAGTTTACAGGAATCGCTATTACCGGAGTTTGCGATCCTCTGCAGTAATGCCGATGCCTCTCATGGTTAATATATTTAATTAATAAAACACATTTTCGTTGTAATAAAGTCCCTGGTTTTTAACCCGGCTGGTTATAAAAATAGGGGGGACCCTATGCGTTTAAAAAAATAAATAAATAAATAAATTATTTAAAAAAAACCGCATAGGGTCCCCCCTATCTTTATAACCAGCCGGGTTAAAAACCAAACGATAGCAGCCTGGTAACACCAGGGTGGGAGGAGCCATTGTTTTAGGCCCTCCCCAGCCTAAATCTTACCAGCCTGCTGCCGCCCAGTCCAGGAGCACCAATTTTGACACTCATTTTGGACCACTGGCACCCGGCTCTTCCCAGTACCCCTGGTGGCATTGGGTACTGGGGTAATAATGGGGGGTTAGTGTTAGCCATTTTATACCGGCTAACACTAGGCTCCGACTTAGTAATGGATTCCGTCTATTAGACGGCTTCCACTACTAAGTCTATAAAGTAAAGAAATAAAGACAAGACACAAGTGAAATTTTTTTTTTATTCAAATAAAAACACCCCCACACCCCTCATTGACCATTTTATAAAAAAAAAAAAAAACACCAAAGAACCGCTGGTCATCGACGTAGTCCATGGAATCCGACGTAATCCCCAGGATACCGATATCTGAAAAACAAAAAGGGAGAAACACAAAAAACACACAAACAGGAGCACAACACCCATCATTGTGAGCGGTGTTGTGCTCCTTACAGTATGCAGCATCTTTACAGATCGCTGCTTACAGTCTGGCCCCCAAGGGGTTAAGGGAGGATGTATTGCATCCCCCTTAACCCCTTGGGGGCCAGACTGGTGTCAGACTGCACCCATACCAGCAAGGAAGGGGTTAAGTGACCCCCCCCTTTCTTGCTGGGAGCTTTATACTCACCCCGATGTTGTCTCTTCGCTGGTCCGCAGCACAATGAAGTCACTGTACTGCGGAGCAGCTCTTTATATGTGCGCTCAGCTGAGCGCACATATAATTCTAAATGTTTCTTCTAATAATGCTATTGTGATAACATAATTAGAAGAAACATTTTTTCACTTAAGTAAAGTGATGATTAGTACAGAATGCTCTATTGCCGGCAATATGAATTAACGGCTTAATGGAGCTTCCTGTACTAATTAATATTTAATTAATAAAACACATTTTCGTTGTAATAAAATCAGTTTCGTTGTTCAATAAATTAATTCTAACGAATCCATCATTGTGCAATTAAATATACTGTCAAAAAATAAATATATATATAAATATACATTTATTTATATATATATATATATTTTAACAGTATATTTAATTGCACAATGATGGATTCGTTAGAATTAAATTATTAAACAACGAAAGGGACTTTATTACAAAGAAAATGTGTTTTATTCATTTAATATATTAACTATTAGAGGCATCGGCATTCGGCATTATTGCTGGCTATTTTTGAAGTACTCCGTACGGACCGCCTGTCAATCCACGGCCGTGAATTTGCACAGTTCCAGCCGCAAACAATGGTCTTGTTCATTTTTTACGGGTCCGTTTACGATCGGGCCGTAGGCTCATACATAGTGTGCACTGTGCAGCCGTATATCGTATACTTTCCAGCGTACGCATGAACCGGAAAAATCCGGCCGATGATTTACCGCCCGCAATACAGCCGCACAGATACATAGTGTGAACCTAGCCTTAATGTATTCCTCTGTCTGGTAAGGCTGTTTGAAACACTGTCCTGCCCCCAGAGAGCTGATCTGGTCGGCTTCACTGATAAATATTAGAAGGCACAGGCTGGCCAGGGGTGGATTGGCACTCCGGATGCATGGCAGTGCTCTAAACAGCCTTACCTGACTAAGGACTACATTAAAACTGCAAGGGAACAGCACCCGGTATGAATTTAACCCTAAGCCGACCCTGGACATACCTGTACGTCCAGGGCCGCCCACAGGTGTTCAGAGCGGGGCCGCACGGCGGCCATGCTCAGAACCGCCGCGGTCCCGGGTGCCACATGTAGCCCGGGACCATGGCTATTAGCGGGCACAGTCCGATAGCCGTGCCCACTCATTAGATAATCGGATGCAGCTGTCAAAGATAACAGCTGCATCTGATTACCTGATGCAGCCGTTCCCTGGTGTCTAGTGGCGGAGATCGCCCCCCCCAGGACGTTGTGCCGGAGGAGCGATTCCCGTGTCTTCACCCGCCCGGGGTCTGCGCCGTAATGGCGCTGATCCCAGCTCGGCATTCGGTTGCTTCCAGCTGCAGCAGCCGGAAGCAATTGAGTGCCTATCTCATCGATCTATGCTGTATTACTATGCAGCATAGATCGCAATGAGAGATCAGTGCACTTATACTAGAAGTCCCCCATGGGGGCTTCTAGTATAAGTTTAAAAAAAAAAAAGAAGTGTCAGTAATAATAAAAAGCCCCATCCCCTAATTAAACTGTGAATCACCCCCCTTTTCCCATATTATAAAAGAATAAATAAATAAACAAACATGTTTGGTATCGCCGCGTGCGTAATCGTCCGAACTAGGGATGGTCCGAACCTGCCGAGGTTCGGGTTCGTATGAACCTGAACGCTCGGCAGCAGATTCCCGCTGTCTGCCCGCTCCGTGGAGCGGGCGGATCCAGCGGGAGTAACGCCCTTAAAACTGGGATTATGGCTATGGCTCTATCCCAGTTTTCCAGGCGGTCCTCCCGCTGGATCCGCCCGCTCCACGGAGCTGGCAGACAGCGGGAACCATTACCGAGGGTTCGGGTTCGTACGAACCCGAACCAAACTCTGTTCGGACCATCCCTAGTCCGAACTATTAACCACATTCCTGATCTTGCACAGTAAACTGCGCAAGCGCGAAAAAATCCCAAAGTGCAAAGTTGCGCATTTTTGGTTGCATCAAATCCAGAAAAATTGTATTAAAAAGCGATCGAAAAGTCGCATATGCGCAATCAAGGTACCGATAGAAAGAACACATCATGGCGCAATAAATGACACCTGACACAGCCCCATAGACTAGGATAAAAGCGTTATAAGCATGGGAATGGAGCGATTTTAAGGAACATATATTTGTTAACAATGGTTTGAATTTTTTACAAGCCATCTCATAATATAAAAGTTCTACATGTTACATATCAATGTAATCGTAACGACTTGAGGAACATAAGTAACAAGTCAGTTTTACCCCAGGGCGAATGGCGTAAAAAAAACCCTCCAAATAAAAGAAGTGCGTTTTGTTTTTGTTTTTTTTCAATTTTACCAAACACTGGTTTCGCAGTGTACTTTATAAAAAAAATTGAGCCTGTCGTTGCAAAGTACAATTAGTGACAGAAAAAAATAACAGCTCAGGTGGGTTTCTAGGTGAAAAAAATGCAAGTGCTATGGCCTTTTAAGCACAAGGTGGAAATAACGAAAACGCAAAAATTTAAATTGTCCCTGTCTTCTAAGGGTTAAAGTGTCACTGTCGTTAAAATTTTTTGCAGAAATCAATAGTACAGGCGATTTTAAGAAACTTTGTAATTGGGTTTATTAGCCGACAAATGATTTTTTTGTCATGAAAAAGCAGTTTGAAGCTCTCCCCCTGTCTTCATAGTTTTCCTATGGACAGAGGGAAATGAGGCACCAAAACAGGACAACAAAGAGTTAATTTATAGCTACATCACCAGTCTCTGCTCTCCGATGTCACCACTGATCTCTCTGACCTCTGAATAGCACTCTGAATAGCTCCCCTGCTGTGTAATCCTTTGTTCTCTGCTGCTGACTAATCTCGCTCCTCCCTCCTTCCTCCTCCCCTCTCCATAGCTCTGACAGAATCCGACTGATAAAAAAAAAGTCAAGATTTCCTGATTCTGAGCAGTGGATGACAGAAAGGAGAGGAGGGGGGACCTGGGAAAAGGCTTTTTAAATGCAGATAATGGCATATTTGCCTAATAAACCCAATTACAAAGTTTCCTAAAATCGCCTGGACTATTGATGTCTGCAAAAAATATAACAACATTGACACTTTAAGACGTACCTTCATCTTCAGCACCCTGTGCACAAAAGGGACCTACAAGCAGGTTTGATTTGACTAACCTGCTGATAGTTCCCCTTTAAAACAGGGGTGGGTGGAGTGCACGGCCAAATGGAGGCCAAATTGCTGGCCGCGGATCGATACATGTAATAGAGATCCGTGGCTGACTGCTGATGAAAGGGAAAAGAAACACATGTTATAATAAAAATACCTGTCTGCGCCACCACTGAAACTTGTGAGCTTGTCTCTGAAGTGAGACCAGCTCAGAAGTTCAAGCAGCAGTTGTGGAGAGAGGTGAGGACATAGAACACCGGAAAGTGTGGACAGGTATGTATAAAGTTTATGCACAAGCCTGGAGGACAAAAATGGCTGCACATCGCACCCAGGGCCGTTTTAATACATTGGTGGGCCCAGTGCACAGCCCTCAAGAGTTCCCCCCCCCCAACCCAACCCAGTGTTATCAGAATCTGAGCTCCACACACCGTATAATGCCCTGAAATTGACCCAACACTGTATTAAGAGCCCCAATACATACGGTAGTTACCTTATAACTAGAGATGAGCGAACCTCGAGCATGCTCGAGTCGATCCGAACTCGAACGTTCGGCATTTGATTAGCGGTGGCTGTTGAAGTTGAATAAAGCCCTAAGGCTATGTGGAAAACATGGATATAGACATTGGCTATATCCACGTTTTCCAGACAACCTTAGAGCTTTATCCAAATTCAGCAGCCCCAGCTAATCAAATGCCGAAAGTTCGGGTTCGGATCGACTCGAACCCGGTTCGCTCATCTCTACTTTATAAAGCTCAACCTTATAAAAATATCATCAATGATACCATTACATAATACCGCCACACCATGACCACAATCACTACAGACCCTATAACATTGTGCAGTTACATCCAGTGACTCACAGGAGGCGTCTTCTCTGATGAGAGTCTTTCACCTTTTCTTTCGCTCCATCCAGCGTGGGCCACCATGATGTCTCCCCCGGCTGTGAATCTGCTCTCCAGAATCTGCCAGAGAAACATTTTAAGCTCCAAAACATACAGTAACAAGGTCCCCTGTACCTCTATACAGTAGTTACCCCCTATGTACCCCTATATAGTAGTTACCCCCCTCTGTGCCCCTATTTAGTAGTTACACCCCTCTGTGCTCCCACTTAATAATTAGGTATGCTCTGTGCCCCAATATAGTAGTAAGGTCCCTATATAATAAAGGCACCTCTGTGCAGCCCCAATGTTAGTATAGCCCCCTGTGTGCTGCGCTCAGTAGTATAGAAAGCTGTGTGCTGCCCCCAGTAGTATATAGACTGCTGTGTGCTGCCCCCAGTAGTATATAGACCCCCTGTGTGCTGCCCCCAGTAGTATATAGACCCCATTGTGCTGCCCCCAGTAGTATATAGACCCCCTGTGCGGCCCACAGTAGTATATAGCCCCCTCTGTGCTCCCCCAGTTATATATATCCCCCAGTAGTATATATACCCCCCTGTGCACCCCCCAGCAGTATATATATATCCCCTGTGCTCCCCCCAGTAGTATATACTCCCCCTGTGCACACCCAGTAGTATATATATCCCCTGTGCGCCCCCAGTATGCTTTCCCAGTTATATATACCCCCTTTGCACCCCCCAGTTATATATATCCCCTGTTCTCCCCCCCAGTAGTTTATAGCCCCATGTGTGCTCCCCGTTATATATACCAGTTATATATACCTCCCTGTGCACCCCCAGTTATATATACCCCAGTGCACCCCCCAGTTGTATATATATCCCCTGTGTGCCCCCAGTAGTATATAGCCCCCCTCTGCGCTCCCCCAGTTATACATACCCCTGTGCACCCGCCAGTAGTTTATAGCCCCCTCTGCGCTCCCCCAGTTATATATATCCCCTGTGCACCCCCCCAGTTATATATACCCCCCAGTACTATATAGCCCCCCTCTGCACTCCCCCAGTTATATAAACCCCCCTGTGCACCCCCCAGTAGTATATAGCCCCCCTGTGCACTCTCTAAGTTATAAATAACCCTGATGCACCCCCCCCCCGTGTAGTATATAGCCCCCTTTGTGCGCTTACCGAGTTATATATACCCCCGTGCCCCTCCCCAGTTATATATACCCCCCTATGTGCTCCCGGTTATATATATATACACACCCTGTGTGCCCCCCTCCCAATTATATATACCCCCCTGAGCGTGCCATCCCCCCCCCCCCCCCCCAGTAGAGGCTGCTGTCCCCTCTCGCGATGGCGGCGCTGAGTGACGTCACTCAGTGCTGATACCACTAAAGGAGGGCGGCTTCTTGTGACTGCAGGTATAGCACTGCCTGCGGCCACAAGGGTGAATGACAGGGAGGGAGCCAATGGCTCCCAACCTGTCAGTGATGCTGCTGCTGCCCGTACCTATGAGCGCTCGATACGAGCGCTCATAGCTACAGTGCAGAGCGCCGCAGGGGGGGGGGCCTGCAAGTGGGCGCCCCCTGGCAGGCTGCCCTGGTCGCACAGAGAAAAGGCCGGCCCTGCTCAGGTAGGGCCCCTTTAACCAGTGGGCCCGGTGCACGTGCACCATGTGCCCTCTGGTTAAAGCGGCCCTGATCGCACCCATGGTTCATATGAAAGCCTTTTCAGCTACATTAAAATCCAACATCAGAAGTAAGTATATAATTTGATGAAACCATATTGCCTCATGTACCACGTGCAGGTCTTCTGATACACGAGTCTCTACGCTGAACGACACAGTGCTGGTCAGCGAACACCAACCCTGCTAAGTGAGTGGAAGCAGGGAAGGGAGGCCACAGAATGGCCCTGCAACCCCACTGTCACAGGACCAAACCCTAAAGGCCCCCCCAAACGCCGCCGGCAAAGAAGGCAGTCGCCAAGCAACACAAGTGTGAACAAAGTGTTACTACTCACCAAACCATCAGCAGGTAGGATGGGAGAAAGAGGAGATTCTTACCATATGTACAAAGGTACTAGGTGCTTCCTGCAAATTTTGATCACATGGGTCTTACAAAGGAGGAGAGCTAGCCACAAAGAAAAGGGACAGAATACATAAAATATGCACAAGCCTGGAGGACAGAAATGGCTGCACATCGCACTCATGGTTGTTACAAAAGCCTGTTCAGCTACATTAAAAACCAACATCAGAAGTTAGTATATAATTTGATCAAACCATATTGCCTCATGTACCGTGTGCAGGTCTATGATACACATGAGTCCCTAGCCAAACAACACTGTGCCGGTCAGCAAACGCAATCCCCGCAAAGCGTGCGGAAGCAGGGAAGGGAGGCCACAGAATGGCTCTGCAACCCCAATGTCACAGGACCAAAGGCCCCCCAAACTCCACCGGTGGAGACGGCGGCCCCCAAGCAACACGAGTGTGGACAAGGTATAAAGTTTATTATTTTACACTTAAGGCGAGGGCTGCACGAAAGTCGAGCCGTATAATGGGCTTTGTAAGCGAACGCCGATCTAGAAGATCGGCATCCGCTTACATTAGTTTTTAGGCCGTGTAATACGGCCCTAAGCTAGAGACAAAAACAAAACAGAGCCAAAGCATGCTTCAATTGCTAAGACATACATTATACATAATATAAATATTTAGAATGGCAAAACTATTAAATATATGAAAGAAAACGAGGTTCTTGGCAAACCATCTGATCAAATATTATGTAGCATCTCATCACTTTAAGGTAAACCTCTGAGAGATGGTTCTACACGGACAATAGCAATGTCTGTAGCCCTTTGCTTTAATTGGCTGTCGAGCGGCACATCTATTGCATGGAGAGATGTGCGTCCGATTTAAGATTATTTTCTTTTTTAAACCATTAGACTCAATGGAGCAGCGTCGTAGAGGAGCAGGAATTTTCCTCACACTGGGGGGCGGGTCGGCCCACCTACAGTGCTTTAGCCCGGGTTGGTGCCCGGGAATAGACCGGCCTCCCTGCGCAGGTTTTGCTCAGCTGATGGTACATTCGCTTTAAAGCGACTTCGTACCCACAATCTGCCCTCCCCGCTTGTACCTTCGGAAAGCTGCTTTTAATCTGTCCTGGGGTCTGTTCGGCAGGTGATGCAGTTATTGTACTAAAAAACAACTTGAAACTTGCAGCCCTGTGCCAAACTGCCGTGGCCTAGAGTATTCATGTCCTAGGATTGCAACACCCCTCCTCCCCGCCCTCCTCATCATTAGGAATGCCCCTAGAACAATTTCTCCTATTCATCACCGGTGTGAACACTGCACGTGTGCTTGATGTTAAGGCACCTGTGCAGTGTTCAGACAGGTGATAAATTGGAAAAATCCTGCATGGGGGAATTCGAAATGATGAGAAGTATGGGGAGGAGGGACGGAGGGGCTTTACAATCCTAGGTCACAGACACTCCAGGCCACAGACACTCTAGGCCATGCCAATTTGACACGGCTGCAAGTTTAAAAGTTGTTTTTCAGGACAATAACTGCATCACCTGCCTAACAGACCGCAGGACAGATCTTGGATTAAAAGCAGCTATCTGAAGGTACAAGACCATATCTTGCAAATGACAGGAGGAGTACTCTAGCGGAAAAGTACTCAGTACTTATCAGCTGCTTTATGCCCTACAGGAAGTGGTGTATTCTTTTCAGTCTGACACAATGCTTTCTGCTGCTACTTCAGTTTGTTACTAGGGCCGTATTTTCCACTAGGCACCTGTGGTCCGGTGCCTTGGGCATCCGCAGGACACATTTTTTTAATCTTATTTTTTTAACACCCTATTGGTGATAGGTTGGCCGGGGTGAGCATTCGGCACAGACAGCCTGTATCACACAGACTGAAAGCTCACAGCTGCAGCCCCGCGGTGCCCGAACTTCTCTCCTGCTCTGTAGCACCACGATGACGTCACATGTGCACCGCCAAGCAGGAAGGAAGTTCGGGCACCGCGAGGCTGCAGCTGCGAGCTTCCGGTCTGTGCGATACAGGCTGTCTGTGCTGGAAGCTCACCCCGGTCCTGAAGCTACACTGGGGGGGTTACCTGCCCAGCCTGCCTCTGCCCGGGACTTCTCCCCCTGCCACCTGGCTGCTCCCTTTGCCCCCCGGTGCTCCCCCTGCTTCTCCATCTGCCCCCCATCTGCTACCCTTGCCTGTCACCTCAGCTGCCCCCCCTTCCCATCTCCCCCTGCCCCCCGGCTGCTCCCTCTGCCCCCCCCCCACACACACACTTCTTCTGCCTCTCGGCCACTCCCCCTGCTTCTCTATCTGCTCCCCCTGCTTCCCCATCTGCTCCCTCTGCCTTTCACCTCAGCTGCTCCCCCTGCCACCCCAGCTGCCCCCTATCTTCTCCCCATGCTACCCCAGCTGCTCCCCCTGCCCCCAATTTCTCCCCCTGCCACCCTAAGCTGCTCCCCATGCCTCCCCAGCTTCTCCCCTGGCCCCTGTCACCCCAGCCGTTCCCCCTGTCTTTATCCCCTCAGCTGCTCCTCTTGCCCCCCAGCTTTTCCCCCTCCCCCTGTCACCACAGCTGCTCCCCCTGCCCCCCAGCTTCTCCCCCTGTCACCCCAGCTGCTTCCCCTGCCAACCCCAGCTGCCCCTCTGCAAATGAGTTGTGGTCAGAGAAGTCTTTATGATGGCTGCACCAGATGGAGAAGAAAGCAAAAAGTGAGTGATGGCTGCACCAGATGGAGAAGAAAGCAAAAAGTGAGTGACGGCAATCGGAGAAGATGCCCCCTGTGAGGCATTAGTAACTGCACTGTAATCACTTTGTCTAATCACTTAATCAGTTTGCAGAGCCTGTGTACCATTGGGGTCAAAATGGGTCCATGTATTGTTTGCGATAGTGTACTGAGACAGTGCGTGGTCACTACAGTACACTAGCACAAACTTTTAAACTAGAACCCAACTACAACAGTTGCACACACTACTACTCCCAGCATATTCTGAGGGCTGCAGACTGTCAGGGAAGGGAAGTGACCCCAGAACAGCACTAATAGGGGTAGATGTTTTTGTTCTATCCTCTATTAGTGATGTTCTGGGGTCACTTCCCTGCACTGAGCCCCCACAGATCTATGTATTCTGATCTCCCACAAAGCATCCAGTGTATAATGCACCTAGGACCCAACAGCTGCAGGCACTACAACTCCCAACATTTACTGACAGTCTGCAGCCCTCAGGAAATGCTGGGAGTTGTAGTACAGTGAATAGACGATCCTCTGATAACTTCCGCTGTAGACAGATGTATTGCTGGACCTTCAGGGCTGATGGTTGTCACCCACAGATTGCAGCCACCAGGAGACTCTGCACACAGTGAATTATTAAAGGGTTCTCCTCTCAGAGACTACAACTCCCAGCATACCCTGAGAGTTGTATAATTGTAGGGGGTTCTGAAAGTTTTAGTTCAACTAAACATGTTATTCACAAAGGATTTGTCACAGATACAGAAGAATCCAGTAAAGGACTGGACCAGCATGTTGTGTCTCACTGGTTCAATATAGGTGGGCCCCAAGGATCATTTCCTCAGGTGGGCCCCAGGTACCCCAGTCTGACACTGGACAGAAGCGGTCCCCGAACTAAGACGTCCCTGGCCTCCTTTCTTCCTCCATCACGTCTGATTAGAAGAGCGGGCATCAAGCAGCGCGGCACCCCAGCGGCGCCCGGCAGCATGAACTCTAAATACAGGCCTGTTTGTGACAGGAACTGTCTAGAGCAGTAGCAAATCCCCATGAAAACATCCCGGCAGAGGTGGCAGCAGAGAGCACTGTGTCAGACTAGAAAGAATACACCACTTCCTGTAGGACATACGGCAGCTGATTATTACTGGTAAGCTGGAGATTTTTATATAAAAGTACATTACAAATCTCTAAAACTTTCTGAAACTAGTTGATTTGAAAACATTTTCTTTTTGCCAGAGTACCCCTTTAAGGGGTGTACATTTGCTACAGGACAGTATGGTCTTGCATACTCCATGCCCAATGAGTCAGCAGTTTTGGCCACACTGGGGGACATAACACAATATTAGGCATGTGGTTTTATTGTAATGGCTGTTTGATGAAGAAAAAATGGTTCAATTTGTAGTTTATTGTCAGGATGATAATACACATACATACTGGAAAATCTTTGTTATTGTGTAGTTCACTTTGGGCACACCAAAGTTACATATGTTATATGGGGATACCACCATATGTTTCAACACCTGTTAAGTGACAATACAGCGTAGTTGTAAACATTACAATCTTTGCTTAACAAACAATACCAGATTAATAGGTGGTTACATTACAAGTCAATAATCTATTTTCTCTTGGTTTAAAAAAAGCTGTGAGGCTTCTTTATAACACATATATGGAGCCACTCTTACATCACAAGGCCATATACACCATGTTGTATTGATCGGCCACAAGTCACAATAAAACTAGCTAAAGGGGATTTAGGGGTAAAACAGATTAATCGCCTGTCCATCAATGAATAACCAACCGGTACCAGAAGCTGTTGGCTCCATTCTTTGAGTATCAGTGGCAACACCTAACAGCAGATTAACTCCCATTCAAAGTGACTCTGTACCCACAATCTGCCCCCCCCCCCGCCTCGTCCCAAACTGCTTGTACCTTCGGATAGCTGCTTTCAATCCAAGATCTGTCCTGGGGTTCGTTCGGCAGGTGATGCAGCTATTAACAGCCCTGTGTTAAATTGGTGTGGCCTAGGGTTTCTGTGCCTGTGCAGTGTTCAGTCAAGTGATAAATTGGAGAAATCCTGCCTGGGGCGTTCCTAATAGTGAAGAGGGCGGGGAGGAGGGACGACACAGGGCACAGACACTCTAGGCCACGCCAATTTGACACAGGGCTGTAAGTTTTAGGGTACAAACCCACTTGACGTATTTACTGCGTGAATCAGTCTTAAAAATAAGCAGGCAAAACGCAGGTTGGCTTTATACGATTGTTCTGCATTAAAATACGCAATTGCGTATTTTTGAAGCGTGAAGCTACATGCGTTTTTCACACAGGTTGTTAACAACTGATGCTTTGCTAACAACAAGCTTCACGCTTCAAAAATACGCAATTGCGTATTTTAATGCAGAACAATCGTATAAAGCCAACCTGCGTTTTGCCTGCTTATTTTTAAGACTGATTCACGCAGCAAATACGTCAAGTGGGTTTGTACCCTAAAAGTTTTTTTAGGACAATAACTGCCATCACCTGCAAAACGGACCCCAGGACAGATCTTGGATTAAAAGCAGCTATCCGACAGTACAAGCGGTTTTGGGGGGAGACAAGACAGATTATGGGTACAGAGTCGCTTTAAGGGTGCCTTCACACCTACCAACTCGCAGCGAGTCGGCTAGGTCCTGGCAGATCACTGTCAGTACATACACGCAGCGGTCGGCCGCTTAACCCCTTCTGATGCCAGCCGGCCGCCTCCCGCTCAGCTCTGTATACATTACCTCCTCGCTGAACGGGGTCCCGGCGTCCTGCTCTCCCGCCCGGCCAATCAGTGGCTGCGGCTGGGCAACACACTTATTGGCCGGGCCCGAGAGCAGGACGCCGGGACCCCGTGGAGCGAGGAGGTAATGTATACAGAGCTGAGCGGGAGGCGGCCGGCCGACATCAGAAGGGGTTAAGCGGCCGGCGGATTTACATACACGCAGCGATATACACACATGTACTGACAGTGATCTGCCAGGACCTAGCCGACTCGCAGCGTTATTAACGCTGCGAGTCGGTAGGTGTGAAGGCACCCTTAGTGAACAGGAGCTAGGCTGCAGTAACCAGGTCCAGCCACCACAGAGTGAACAGAGCCAACTGTTACCAAACCCCTTCATAGTGTAGTATGGGAGCTGAAGAGCTGATTAGCAGGAGTGCTGGGTATCTGTATACGACTGATTATTACTGATAAACTATTCTGTGGATATGCCATCAAACTTTTTTGCTTTGGAAACCCCCTTTAATTATAGATGTTCTGAATAAGAAATATCTCAGTTTGAGAAATGCCTTTGTTATATAGATATGTGGAAACAACTATACAACAGTATATTACTGTGATGTAAGACGCTTTGTCTTCCTTTGAGTATTAATGTGCTCTTTCAATGTGCCAGCTCATACTGTCTTATTTAATGTTCTCCATAAGGACCGGATAGAGAAAGCAAAAAAATATATGAATTTAACTTTATAAAATTATAACGCTGCAACAATAAATTCAGTGTCCCTGTACATATCTGCAAAAAAAACCTCACAACTTATCAATGTCTGTGATCATGATTCTGTGTATAATGGTGGCCCTAATAACATATAAAAGTCATCTCATGGTCTCCTTGACAATGAATCTGATTTCATAGATAGGTCAGTCTTTGAGACAACTAAGTCACAGGCTGCTGGAGGCAGCTCTATCAGCTGCCAGTTACACTACAGATGACAAAGACAATAACTCCAGTGTTCTATTTGGTCTATTTTTTTACCTTTCAACAAAAAGGGACAAAAAGGAAAAACTCATTTCATTTTCAGACAGTGCAACCAGGAAAAGGACATTTAATGGCAAATAATGTCTATTTCAAAACAACAGTTGTTTTGAAATAATGGCAATTATTTGCCATTAAATGACGGCCATCCACTAAATTTTAACAGTGTGATAACATAGCCTTTCTGTGTTTTCTATCCACTCCAGGTTTTGATTGCAAAATACTGAGCCAAACTACTGCCTGGGAACATAGCCTAAAAGGGTATTCACATCTCAACTAAGGATGATCCGAACCTGCCGAGGTTTGGGTTCGTATGAACCCGAACGCTCGGCATCAGATTCCCGCTGTCTGGCCTATGGCTGTATCCTGTATCCCAGTTTTCCAGGCGTTCCTCCAGCTGTATCCACCCTCTCCACGGAGCGGGCAGACAGCTGGAATCATTGCTGAGAGTTCGGGTTCGTACGAACCCGAACCTCGGCAGGTTTGGACCATCTCTAATCTCAACTAAAATGGTTAAGCCTTTGAGGACCAAGCCCAAAATGACCCAGTGGACCGCACCAATGTTCCTTTTTGCGGTTTCGTTTTTTCCTCCTCCCCTTCTAAGAGCTCTAGCTCTTTCATTTTTCTATCTACAGGGTCATGTAAGGCCTTGTTTTTTACAGGAGTAGTTGTACTTTGTAAAAGTGTCTTTAATTCTTCCATAACATGTATGATGAAATGTATGAAAATATAAATTGGTGAAATTGGAAAAAAGAATGCAATATTATAACTTTGGGGGGGTTCCAGTGTCTACAAAATGCACTATACGGTAACAGCGAAATGTTACCATTATTCTATAGGTCAGTCCAAACACAACCATATGTAGGTTTACACAGATTTTCTAATGTTATATATGTATTTTTTATGAAATCCTTCTTTTTTGCAATTAAAGGACAAGTGCCACGATCCTCATTTTAAAAAATAAACAAACCAATAGTTGCAGTATACTTTCTGTCCTACCTGACACTATTTGCGCCCGAATGCGCGACTTTCAGGGTCCCCGTCAGCATCCCGGGCTCCGGTTCAAAATTAACTCACTTCCTGGATTCGGGAGCGTACCGCGTGATGACGTCACACGACGCGTCCCATAATGCACTGCGGTTAAATCATCATCCTATTGGCTGTAAACATACGCCCCTTGAGCTATTATTCCTCCCCCTGATGCCCGCCCCTAGAAAACTCCCCTAAGACCAACTATAGTAATGCACACCAGAGTCCTTACTGAGCATGCTCTCACTGTGCAATCTGTTTTCAAGACTGCATAGTGGGAGCAGCACTTTCAACACGCCGGAACCATCTTTATTCCCTGGCCTGCACATTCCACTTCACCTTATAGAATAAAGATGTGCGCCGATTGGCTGCTTCTGCGCTATTTGCGCAAGCGCAGAAGCAGTGAATGTACTCTGTCCATAAAAAACTGTCTGATGCTTCTGAGCATGCTCGCCCGGGCAGTTTCAATTGGACAAAAAGGATGGCCATACTCTGTAACAGCCAATCGGAACGCGCCGGTGACGTCATCGTCTGACGTGGAGCAGGGGGGCCGGTCAGAGGAGATGAAGGACAGCACAGAGGGCGGATTCGGCACAGTGACGTCGTCGTCACCCAAAGGAGGATCCCGGGCTAGATGGTGACGACGCCACAGACGCATTTGCATAGGCTTGATACTTCCTGGTGGGGGTGAGTATGTGTCATAAACCTGTAATGCTTGCTAATCGGTAATAGAAGTACATTGCAGAGTTATATAACTTTGCAATGTGCTTTTATTACTGAATAAAAAATTTTCATGGCACTTGTCCTTTAATTATTAAGAAAATGGTCCTATTGTGACTCTTATACCGGTTTTAGTTTTTCACCTTTGGGGCTGTATGGGGTGTCATTTTTTTGCCATGATCTCTAGTTTTTTATTAATGCCATATTTGTGTAGCTTGGACGTTTTGATCACTTTTTATTAATTTTTTTTTAAATATAATGTAACAAAAAAATTAATAATCCTGGCACTTTTTCCCCTCTTTTTGTCTACTTTGCTGCACACGATGACAATTGTTATATTTTAATAGATCGGACAAATACGCACGCTACAGTATATAATATCGTTATTCAATTATTTTTATATGTTTTATTTATATAATGGGATAAGGGGGTGATTTTAATCTTTATTGGGGGAGGGGGTTTGGGGTATTTTTAAAAACATTTTTTCTTAACACATTTTAAGTCCCCTTGGGGGACTTTTACATACATCTTTAGATTGCATACACTGATCATTGCTATGCCATAGGCATAGCATTGATCAGTGTAATAGGCGCTCTTCTCATTGAGCCTGCCTGTGGAAGACTCAATCAGCAGAGCGCCAATCGGACCGCACGGAGGAAGGTAAGGGACTTCCGACGGTCCACAAAAGTGATTAGGACCCCTGCAGTGACACTGCGGGGGTCCCTAATGGTAAGTGACAGGAGCTGCTGGGGTTAATGACAGGCTGCAGTGCGATTGGTGAAGCCTGTCATTAACAGTGAGGACCAGGGTGCTGACTGCAGCCAGCCCCTACCTGCTATGAAGCACGCTCTGCTCTGGAGCGCGCTTCATAGCACCTTAGAGACCTATGACGTACAGTTTTGTCAAGGGTCGTCTGGTGACAGACATCCATGATGTATTTGTACATCATTGGTCGTCTAGGGGTTAACCTTGCAGTAAGTTCCCACATGATAACGTCCCAGGACGTCATTATGTGCTGGAGCTCTCTTCACAGAGAGTAAGTACCTTACCGTTAATGTGCTGTCGTCCACCATTAAAGCCTTAGGAACACTTTGGTTTCTGCATTTAAAGAGAACCAATCGTGGACGAAAATCTATTTTTTTTATTCCCTAATTAGATGTAAATTAATATTTTAATAACATGTGTAAAATATTATTCCCATTTTATTTTCCTGTCTTGCGCTGGCTCTTTTGAAAAGAGTCGGCACGAGCCCGGAACTTCCCGGCATGCAGAGCGGCAGGATAGGATCCCATGATACTTTTCCCGACGATTTGTTATTACACTGTGTATTACTGTGTCTCTAAGTGTCCCTTAATCTCACTATAAAGATACAGACTGCCTTTGCAGTCTGTATCTAATACTTTACCCGATAACCTGTTCCCCGGCTGTTCCGGTGGGCGCCACCATCTTGGTGACGTCACTGCATTCCCGTGGTGCGTTCCAGCGGTGGAACGCAGTGATGTCATCGAGGCGGCGGCCACCAAAACAGTGGATCCTTAATGTGAAGAGTCCCTAAATCTAACTTTAAAGATACAGACTGCCTTTGCAGTCTGTATCTAATATTTTGCCTGATCCTCTGTTCCCTGGCTGTTCCGGTGGGCGCCGCCATCTTGATGACACCACTGCGTTCCACTGCTGGAACGCATCGCAGAAATGCAGTGACGTCACCAAGATGGCGGCGCCCACTGGAACAGAGAATCGGGTAAAGTATTAGATACAGACTGCAAAGGCAGTCTGTATCTTTATAGTTAGATTTAGGGACTCTTATAGAGACACATTAGGGACAGTAGATAGATAGCTGATAGGCTCTCTTTAAGTCTCAGGAGTTGCACTCCTGTCACTGTCTGATTAGGGGCCCCTTCAGTGTGACTGCAGGGGTCCCAATCGTTTTCCCTGTCTGCAGAAGGTCTGATACTTACCTCCATGCAGACAGCTTGGCAACTCTTCTCATAGAGTCTGCCTCAGTCATGTAAAGATTGCAGATTACACTGATTAATGTTGTGCCATCGTATTGGCAATGCAATAGTATAGCATTGACCAGTGTAATCAATGTAATGAATGAATGTAAAAAAAAAATTGGCCTGGTTATTAAAGGGGTATCCAGTGCTACAAAAACATGGCCACTTTTCCTCCTCTCTTGTCTCCAGTTCAGGTGTGGTTTGCAATTAAAGGACAACTCCCACAAAATTTTTTTTTGGCTTATTTAACACACATTACAAAGTTATATAACTTTGTAATGTGGTCTAATGGCCGGTCTGGCACCCTTCCCCCACTTTCTGACCCTGATTGGCTGAGCTTGCTGGAAGCCATGTGATGCGCTCCAGCCAATGAAAAAGGCAGCCGGTGCGCAAGCGCACTGGCAGCCTTTTCTCCCCCATGGACCCGCAAGTAAGAGGCATCGCTGGACGGCGGACGCAGGTGACGGTGAGGCGTACGGCGGGCGAATGGAGTGGCGATCGTCACCGGAGGGATGGTGAGTATGGTGTCTGTGGTTTTTTTTTGGGGGGGGGGGGGTCCCGCCGGAGTTGTCCTTTAAGCTCCATTTATTTCAATGGTACTGAGTTTAAAACCCCATTCAATCTAGAGACAAGAGAGGGGGAAAAGGGGCCATGTTTTTGTAGCGCTGGACAACCCCTTTAAGGACAAAATAGGCTGCAGAGGCAAGGGTGTCCCCTGCTGGATCAAGCGCTGCTGACTCTGCTTAATCCTTTACGCCTATAAACAGAAGCGGAGATCTTCAGTGGCAACTGGCCCTAAAGAGCCCCTAGGACCATCACCAGAGGTAGAGCGGTGGAAGGAGAAGGAGAGTGACCCAGTGCTAGAGCAACATCACCAGAGAACAGGGGGAGGAGCCAGCACTATGCCCCACCCACACCCACTACTATATAGGTACTACTACACCCCTTATCTATACCTGTAATACTACTACACTCCTCATCTATTCCTTTACTACTACTACTACACTCCCTCATCTATACCTGTCCTTAAGAACCACGGGGCGACTATGAGGAGCAAATGAGCACTATTAGCGCTCGCTTGCTCCTCGATCCCCTCTCGCTGCCGCCGCTATTACACGAGGCCGCAGAAAGCGGGTGAGTGCGGTAGGGGCCGCGGGGGGGCTTCCCGGGTGATCGCTAGATCGTCCGGGCAGCCCATAGAGGATAGCGGCGGTCTGCTGCCACTTCTCCTATTCCACGGAGCGACGGTCGATAATTGTTCTATGGAGTAGGTCCTTTAGAGATGAGTGAATTTACAGTAAAAAAACAAAAAAAAGTGCGTTGGCTACCTTTAAAGTCAGTGCCGCTCCTCCACAGTTGCCTAGAAAAGCTGGAGAAGTTTCCCAGGACTGAATCCAGCTTTTCCTGGCACCAGCAGCGGCACAGACATTAAAGGTAGCTGGCTGATAATCCGACTGCTGAGCTAACAAAGTGATTCAGTTCATTTTTACTGTAAATTTGCTCATCTCTACCTGTACTACTACACCCCTGATGTATACCTGTACTACTACTATACCCCTCATCCACTATACCTCTATTACCATTGCTACACCCCTTATCCATTATACCTCAACTACTACTACTAAACCCCTTATCCACTATACTTATACAACTACACCCTACCTAGATGGAGGCAGAAAGAAGACCTCCTATACAATATGGGGGTACAGGGAGCACTGTTACAGTAGAAAGCAAAACAAAATAGTATCTGAGGCTGCAAGGAGAACATTTTCTATTAAGAAAACAAAAAACAATAGTTTTCCATAATCTTTAAAAAAAAAAAATTATATATATATATATTTTTTTTTTTTTTTGGGGGGGGGACATATCACCCAGCCCTACCTGTTAAGTTTCTCCTTCCCCATGAAGCACTTTGTCAAATGCAGTTTACACAGATCATGTGCACGCTCTCATAGAGGTCAATAAGTTGATGTCTGTCTTAGTTTTGTTACGCCTGTTCTAAAAACAAATCTCTGGAGCTCTGCAGAGTCTGAGCATAATCAGGAGGTAAAGAACTGTGGCTTCTGAAACTTCAGGCTTTAGAAGTATACATCTCTAATCTTTCACCCAACCATATCAATTGCCACATTTATTGTGGTAGTATCCGCATCCTCACATCTCAGATACACAGGAATATTACTTGCAGTATGTAGCCGAGCAATTACAGATTGCTTATCTGCAAGCTTTCACCTTTGAAAGTAATGTTTGATAGATCAGGTGCTTATTGTTACTTCCTTCAGGATGCTGCAATTTGTTGAGGGATGTGAGTATCTCTGAATGCTTTTGGAACAGCTAACCTGGCATAAGATTGGGAGCACAGGACAGATGGTACAATATTTGAGCATTAGAGGCAGCACTACCTCTACCACTTCCAGGAGGCTACCACAACTGAAAGGAAACAAAACATTCAGTTTGTCACTATAGGGGGTGGACATATTCTGCAAAAGAGGTAAAACATTTCTAGGCCTCAAACTGTGGAGGGCAAGGCCATAGCTAAAATCTCTAAGACTCTGTAGCAAAACATCTTGGGCCTCCCTTAGGCAGCATCTGTTCTTGACTGCCAGTTGTAGTACACCATAACTGTAAGCTGCCATTGTCGTGATGTTCACTATAGCTAGTGAGGTCAGACAAGCCAGACAATATACATTGCTCAAAAAATAAAGGGAACACTCAACACATCCTAGATCTGAATGAATGAAATATTCTCATTGAATATTTTGTTCTTTACAAAGTTGATTTTGCTGACAACATAATCACAAAAATCATCAATAGAAATCAAATTTATTAACCAATAAAGGCCTGGATTAGGAGTCACACACAAAATTCATGTGGAAAACCCCACTCCAGGCTGATCCAACTTTGATGTAATGTCCTTAAAACAACTCAATATAAGGCTCCGTATTGTTTGTGGCCTCCACATACCTGTATGACCTCCCTACAACGCCTCCCTTCTAAAGGGATCTCCTTCCAGACCTGGACTAAAGCATCTGCCAACTCCTGGACAGTCTGTGGTGCAACACAACATTGGTGGACGGAGCGAGATATGATGTCCCAGATGTGCTCAATCGGATTCAGGTCTGGGGAATGGACAGGCCAGTCCATAGTTTCAATGCCTTCATCTTAGAGGAACTGCTGACACACTCCAGCCACATGAGGTCTAGCATTGTCCTGCATTAGGAGGAACCCAGGGCTAACCACACCAGTATATGGTGTCACAAGGGGTCTGAGAATCTCATCTTGGTACCTAATGGCAGTCAGGCTACCTCTGGTGAGCACATGGAGGGCTGTGCGGCCCTCCAAAGAAACGCCACCCCACACCATTACTGACCCACTGGCAAACTGGTCATGCTGAAGGAAGTTGCAGGCAGCATATTGCTCTTTACGGCATCTCTAGACTTTGTCACATGCTCAGTGTAAACCTGCTGTCATCTGTGAAGAGCAAAGGGCACCAATTTTGAATCTGCCAATCTCGTTCTCTGGTAAATGCCAGTCTCCCTGTACGGTGTTGGGCTGTGATCAAACCAACTTGGGGATGTTGGGCACACATTCCACCCTCATGGAGTCGGTTTCTGACAGTTTAAGCAGACACATGGATATTTGTGGCTGCTAAAGGTCATTTTACAGGGCTCTGGCACTTCTCCTCCTTGCACAAAGGCGGAGGTGGTGGTCCTGCTGCTAGGTTGTTGCCCTCCTACGACTCCCTCCTCATCTCCTCGTGTCTCCTGGTATCTGCTCCATGCTCTGTTCACTGTGCTGACAGACTTACTTGCCACAGCTCACGTTGATGTGTCTTCCTGGATGAGCTGCACTACCTGAGCACATTCTATGGGTTGCAGACACTGCCTCATGCTACCTCTATAGGCAAGAGCAATGACAAAATGCAAAAGTGACAAAAAAAAACAGCCAAATGGAATGAGAACAGGGAAATGGTCTGTGGTCACCACCTGCAGAATCTCTCCTTTATAAGGGGTTGTCCTGCTATTTCTACCTGTTAATTGTTCCATTTGCACAAAAGCAGGAGAAATTTATTCACCATCAGTGTTGCTTCATAACTGGACATGGTTATTTCATAAAGGTGTGATTGATTCAGAGTTATATTGTGTTGTTTAAGTGTTCCCTTTATTTTTTTTTTCAGCAGTATACAAAAGCATCAATTAAATATAAGATTTAGGTTTAGGTTTTTAACAAATGGCAGCCCGATATATACAGTCCTGAAGAAAGTTTTCATGGTGGTCGGGGCCAAATGACAAAAGATGGGAATAGTAAAACATTATGAAAGAAGCCTGCACTGTAATCACTATATGGTCAGTGTATGGGGTTAATGTTGGTCTGTGTATAGGGTTAGTGTATGGAGGTATTTTTCTGTCATTAGGCAGTGATAATATGTGGTCAGGATGTGGCAGTATTATTTACCCTTTGCATAGTGTTGTTATTGGTAATATTGTCATCGGTATACTGGGTCGTGTTGAAAGAGGAGTCCGGCCAGCATGAAAATTTTTCTGAAAGCAGGGGGGAACATAATAAAGAAGCGCTACTTACCTGTCCCCCCGCAGCGCTGCCTTACTGTTCGTCACCCCCTGGAGCATTGAAATAACACATTTACTATATAATGTAGAGAAAGTGCATGCTTACATTATAATACCGAACCTGGTGCTATAACTGCACCCACCAGTTACTGAGGCGACCTAACAACACATAACCTAGATCCCAACAATAACCATAGGATAGGAAAATTCAACAGATTACTGTGCCACATTGAAGGCTCCTTCAAACAAGCATCGTCATACACGCAGAGCTTGATGGGCCACTCAGATGGTTGGCAGCATTTCTTTAGATGTCAGGGCAGTTTGTGTCTACAATACATACCACCTGCAATACAGTGAAGCTCTCTTGTATCATGCTGCTTAGGCACCAGGGACAACAGGTATACAGTACAATCCTCTTTTGATTGTTAAAGGGAATCTGTCAGCTGTAATTCACATTCCAAACTGCTGTGAATCTTAGGTGAAGGAGACACATGGTACCTTTCATATATCCAGCTGTGCTTCCAGAATTTAGAAACATATTCAATATTATGAAGAGTCAAAGAAGCTTTTTAAAGCTCCTGATCCACTGCAGGCTTTAATGCTTCCACCCCCAACCCCCCCGCCTGATGGTTGTAAGGTGAGTCACAAAGGGGATGACGTGTTACAGCTTGCTGCACTGCAGAAGCTCGAAAACGCCTCTTTGACTCTTCAGTCTATAGAATAAAAGCATGTTTCTATATTCTAGGGGAAGGGATATTTGAAAGGCACCATGCGTGTTCTTGACAGCTAACAGTGTCCGCAATTTGTAATGTGAATTGCAGCTGACATATTCCCTTTAACCCCTTAACGACATTGGGCGTAAACTTACGCCCTCGCGCCCTGGTACTTGGCGCATCAGGGCGTAAATTTACGCCCGATGTTTCCCCGATCGCTGCGTGTTCGCACACAGCGATCGGGGAAGATGGCCTGCTATGATTCATAGCAGGCCATCTTAGCTTCACGGCACGGGGGGTGGTTAACCCCCCCCCCCGTGCTTACGATCGCCGCTATAGGCTGATCAATTCAGATCAGCCAATAGCGGCGATCGGAACCTTTCCGGGTCATCGGCGACCCGATGACCCGGAAAAAAATGGCGGTCGGTGCTGTCCGAGGACGGCACCGACCGCCATTACTGTAAAAATCGGGCCGGTGGCACGGCGATCAGAGTCCCACAAAATAGTAAATACCTGCCCTGGACCCCTCAGCTAGGTAGCCGAGGGGTCCAGAGCAGGTATTTGTACATTACTCACCTGTCCCGGGCTCCTGATCGGCGTCTTCCGGGTTCGCGGCGTCCTCGTCTTCGTTCGGGTCTTCGGCTTCCTCCGTGACGTCACGTTCGGCTTCTCTCAGCTATTTTCGGCTCCAGCGTCGGCTTTTTCCGTATTTTGCGCTCTGCTGCCCTCTAGCGGCTGATATGTGTAATACACTTATCAGCAGCTACAGGGATGTTCAGAATGTAGAAAAAAAAATTTTTTTCCAAATTTTTTTTTTTCTATTTTCCGCACCCTATCGCCGCTGAGTGTTGATCAGCATCGCACGAAAGTGCGCTGCTAATCAGCAACTCCTCCTTTTTGGCGTAGGGTGTTTTTTTTCTATATTCTACTGCCACGGTCTGCTGATAAGTGCCGCACATAAGTGCGGCATTTATCAGCAACTCCTTTGTTGGCGTAGGTTTTTTTTTATACTTACTGTAAAAAAACACGTAAAAAACACTACATTACACCACACTACATTGAATAAAGTTTGACAATACACCACTACATACCCCATATACCAATCCCCATATAAAGATGGCCCCCAGGGTGTTTTCGGTGTCAGAGGAATACGTTATTATTGCCTCCGACACCGAAACAGCCAGTAAGGATGAATGGGGGGGATCCTTCTTTCCTCCATTCATCCTCATCATCCTCATCATCCAGTGACATGTCTGGGGGGTAGCGTAGCGTACGCTGCCCCCCAGACACGTTTTTTCCGCCAGTACCGTCCCAATAAGAGATGACGGTATGGAGTGAAATTCTACAAACTCTGTGAGAGTACCTCTGGGTACACTTACAGATTTAGGGTACGTGCACACTGCGGAATGGCGAAGGATAACCCTTTGTGCATTCCGCAGCTGGCACCCACCGGCGGACTGATGCGGGCGCGCGTCTCCGCCCGTGTCATAGACTCCATTCTATGCACGGGCGGATTCCATCGTCCATCCAAAGAATGAATACGTTGGACAGAGAGCGGAATCCGCCCGTGCATAGAATGGAGTCTATGACACGGATGGAGACGTGCGCCTGCATCACTCCGCCGGCGGGTGCCAACTGCGGAATGAACGAAGGGTTATCTGTCGCGATTCCGCAGTGTGCATGTACCCTTAGAGTGTATGTAGGAAGGGACACCCGAATGCAGCCCCCAGATGCCCCCTCCCCCCCCATCCTCGGAGTTAGTAGGGAGATCGTCCGGGAACTGATCTTCCCACTGCTGGATAAAGGTTACCACCTGTACGGGGATAACTTTTATACCAGCCCCCCTTCTTCCGGTCCCTCGCTGCCCTGTAGCTTGCGGCACGATCCGTAAATATCAGAAGCCGTAATAGGGCCCTAATATTTAGCAGCCATGGAGCAGACCCAGCGCTTCTGGATATGAAGGACCCCGTATCGCACCAGGGCAACATTTTCCAGGTGACGTCCCCCACACTGGAGAAAGGGAGACCCCAGAAGAAGTGCAGAGTGTGGCGTAACAGGGGGATCAGGAAGGGCACCATTTTCCAGTGTGACACCTGTCCTGATCACCCCGGCCTCTGCATACTGGATCGCTCCAAGGCGCACTACACGTCATTGGGGTTCTACATTATCTAAATTCTGTCCCTTATTCCTATTTCAGGGGTCACGTTGATCCAGGGATTATTCTGATCGCCATTATGGAGTCGGGAAGGAATTTTTCCCCTGTGATGAGGCTACTGTCGTCTGCCTCACGAGGGTTTTTTGCCTTCCTCTGGATCAACACAGGTTGAGTTTGATGGACACCTGTCATTTCCAACCTTATAAACTAATAATTGGCCTAATACCCCCAAATAAATTAGAATTGTCCCTTTTCCCCAGCTAAATAGGTATGGCCGCCATTCCCATTAGAGGATGCCATGATGCAAATATAAAGCCTCTGTGCGGCCAGGACAGTAGAAACCCCCGACAAGTGACCCCATTCTGGAAACTACACCCCATAAGGAATCTAACAAGGGGGGCAGCGGGGATATGGCCCCCTGGTGACGGCCACATTTGGGACGTGAAAATGAAAAAAATTGTATTTTTTATTTTCTCGGCACATGTTCTACGTAAGTGCCCGTCACCAGTGGGGTCCATATGCTCACTGCACCCCTTGTTAGATTCCTTATGGGGTGTAGTTTCCAGAATGGGGTCACTTGTCGGGGGTTTCTACTGACCTGGCAGCACAGGAGCTTTGTAATTGCGACATGGCCTCCATCCTCCATTCCAGCCTCTAAATGGTGCTCTGTCCCTTTGGTGGCTTGCCCTGTGCCCATATGGCACATTATGCCCACATGTGGGGTATTTTCGTACTCAGGGGAAACTACCCTACACGTTTTGTGTTCATTTTCTTTTTTAACCCCTTGTGGAAATGGAAAAAAATCAAGGCTAGACCAACATTTAGTGTAATTTTTGTAAAATTTTTACTCTAAATCATTAATCTTGTCATGATTTTTTCATTTTCACAAGGGGTTAAAAGATAAAAAAAAACATTTAATGTGTAGCGCAATTTCCCCTGAGTACGGAAATACCCCACATGTGGACATAAAGCGCCATGCGGGTGCAGGGTAAGCCTCCGAAGGGAAGGAGCGCCATTTGGTTTTTGAAGGCTGGATTTGGATGGAATGGATTTTGAGGGGCCATGTTGCATTCAAGAGGCCCCTGTGTTGCCAAGACAGTTAAACCCCCCACAAGTGACCCTATTATGGAAACTACACCCCTCAAGGAATGTAACAAGGGGTGTAGTCAGCATATGGACCCCACTGGTGACGGGCACAAATGTGGAACAATGTGGCGTGAAAATGAAATATTAAATTTTTTACACTATAATGTTGGTTTAGCCTTGAATTTATCATTTTCACAAGGGGTTAAAAGAGGAAAAAAAAAACAAAATGTGTAGAGCAATTTCCCCCGAGTCCGTAAATACCCCACATGTGGACATAAAGCGCCATGTGGGCGCAGGGCAAGCCTCCGAAGGGAAGGAGCGCCATTTGGATTTTGGAGGTTGGATTTGGCTAGAATGGATGATGAACGCCATGTCGCATTTACAGAGCCCTCGTGCTGCCAAAACACTGGAAACCCCCCACAAGTGACCCCATTCTGGAAACTGCACCCCTCAGGGAATCTAACAAGGGGTGCAGTGAGGATATGGACCCCTTGATGACGGGCACATTTGTGCCATGAAAGTGAAAAAATGAAATTTTTCCCTTTCACGTCACATTGTTCCACATTTGTGCCCGTCACCAGTGGGGTCCATATGCTCACTGAACCCCTTGTTAGATTCCTTGAGGGGTGTAGTTTCCAGAATGGAGTCACTTGTGGGGGGTTTCCAGTGTCTTGGCAGCACGAGGGCTCTGTAAATGCGACATGGCCCTTGAAATCCTTTTCAGTGAAATTCAGCTTCCAAAAGCCAATTGGCGCTCCTTCCCTTTGGAGGCTTGTCCTGCGCCCCCTTGGCACTTTATCGCCACATGTGGGGTATTTCCGTACTCGGGAGAAACTGCGCTACACATTTTTTGTCTTTTTTTCCCTTTTTATCCCATTAAGAAAATGAAAAATTGAAGGCTAGAACAACATTTTAGTGTAAAAAATTTTTTTTCTTTTTTCAAGCCATATTGTTCTGAAAATCTGTGAAGCACCTGTGGGGTCCAGATGCTCACCGCACCCCTTGTTACATTCCTTGAGGGGTGTAGTTTTCTAAATGGTGTCCCTTTAGGGGTGTTTTTTAGTTTTTGGCACCCCAGAGCCTCTGCCAACCTGAAGTGGTACAGTCAAAAATGACCAAATATAATGGAGGCGTTGAAATTCACTAGGCGCTCCTTTGTATCTGAGGCTTGTGGTTGCGTCAAATAGCGCAATAGGGTCACATATGGGGTATTTCTATAAACTGCAGAAACGGGACAATAATTATTGGGGTGCATTTCTCTGGTAATAGGTTTATAATAATGAAAAATATTGGATTACAATAAAATCTCTGCACAGAAAATTAAAATTTTCAAATTCCTTACACACTTAGCTTTAATTTCTGTGACTCCCCTAAAGGGTTAAAACACTTTCTGGATATGCTTTTGCAGAGTTTGGGGGGTGCAGTTTCTGAAATGGGGTGCTTTGTGGGGCTTTCTAACATAAAGGCCCCTCAAATACACTTTAAACCTGAACAGGTCCCTAAAAATATCTGATTTTGAAATTTTACTGAAAATTTGGAAATTTGCTGCTAATGTTTTAAGCTTCCTATTGTCTAAAAAAAATGAAAGATAGTTTAATAAATGCCGCCAACATAAAGTAGACATGTTGCTTATGCTATTTAATATATAATTTATGTGGTATAACCACTTTCTGTATACGCAAAAAAGTTTCAAAGTTGGAAAAATGCATTTTTTCACATTATTTGGGTTTTTTTCATAAAGATTTGTTATGAGTATCGACTCCAATTTACCAGAAATGTAAAGTACAATATGTCACGAGAAAACAATCTCAGAATCAGCCGGATAGGTAAAAGCATCCCGAAGTTATTAATGAATAAAGTGACACTGGTCATATTCATAAAATTTGTCTCTGTCATTAAGGCCATTTCAGGCTCTGTCCTTAAGGGGTTAACTACAAATGGGAACTTTAGGGTATATGCAAGTCATTCCCTAAAATTGCTATGGAGAGATCAATGCTCACTAGGAAATTATGCTGTATATCTGTTGTTTCCAGTTTCTCTTTGTAAGAAAAAGTAAGAGTAGATATCATCCATTTCAGAATTTTTCCTTTACAGAATAAGCTGTCATGTGTGGATATGAGTAGTAACGCATTTTCTGACCACTGTATAATTTGTAACCTTCATTTAAAGCGTATCTATTATAAGGACCGTTGCCGGATCAGCTGTGACTTCCACACTGCATGGCTACAAACATACAGTACACCACAATGTGACAGACCACTATAGGATCAGTAAATCGACTGTACGTCTGCACAATCTACAGATGTGTGAATGCATCCAACTTCTTCAGCCACGGGTAATCCAATAGTTTTTAACCCCTTAGTGACCGCCGATACGGCTTTTTACGGCGGTCACTAAGGGTCCTTATTCTGCTGCCATCAGCTTTTTACGGCAATGGCAGAGAATAAGGCTCCGTCCCGCCCCCCCCCCCCCCCCCTAACCGACGATCGCCGCTATTAACGTTATAGTGGCGGCCGTCGGTAAAGGGGATTACCGATGCCGCCGCCTTTCATCTCCCCCCGCCGTGAATCTACGGCGGGGGGAGATGAAATAAGTGTCCCCCAGACCTCAGATCAGCCCCCCCTAGTAGGGCGATCACTAACCCCCTCCCCCGGTGGCCATCAGATCCAAGATGGCCGCCGCCATCGCTGTGAACAGACTAATGTCTGTTCACAGCGATGGAAAAGTTAAAATGAATGAAAACCCCATGCTCTCCGCCACCGGAGGTAGTGGAGAGCATGGGGCAGTGATCGGGGACCCCCCTGTGGGGTCCCGGTACAAGCGATCAGTGGTATATACTATATACCGCTGATCGCTTGTGCCACGTGCATCCCGGCACTTTTTATCCCCTGTCACCATGAATGATTGGTGACAGGGGATAAAAAGTGATGTCCCCTCACCCCCCAAGTCGCCCCCCACCCCCCCTGTCACCCCCCCTGTCACCCCCATCCCCCAGTCACCCCCCCTACCCCTTATACGTTACCTGATCCTGGAGCTCCTTCCTCTTCGGCGTCCTGGCTGGTTATGAAGTGCGCATGCGCTCCAGAACCAGCCAAATCTAAAAATTTAAAGTGACAGAGACCAATTTGGACTCTGTCACTGAACTATGATTACTGTGATAGAAAATATCACAGTAATCATAGTAATACAGTGAAAATGAATGTATAAAGTACAAAAAGTGACAAACATACAAAAAAATAAAACACACTTTTTATTATAGTAATTGCAGTTTACTCCCAAATTACCCCTAACCCCCCCCAGATTACCCGTAACTACCGCACGTTGCCCGTAACCACCGCACGTTGCCCGTAACTACCGCGCGTTGCCCGTAACCACCGCGCGTTGCCCATAACCACCGCACATTGCCAGTGACCCCCTCCAGATTGCCCGTAACCACCCCAAATTACATGTACCCACCCCAGATTACCTATAAGCACATCAGTTTATCAGTAACAATCCCAGATTGTCTGTAACCCTTCCAGGTTGCACATAACCCCCCAGGTTCCCCGTAATCACGCCAGATTATATGTAACCCCCCAGTTTGCACGTAACCACCGCACGTTGCCTCTGACCACGCCACGATGCCTCTGACCACCGCACCTTGCCTTTGACCACCACACGTCGCCTCTGACCACCCCAAATTGCCAATGCCCCCCTCCCGATTGCGGTGCCCATGCCAGATTACAGGTACCCACCCCAGATTGCCTATAAGAACTTCAGTTTATCCGTAACCACCCCACGTTGCCCGTAACCACCCCAGATTGTCTGTAAGCACTGCAGGTTGCCCGTAACCACCCAACATTGCCCGTAACCACCCCAGATTGTCTGTAAGCACAGCAGGTTGCCCGTAACCACCACATGTTGCCCGTAACCACCCCAGATTGCCCGTAAGCACTGCAGGTTGCCCGTAACCACCCCACGTTGCCCATATCCACCCCAGTTTGTCTGTAAGCACTGCAGGTTGCCCGTAACCACCCAACATTGCCCGTAACCACCCCAGATTGTCTGTAAGCACAGCAGGTTGCCAGTGACCACCCCAGGTTGCCAGTGACCACCCCATGTTGTCAGTGACCACCCTATGTTGTCCGTAACCACCCCAGATTACCTGTAACTACCTCAGGTTGCCCATAACCACCCCAGACTGTCCATAACCACCCCACATTACCTGTAATCTCATTTTTTTTATTTTATTTTAGTAACTGCGCTATTCTAATAACCATTACTAGCTGCGGTTTTGTTCCAGTAAATTGGCGCTCCTTCCCTTCTGAGCACTGCTGTGTGCCCATACCGTGGTTTTTGCCCACATATGAGGTACCGTTTTACTCAGAAGAACCTGCGTTACAGATTTTGGGGTACGTTTTCTCTCCTGTTCCTCGTCAAATTGAGAAATTTCAAACTAAACCAACATATTATTGGAAAAATTCGAGTTTTTCATTTTTACTGGCCAATTTTGAATACTTTCCTCTAATACCTTTGGGGTAAAAATGGTCACCACACCACAAGATGAATTCTTTAAGAGGTGCACTTTCCAAAATGGGGTGACTTTTGGGGGGAATCTATTCTGCTGACACTACAGGGGCTTTGCAAACGCACCTAGCGCTCAGAAACTTCTTCAGAAAAAGCTGCACTGAAAATGCTAATTGGCGCTCCTTTCCTTCTGAGCCCGGCTGTGTGCCCATGCAGTGGTTTATGCCCACATATGGGGTACCGTTCTACTCAGGAGAACCTGCGTTACATATATTGGGGTGACATTTCTCTCCTATTCCTCGTGAAATTGAGAAATTTCAAACTAAAGGAACATATTATTGGAAAAATTTGAGTTTTTCATTTTTACTGTCTTCTTTTAAATACTTTCCTGTAATACCTGTGGGGTCAAAATGGTCACCACACACCAAGATCAATTCTTTGAGGGGTGCACTTTCCAAAATGGGGTGACTTATGGGGGGGTTTCCTCTCTGCTGACACTACAGGGGCACTGCAAACGCACCTGGCACTCAAACTTCTTCAGCAAAATCTGCATTGGAAAAGCTAATTGGCGCTCCCTTCCTTCTGAGCCCGGCTGTGTGCCCATACAGTGGTTTACGCCCACATATGGGGTACCGTTGTACTCAAGAGAACCTGCGTTACAAATTTTGTGGTGCATTTTCTCTCATGTTCCTTTTGAAAATGAGAAACTTTAAACTAAACGTATATATTATCGGAAAATTTAAATTTTCCATTTTTTTACTGCCTAATTGTGAATACTTTCCTCCAGCCCCTGTAGGGTTAAAATGCTCATTATACCCCTAGATTAATTCTTTAAGGTGTGTAGTTTCGAAAATGGGGTCACTTATGGGGGTTTTCAGGATACCAGACTTCTAAATTCATTTAAAAAAAGAACTGGTCCCTAAAAAAAATCAGTTTTGGAAACTTTCACGAAAATCTGATAATTTGCTGATAAATTTCTAAGCCCCATAACACCCTAAAAAAGTAAAATATGTTTACCAAATTATGCCAGAATAAAGAAGACATATTGGTAATGTGACTTAGTAACTAATTTATGTGCTACGACGTTCTTTTTTTAGAAGCAGAGAATTTCAAAGTAGTGACCAAATTTTGCCACTAACATAAAGTGCCATATGTGACGAAAAAACTATCTCAGAATCGCTAGCATACGTTAAAGCATCACTGAGCTATAAGAGCATAAAGTGAGACAGGTCAGATTTTGAAAAATTAGCCTGGTCATTAAGGCCCAAACTAGCTGCAGCACGAAGGGGTTAAACACCATGTGGATTCAACACCTTAGGGAAAAAAAGCAAGTAATGCTTTGCACATACACTCACCGGCCACTTTATTAGGTACACCTGTCCAACTGCATGTTACCACTTAATTTCTAATCAGCCAATCACATGGCGGCAACTCAGTACATTTAGGCATGTAGACATGGTCAATACAATCTCCTGCAGTTCAAACCGAGCATCAGTATGGGGAAGATAGGTGATTTGAGTGCCTTTGAACGTGACATGGTTGTTGGTGCCAGAAGGGCTGGTCTGAGTATTTCAGAAACTGCTGATCTACTGGGATTTTCACAATACAACCATCTCTAGGGTTTACAGAGAATGGTCCGAAAAAGAAAAAACATCCAGTGAGCGGCAGTTCTGTGGGCGGAAATGCCTTGTTGATGCCAGAGGTCAGAGGAGAATGGGCAGACTGGTTCGAGCTGATAGAAAGGCAACAGTGACTCAAATAGCCAACCGTTACAACCAAGGTAGGCAGAAGAGCATCTCTGAACGCACACTACGTTGAACTTTGAGGCAGATGGGCTACAGCAGCAGAAGACCACACCAGGTGCCACTCCTTTCAGCTAAGAACAGGAAACTGAGGCTACAATTTGCACAAGCTCATCGAAATTGGACAGTAGAAGATTGGAAAAACGTTGCCTGGTCTGATGAGTCTGGATTTCTGCTGCGACATTCGGATGGTAGGGTTAGAATTTGGCATCAACAACATGAAAGCATGGATCCATCCTGCCTTGTATCAACGGTTCAGGCTGGTGGTGGTGTCATGGTGTGGGGAATATTTTCTTGGCACTCTTTGGGCCCCTTGGTACCAATTGAGCATCGTTGCAATGCCACAGCCTACCTGAGTATTGTTGCTGACCATGTCCATCCCTTTATGACCACAATGTACCCAACATCTGATGGCTACTTTCAGCAGGATAATGCGCCATGTCATAAAGCTAGAATCATCTCAGACTGGTTTCTTGAACATGACAATGAGTTCACTGTACTCAAGTGGCCTCCACAGTCACCAGATCTCAATCCAATAGAGCATCTTTGGGATGTGGTGGAACGGGAGATTCGCATCATGGATGTGCAGCCGACAAATCTGCGGCAACTGTGTGATGCCATCATGTCAATATGGACCAAAATCTCTGAGGAATGCTTCCAGCACCTTGTTGTATCTATGCCACGAAGAATTGAGGCAGTTCTGAAGGCAAAAGGGGGTCCAACCCGTTACTAGCATGGTGTACCTAATAAAGTGGCCGGTGAGTGTATGAGTACTGTATTTTGTTAACCATTTGAATACCGCAGTATTCTGGGATATGTATTACAATAATAATCTAGCACAGAAGGTCCAGAGTTGCAAAGTTAAATAAGAATCTTGTATATAGAAAAAAGGCTGTGTATACAATAAGGAACTGTTCACATTATGCGATTGTTTTTATATACGACTGGCACCAATAGTAACAAACACAAGAACTCGCAGCACTCAGGATATAATGGAAAAAGCTGGGTGCCAGATCTCCCACCTGGGTCCACAGGTGGAAATATACAGTCCAATGGATAAGACAGCAGCACTCCAAAATCAAGAAGAATGGTAAATTTATTATTAAATTATTATTATTATTATTATTAAATTATTATTATTATGAAAACGTGTTAATAAATAAACCATTCCTAATGATTTTGGAGTGCTGCTGTCATATCCATAAGTACCAATAGTAGTGATGGTGGTCGTGTAGGTATGGTTTAAAAAAGTAAAGTTTTAAAAGATTTTCTGCAAGTTTTTTAGCATTTCTAAACTAGTATTTACACAAGCTTTATGGGTGGTGAGTGATGAGTGGAAAGCCTAGATTTACCCTTCAGTAAGTGACCATCATATTTAGCACGGTAAGAGGAGGCAGGGGGCACGCCTGTCACTGTATACAGCAGAGCACGCCTGGCACTGTATACAGCAGAGCACACCCTCCCGCTCTCCTGTGTGTAGTGAGGAGGCAGGTGGCACGGCTGGCACTGCATACAGCAGAGCACACCCTCCCTCTCCTGTGTAGTGAGGAGGCAGGGGGCACGCCTGGCACTGTATACAGAAGAGCACACCCTCCCTCTCCTGTGTGTAGTGAGAGGAGGCAGGGGGCACGCCTGGCACTGTATACAGTAGAGAACACCCTCCCTCTCCTGTGTAATTAGAGGTAGGGAGCACACCTGGCACTGTATACAGCAGAGCACGCCTGGCACTGTATACAGCAGAGCACACCCTCCCGCTCTCCTGTGTGTAGTGAGGAGGCAGGTGGCACGGCTGGCACTGCATACAGCAGAGCACACCCTCCCTCTCCTGTGTAGTGAGGAGGCAGGGGGCACGCCTGGCACTGTATACAGAAGAGCACACCCTCCCTCTCCTGTGTGTAGTGAGAGGAGGCAGGGGGCACGCCTGGCACTGTATACAGTAGAGAACACCCTCCCTCTCCTGTGTAATTAGAGGTAGGGAGCACACCTGGCACTGTATACAGCAGAGCACGCCTGGCACTGTATACAGCAGAGCACACTCTCCCTCTCCTGTGTAGTGAGGAAGCAGGGGGCGCGCCTGGCACTGTATACAGCAGAGCACGCCTGGCACTGTATACAGCAGAGCACGCCTGCCACTGTATACAGCAGAGCACACCCTCCCTCTCTCCTGTGTGTAGTGAGGAGGCAGGGGGCACGCCTGGCACTGTATACACTAGAGCATGCCTGGCACTGTATACAGCAGAGCACGCCTGGCACTGTATACAGCAGAGCACACCCTACCGCTCTCCTGTGTGTAGTTAGAGGAGGCAGGGGACACGCCTGGCACTGTATACAGCAGAGCATGCCTGGCACTGTATACAGCAGAGAACACCCTCCCTCTCCTGTGTAGTGAGGAGGCAGGGGGCACGCCTGGCACTGTATACAGCAGAGCACACCCTCCCGCTCTCCTGTGTGTAGTGAGGAGGCAGGGGGCACGCCTGGCACTGTATACTGCAGAGCACACCCTCCCTTTCCTGTGTGTAGTGAGAGGAGGCAGGGGGCACGCCTGGCACTGTATACAGCAGAGCACACCTGGCACTGTATACAGCAGAGCACACCCTCCCTCTCCTGTGTGAAGTGAGGAGGCAGGGGGCACGCCTGGCACTGTATACTGCAGAGCACACACTCCCTCTCCTGTGTAGTTAGGAGGTAGGGGGCACGCCTGGCACTGTATACAGCAGAGAACACCCTCCCTCTCCTGTGTAATTAGAGGTAGGGAGCACACCTGGCACTGTATACAGCAGAGCACACTCTCTCTCTCCTGTGTAGTGAGGAAGCAGGGGGCGCGCCTGGCACTGTATACAGCAGAGCACGCCTGGCACTGTATACAGCAGAGCACACCCTCCCTCTCTCCTGTGTGAAGTGAGGAGGCAGGGGGCACACCTGGCACTGTATACAGCAGAGCACACCCTCCCTCTCCTGTGTGTAGTGAGGAGGTAGGGGGCACACCTGGCACTGTATACAGCAGAGCACACCTGGCACTGTATACAGCAAAGCACGCCTGGCACTGTATACAGCAAAGCACGCCTGGCACTGTATACAGCAAAGCACGCCTGGCACTGTATACAGCAAAGCACGCCTGGCACTGTTTACAGCAGAGCACACCCTCCCTCTCCTGTGTAGTGAAAGGCAGCAGAGCACGCTTGGCACTGTATACAGCAGAGCACGCCTGTTACTGTATACAGCAGAGCACACCCTCCCTCTCCTGTGTGTAGTGAGGAGGCAGGGGGCACGCCTGGCACTGTATACAGCAGAGCACGCCTGGCACTGTATACAGCAGAGCACACCCTCCCTCTCCTGTGTGTAGTGAGGAGGTAGGGGGCACGCCTGGCACTGTATACAGCAGAGCACGCCTGGCACTGTATACAGCAGAGCGCGCCTGGCACTGTATACAGCAGGGCACACCCTCCCGCTCTCCTGTGCAGTGAGGAGGCAGGGGGCACGCCTGGCACTGTATACAGCAGAGCACGCTTGGCACTGTATACAGCAGAGCACGCCTGTTACTGTATACAGCAGAGCACACCCTCCCTCTCCTGTGTAGTGAAAGGCAGCAGAGCACGCTTGGCACTGTATACAGCAGAGCACGCCTGTTACTGTATACAGCAGAGCACACCCTCCCTCTCCTGTGTGTAGTGAGGAGGCAGGGGGCACGCCTGGCACTGTATACAGCAGAGCACGCCTGGCGCTGTATACAGCAGAGCACACCCTCCCTCCCCTGTGTGAAGTGAGGAGGCAGGGGGCACGCCTGGCACTGTATACAGCAGAGCACACCCTCCCTCTCCTGTGTGTAGTGAGGAGGTAGGGGGCACGCCTGGCACTGTATACAGCAGAGCACGCCTGGCACTGTATACAGCAGAGCGCGCCTGGTACTGTATACAGCAGGGCACACCCTCCCGCTCTCCTGTGCAGTGAGGAGGCAGGGGGCATGCCTGGCACTGTATACAGCAGAGCACACCCTCCCTCTCCTGTGTGTAGTGAGGAGGCAGGGGCACGCCTGGCACTGTATACAGCAGAGCACACCTGGCACTGTATACAGCAGAGCACGCCTGGCACTGTATACAGCAGAGCACGCCTGGCACTGTATACAGCAGAGCACACCCTCCCTCTACTGTGTGTAGTGAGGAGGCAGGGGGCACGCCTGGCACTGTATACAGCAGAGCGCGCCTGGCACTGTATACAGCAGAGCACGCCTGGCACTGTATACAGCAGAGCACGCCTGGCACTGGCACTGTATACAGCAGAGCGCGCCTGGCACTGTATACAGCAGAGCACGCCTGGCACTGGCACTGTATACAGCAGAGCGCGCCTGGCACTGTATACAGCAGAGCGCGCCTGGCACTGTATACAGCAAAGCACGCCTGGCACTGTATACAGCAAAGCACGCCTGGCACTGTTTACAGCAGAGCACACCCTCCCTCTCCTGTGTAGTGAAAGGCAGCAGAGCACGCTTGGCACTGTATACAGCAGAGCACGCCTGTTACTGTATACAGCAGAGCACACCCTCCCTCTCCTGTGTGTAGTGAGGAGGCAGGGGGCACGCCTGGCACTGTATACAGCAGAGCACGCCTGGCACTGTATACAGCAGAGCACACCCTCCCTCTCCTGTGTGTAGTGAGGAGGTAGGGGGCACGCCTGGCACTGTATACAGCAGAGCACGCCTGGCACTGTATACAGCAGAGCGCGCCTGGCACTGTATACAGCAGGGCACACCCTCCCGCTCTCCTGTGCAGTGAGGAGGCAGGGGGCACGCCTGGCACTGTATACAGCAGAGCACGCTTGGCACTGTATACAGCAGAGCACGCCTGTTACTGTATACAGCAGAGCACACCCTCCCTCTCCTGTGTAGTGAAAGGCAGCAGAGCACGCTTGGCACTGTATACAGCAGAGCACGCCTGTTACTGTATACAGCAGAGCACACCCTCCCTCTCCTGTGTGTAGTGAGGAGGCAGGGGGCACGCCTGGCACTGTATACAGCAGAGCACGCCTGGCGCTGTATACAGCAGAGCACACCCTCCCTCCCCTGTGTGAAGTGAGGAGGCAGGGGGCACGCCTGGCACTGTATACAGCAGAGCACACCCTCCCTCTCCTGTGTGTAGTGAGGAGGTAG
The DNA here is from genome assembly GCF_027789765.1 of Dendropsophus ebraccatus. NCBI lineage: Eukaryota > Metazoa > Chordata > Amphibia > Anura > Hylidae > Dendropsophus > Dendropsophus ebraccatus. The sequence goes on along the minus strand of NC_091455.1, from coordinate 88,620,653 downwards.
GGGGCACGCCTGGCACTGTATACAGCAGAGCACGCCTGGCACTGTATACAGCAGAGCGCGCCTGGTACTGTATACAGCAGGGCACACCCTCCCGCTCTCCTGTGCAGTGAGGAGGCAGGGGGCATGCCTGGCACTGTATACAGCAGAGCACACCCTCCCTCTCCTGTGTGTAGTGAGGAGGCAGGGGCACGCCTGGCACTGTATACAGCAGAGCACACCTGGCACTGTATACAGCAGAGCACGCCTGGCACTGTATACAGCAGAGCACGCCTGGCACTGTATACAGCAGAGCACACCCTCCCTCTACTGTGTGTAGTGAGGAGGCAGGGGGCACGCCTGGCACTGTATACAGCAGAGCGCGCCTGGCACTGTATACAGCAGAGCGCGCCTGGCACTGTATACAGCAGAGCACGCCTGGCACTGGCACTGTATACAGCAGAGCACGCCTGGCACTGTATACAGCAGAGCGCGCCTGGCACTGTATACAGCAGAGCGCGCCTGGCACTGTATACAGCAGAGCGCGCCTGGCACTGTATACAGCAGAGCGCGCCTGGCACTGTATACAGCAAAGCGCGCCTGGCACTGTATACAGCAAAGCGCGCCTGGCACTGTATACAGCAGAGCGCGCCTGGCACTGTATACAGCAGAGCGCGCCTGGCACTGTATACAGCAGAGCGCGCCTGGCACTGTATACAGCAGAGCACGCCTGGCACTGTATACAGCAGAGAACACCCTCCCTCTCCTGTGTGTAGTGAGAGGAGGTAGGGGGCACGCCTGGCACTGTATACAGCAGAGCACGCCTGGCACTGTATACAGCAGAGCACGCCTGGCACTGTATACAGCAGAGCACGCCTGGCACTGTATACAGCAGAGCACGCCTGGCACTGTATACAGCAGAGCACGCCTGGCACTGTATACAGCAGAGCACTCTGGCACTGTATACAGCAGAGCACGCCTGGCACTGTATACAGCAGAGCACTCTGGCACTGTATACAGCAGAGCGCGCCTGGCACTGTATACAGCAGAGCACGCCTGGCACTGGCACTGTATACAGCAGAGCGCGCCTGGCACTGTATACAGCAGAGCGCGCCTGGCACTGTATACAGCAGAGCACGCCTGGCACTGTATACAGCAGAGCACGCCTGGCACTGTATACAGCAGAGCACGCCTGGCACTGTATACAGCAGAGCACGCCTGGCACTGTATACAGCAGAGCACGCCTGGCACTGTATACAGCAGAGCACGCCTGGCACTGTATACAGCAGAGCACGCCTGGCACTGTATACAGCAGAGCACGCCTGGCACTGTATACAGCAGAGCACGCCTGGCACTGTATACAGCAGAGCACGCCTGGCACTGTATACAGCAGAGCACGCCTGGCACTGTATACAGCAGAGCACGCCTGGCACTGTATACAGCAGAGCACGCCTGGCACTGTATACAGCAGAGCACGCCTGGCACTGTATACAGCAGAGCACGCCTGGCACTGTATATAGCAGAGCACTCTGGCACTGTATACAGCAGAGCACGCCTGGCACTGTATACAGCAGAGCACGCCTGGCACTGTATACAGCAGAGCACGCCTGGCACTGTATATAGCAGAGCACTCTGGCACTGTATACAGCAGAGCACGCCTGGCACTGTATACAGCAGAGCACGCCTGGCACTGTATACAGCAGAGCACGCCTGGCACTGTATACAGCAGAGCACGCCTGGCACTGTATACAGCAGAGCACGCCTGGCACTGTATACAGCAGAGCACTCTGGCACTGTATACAGCAGAGCACGCCTGGCACTGTATACAGCAGAGCACGCCTGGCACTGTATACAGCAGAGCACGCCTGGCACTGTATACAGCAGAGCACGCCCGGCACTGTATACAGCAGAGCACGCCCGGCACTGTATACAGCAGAGCACGCCCGGCACTGTATACAGCAGAGCACGCCTGGCACTGTATACAGCAGAGCACGCCTGGCACCTTATACAGCAGAGCACGCCTGGCACTGTATACAGCAGAGCACACCCTCCTCCCTCTCCTGTGTAGTTAGAGGCTCAGCTCTGCCACCCAGCGTTCTCTGCCGCTCAGTCTGACCCGAGACAGTGCGAGCAACCTCGGCTGAACTCTTCCCCGGGTCCAGGACAAGTCCCGGTAACACGCCGGGGAGTGAGGACAGGGCTCCCCGCCTGCAGTGACCTCTGCACAGGAGCGGCAGCTGTGAGCGCGGACATCCGGGTGACAGCACCGGAGCACGCAGCAAATCACGGCGCTGTATCCGAGCAGAGGCTGAGCGGCGGCGGCCATAGGGCGGCAGCTCGGGCTGTCTCTATGCGGCGGCGGCAGCAGCAGCCGTGCGGCACGGTGGGCGTGTATCGTGTTACCAGGCTGAATGGCCGCCCCCCCGGGACACATTTGGGGATGTGACAGGCTTGTTGCGGGGCAGAGCGCGGTGCAGCATGATGACAGGCGGCGGCACGGCAGGGGTTAATGTGATGTCAGCCCTCCTCCCAGACACGGAGCGGCGTGCTATGAATAATAGTGACAAGGAGCCCGTGCGATCAGCGCGCTGACCTCAGCCGCCTCGGGTTCAGCAGCAGCAGCCTCCCCTCCCCCACCGCAGACAGTCAGCCAGACGGCGCACACCCCCAGCTCCTGGAGGAGGGGGCGTGGCCTCATTGTGTAAACAAGGCCGGACGTCTCCGCCCCGCCCACAGGCCGCTCCATGCGGACAAGACGGGGAGGAGAGTCAGGCCCCGCCCCTGTCACCTTGTGTGCTGCGAGCCCTCCCCGAGCAGCTGCCGCTCCTTGCCGCCTTCCCCCTCCTGTCACTGGCCCGGGGCAGACTCCACACAAGCAGCACGTGTGCTGGCTGTGCCCGCCGCTGCCGCTCGGTGTAAGGGAACGGGCAGCGCCGGAGCCCCGTACACATAGCCGGCTCCGTGCCTGCTGACGAGGCTGCCATCCCGGGCGCTGAGAGGTGTGTGGAGCGCCACGCTGAGGGGGCGTGACCGGCCGACTCTCCACAGCAGCAGCAGCAACCGGCGCTCACACTGACAGACACCTGCCGGGGGCCACACACTGCTGAGCGGCCTGTGCCCGGATATAAGCACCGGCCGTCACTGAGGGCACACAGAGGGGTATACAGAAGGGTATACAGAGGGGTATAGCGGGTATACAGATCACACAGAGGGATATAGCGGGTATAGAGATCACACAGGTGTATATAGCGGGTGTAGAGATCACACAGGTGTATATAGCGGGTGTAGAGATCACACAGGTGTATATAGCGGGTGTAGAGATCACACAGGTGTATATAGCGGGTGTGGGGAGTACACACAGGTGTATATAGCGGGTGTGGGGAGTACACACAGGTGTATATGGCGCAGACAGCGGCTGTCGCTGTATAAACAATGCGAGCACATGGCGCCGTGTGTGCAGGCAGAGGGGTGTGCGCTATATACACTATATATAGAGAGACAATGAGGTAATGCACTGGGCATGGTATACAGCAGTGTATATACAGCTATACATAGGGAGAGAATAGACACGTATATACTACAGCAAGGCTCTTTTAGCTATACGGTATATAGCTATATCCAGCCCACAATGCTGTATATACATAATGCAGGTATATACACAGTGAGGACTGTATGACACACAGTAGCAGGTACGGGCAGTGAGGTAATGCTGTGTATAGTGAGCACTATCTATAGCCAGTGATGTCATGCTGTGCAGGTGGTGTGTACAGGGCGCACTCAGCCCATACAGTGCGGGAGCCGTGCACCTAGTGTGCCCAGACGGGGGAGGCGCTCAGCGGCCGGACCCTCACACACGTGTGCACAGTATACAGGAGGTGTGCAGCCATCCCTCCCTCCTCACACACGTGTATGTGTGCACAGTATACAGTGAGCGGCCATCCCTCCTCACACGTGTGCTATGTGTGTGTGCACAGTATACAGGAGGTGTGCAGTATACAGTGAGCGGCCATCCCTCCCTCCTCACACACGTGTATGTGTGCACAGTATACAGTGAGCGTCCATCCCTCCTCACACATGTAGTATGTATAGCAGCTATACGTGGGGCTGGCGCTCTCTCTCTATATCTCTCTATATGTGAGCACAGTATACAGGTGGTGAGGTGCACAGTATACAGTGAGCGTCCATCCCTCCTCACACATGTAGTATGTATAGCAGCTATACGTGGGGCTGGCGCTCTCTCTGTATGTGAGCACAGTATACAGGTGGTGAGGTGCACAGTATACAGTGAGCGTCCATCCCTCCTCACACATGTAGTATGTATAGCAGCTATACGTGGGGCTGGCGCTCTCTCTCTCTCTCTCTCCCCCGGCCTCGCAGGAAAGTTTGCAGTGTGAATCGGAATGAGGTCAGCTCTGGAGCTTCTCATTGCACGCGGTGATTATTATTGCATCGCGTTCCCAGCCAATAGGAGGCCAGAGGGCGGGGTTTGGCACGAGAAAACGTTAGAAACAGCCGGCGATTGGCCGCTGAGCACCCCGGGAAGGGATAAAGGGACGCGAGGCTGCATAGAGCGGCGCTGTTAGCTGTGTGAGGAGCGGCGCTAGTGTAGAGTCCAGCGTCTCCTCCAGTCCCCATACATGTCTGCCGGCCATCTGTGTGTGTAACCCCCGCACTCGTCACCACTCAGGACTATACACAGCTCTGCCTGGGACTCTCCTGTAGCCCTGCTGCGCTGGAGCCCTACACAACTATAGCAAGTAACTGCAGTCACCATAAACTCCTAGAGACTGAGTGATGCCTGCCAGCGGCTGCTGGAGCTGCCAGTAAGCAGGGGAGCAGCACAACGTGGCCCGCCTATTGGATGCCCCAGTGCCTGGATCCGTGTGCCGGGACACAGCAGTCACCATGGTGCAGCAGAGCGGCAACGCCGAGAACACGGAGGCACTGCTGGCGGGAGAGAGCTCGGAGTCCGGGGCCGGCATCGAGCTGGATATGGCATCTTCTCCCACTCCGGGCTCCACCGCCTCCACCGGGGGCAAAGCCGACGACCCGAGCTGGTGCAAGACGCCGAGCGGCCACATCAAGAGACCGATGAACGCCTTCATGGTGTGGTCGCAGATCGAGCGCCGGAAGATCATGGAGCAGTCCCCGGACATGCACAACGCCGAGATCTCCAAGCGGCTGGGCAAGCGCTGGAAGCAGCTGAAGGACGGCGACAAGATCCCCTTCATCCGGGAGGCCGAGCGGCTGCGGCTCAAGCACATGGCCGACTACCCGGACTACAAATACCGGCCCCGGAAGAAGGTCAAGTCCGGCGCCTCCAAGCCCGGGGAGAAGGGCTGCAGCAGCCCGGGGGCCGGGAACCCTGCCAGCGGCTGCAGCTCCTCCAAGCCCCCCATGAAGAAGAGCAGCAGCGGCGGCGGTGGTGGTGGGGCCAAGCTGTGCAGCAAGCCTCACACCAAGCTGCTCCTGGGCAGCGGCAAAGGCTTCCCCGAGCAGCCGTGCATCCTGGACCATCACTCCCTGTACAAGTCCCGGAGCACCGGCACCTCCAGCCGCCAGGCCGCTGCCGCCGACACCAAGAAGCCCAAGCACCGGCTCTACATCTTCGGCGCCCCCGGCTCGTCCCCCATGGCCGTGCCCGCCAGTCCCACCCTGAGCTGCAGCTCTGGCGAGGCCAGCGACCCGCTCAGCCTGTACGATGACGGGGCTGGCTCCATGCACAACTCCCCGGACTCTCCATCCGAGCACGACGGCTACCCGAGGGCGTCCTCCCCGGCCCCGTCCTCCTCTCACTCCTCCTCTTCTTCGGCTGCATCCTCCCCCTCCTCCGCATCCTCCTCCTCCTCTTCATCGGCTTCCTCCTCGGACGAGGAGCTGGAGGACGAGCTGCTGGAGCTCAACCCCAGCCCGGGCTTTGAGAGCATGTCCCTGGGCAGCTTCAGCTCGGCGGCCCTGGACAGAGACCTGGACTTTAACTTCGAGGCGGGCTCCCGCTCCCACTTCGAGTTCCCGGACTATTGCACGCCCGAGGTGAGCGAGATGATCTCCGGGGACTGGCTGGAGTCCAGCATCTCCAACCTGGTGTTCACCTACTGAGCCGACTACACGTCTGCTTTCCACGGACTGTGTACGAGAATGGAGAATTGTTGTGTGAGCGGCACTTGTCTGTCCCCACCAGAGAGAAGCACTGCAGCCTGCTGGGCATCATCACACGGGAACATGGCACTTATACAAGGGGCTACTGCTCGCCACATACTGCAAGCCATCAGCAGCAGCAGCAGCCCTGCGGTAGGGAGGGAGGGGGAGCCCGGCTCTGCCCACTCTTTAGCATTCCTCCCCGCCAGCACCAGTGCAGCTTTTACCTTCCACATGGAGAGGAGAGGAAGGAGCACAAGGAAAGTTTAAACAATAGACTTCCACCTTCTTATGCTTCTTGTGGCGGCTGTGGATCTCCCCGGCAGCCCCCCAGGCAGCTGGGACAGGGGAGGCTTTTACTAGTTGACTGTAATGGATTTGCACGTCTGGAGAAGGAGGGCACCTTTGGAGGAGGCTGCCAGCTTTTTTTTTCTGCACCCATCCATGAGAAGAGATGGACATTGAGACAAGGACACTACTTGGGCAAGGAGGAGAGATGTTGTTACATATTTATGTGGTACCTGGGGGGAGAGGGCGGCTCTTTTACAATGTGTTTCTCAGAATCGTGATGGTGTCGGATTATTTCACTGGTGGGTTAATAATATAGCATGTTATCCTGTCTATCTTTTAAGGTTTCTGTAAGACTGTTGAACAGTTTTAGTGTTAGGATAAATCTACAGCCGATAGGTGGCGCTATGTTTGATTCCTAAGAAAATCACCAGCTTTTTTTCTCATTCTTAACTCTTTAAGGATTCAAACGCAACTCAAATCTGTGCTGGACTAAACTAATGATTCAGGACCAAATTGTTTTCCTCAGAGTATGTATGTGTTCTTCTTAGTACTCAATAGCTGTACATGGACAGACTGTTCGTTTTTGGGTTCCCTTTCTCATTGGTAATCCATATTGTTACCCCCCCCCCCCCTTCTTGTATATGTACTTCAGCTCCCATTTTTCTATGTGGACCTATTTATACTGGCCAAACTTTTTTATGTTTCCTTTTGTTTGGTAGCTTCTCCTTCCCCCCTCCACACCATTTTTATGTATCCTTCACTGAAGGGCTAGAGTTTTAACTTTTAATTTTTTATATTTAAATGTAGACTTTTGACACTTTAAAAAAAAAACACAAAAAACACAAAAAAAAAACAGATGAAAAAACGTTTGATTATTTTCTCAGTGTATTTTTGTAAAAAATATATAAAGGGGGTGTTTTAACCGGTGTCAATTGCAGTTTTGAATATCCTGTCAATACTACAAACAGGGAGGCTGGTTAATACCAAGAAAGTTCACCAGCCTATACTTATCCATGTTTACACTCTTAGTCTGCAGGCTTCTTAAAGTCACAGCATCCCTTCCAGCCTAGTGCACTCAGCAGTCACCTCCAGAGTGTCCCTAATACACTGTATATCGGTTGAAAACTTACAAAAAAAAAAAGTCTTTGTATTAATAATCTTGTGTAGTATTTATATAGCTCTTTATAACTCTACTTCAGAGGTTTTTTTTATTATTATTGTGCCGCCATCTCCTTTGTGGAATAGTGGCAGCACATAGGGTTTGGCACTGTTAATGCTTCAAGGAGGAAAGGAACAATGTTAGTTGCCTATAGGGGTAGAACATTGAGCCACACACTTGTCTTTTTTGTTAGAAATGCCATGCCAGTCTTCTGTAATAGAGGCTTGCTTCTCCTAACCCTGGAAATATGGTTACCCTCAGGGGTTAAACATGCTAGCCTGTACTCAAATGCTTTAAAGCAACCAGTGCACATTCTAAGCAAAAAAAGGGATCCTGTAGCTTTAACTTCTAGACCACATATTTGCACTTTTTTTATATTACAAAAAAATAAAAACTAAAACCGTGCCGTTTAAACCACTGGACCTATCTAAATGCCGATTTGAGTTCGCGACACTATGTACTGCATTTTCATTCTCGTATTTGACTATTTAATCCTTTCTACTTGTCGCTAAACTATGATTGTTTTAGTCTCTTTTGGGCATGATGATAGCATATGTATTCAGGTTTCTAGCTATTGTGTTTTAAATGAAAAAAAAAAAAACAAGAAAGTGAAAACATCTTTGTACCTTTAAGTCTATTATAATAAGCAAAAAAATGACAAAAAAAAAAAGATTGTGTGTTTTATGTATGTATTACATGACAGGCACTAGAACTTCTGCCGGAGCTGGCAGCTCTGTTTTTAACCTAATTTTTTACATTTATTTTTTAATCCATCCTGTGCAATATGCCGTGTAAAATACTTTTGTCTAACCATCAATCCACAATACAAAGATTTGAGGCATACCTTCATGCCAGCTAACCATGGTTACTTCACTGCCTGTCAGATTGTTGATATTCTTCTGTAAATAACTTTTTTAAAGGAAATAAAATCAGCTGGAACTGAACCCTTAAATTGGACTGGTTTTGTCTTTATTGTGTGATCCTATGTGGGGGATGCTCAGCCTTCCTAGAGTTGGGACTGTTGCAGGGGAGGAGCCAGAGCCTGAAATTTGACTACATTGGCTCCTCATCCTAGGGAGAAGAAAAAAACCAAAATGTAACAGCGTGACTTATATTCTGAACACGTACGACGCAAGTAGGGAAATAAAATCTTGGCAGGCCATTCTTTCAAGTAATGAGTAAGTGTCACAGCTTGTTCTGTCTAGGAAATTTCGAGGAATACTATATGCAGACTTGATAACCAGTTTCTTTTGGAAAATTAGAGCGTATGGTAAAACAAATTATTGAAGAAAAAATAATTAAAACAATAGCAATGAAATGATATGCATAGATATCTTTTTTTCTTTTTTTTGTGATTAAGCACTCAATCGAATAAGAAGTAATATCATTACTGGTCATTATGGGTGTGAAAGACGTGCACTTCTCAAGATCAGTTGTGAGCTCCAGCCCCTCTGCTGTGTGACTGAAGAACACCCCAAGCCATTTGATTCAGAAGGTAAGGCCATGCAGAAGTGAGCATGTGGTTTGTCTAGCAAAGGAGATGCAATCCAGCTTCAAGCTCAATGCTGCTGCCCCAAGAACCTGAAGGAACTTTGTCATCCACAGCTGACCTTGATCATGTCTAGAGATGAAATCTAGTCCTTTTCATTTTCCTAGTATGAGACAAGATTTGCATGCTACTTCTGTATAATCTCGTTTTTTTTTTACATGTGTAAGTCTACTCACTTATACCATACCATGCTTATATTGATATAAACATTTTTGCAAACACTATAGCTAAAATGTCATCCATGATTTCTGCCCCCTGGGCAGTGCAGTCTAGTTCACACAGCCCTTCTTCACCCTGTATATCAGACTTTAAATACATTACTTTGCTACTAACCAGATAGCATCAATGGATACTACCATATTATGGGATTGCTTTTTAAGCAGTTCCCTTCTGTAATATACCTAACCAAGGCATCAGCTGTCCATATGCAATATTCTTTGGTATTGATGTCTTAGGAGAGGGTGCCTATTCAGATCTTCCTTCTGCGGACCAGAGTGATTAGCTGCTTATGAAAAATGACTTTCTACATCTTCCCTCCAGAGCAAATGTGTGGCATGATAAAAGTTGCTGCTTTTTAAGCTACTCGAAAAGTGGTAGCTCTAATAAAATGACCCCTTTTACGTGTGAGTATAAATTATTCCTAGAGACTGGAAACACATGGGGGTATTTATCAACCCTTAAACAATGAAATAGTGGAAGAGTTGCCCACAGCTACCAATCAGATTTAAGCTTAAATTTTTCAGAGGACAACTAGTCCTCTCTTCCTTTTTTTGGATCCACTTCTGTGTTTGGTTAAAATACACACATGTACATGTGATTCCAGCTTAAAGGAACTATAAAAAAAAATGTTTGTTTCTAGTTATGGACATGAATAGTCATACAGGTTCTTGAGTAGTCTACACTACATAGTCTAATGTTCCATATTACATGCTGGAACCAGAAAAACTGCACAATTAGAAAATAACTACTGGTGTATTTTATGACTACTGCTATATAAGTAAAACACTGCAAACCTCTTAAGAGTAAAAAGAGAATATATAGCCTTTAATTGCACATCTCGTAATAGTTAAAGAAAAAACTGAAGATAGCTCTGAATCTAATGAACCCAAAGTAAGCCAGCACCACAAAGAGATTAATAGACAAGAGGTCAGAAGGTGCCATAAATGCTTCCAGCAGCACCAACAGCTGCACTCCTTCTGCTGTGATAAAAGAAAGATCACATGAAGTAAGAAGGTGAAACAAACTGGAAGGAACCACAGGGATTCACTGCCTCCTATTGCATAAACCTAGTCGTGTCTAAATATGCCAGGGAAGCTATAAACTAAATAACAGCCAATGCTTAGTATAAATTAGAAATCTACTGAATCTAACATCCTGCAGTTCTTGCACAAGAAAATAGGAAGCTCTAAGCGCTAAGTGATTTCTTAGTTGGACATCATAACCTAATAGTCTATGAAAACCTTAATGTGTAGGTAGTGCTACGTCAGTGTTCATAGCTGCCAATCTGCATGTAATGATGAACGTTTCTTTTACACTCAGGCTCTGCTCGCTTATGCTTAGTAATCAGTGTCCTGTAGTATCACTGCTCTGGTTTTCATTGCAGGCTCCTTACCTACAAACTGTCCGTTCCTTTAAGATTTACATGCAAGGGTTTTTTTTTTCTTTTTGCCTGTGTTGAAATGATTTACATAGCAATTGGACATATTACTCATGTAATGTCAATATGGCCTATCCAGGGTGTTCTATATTTCTATTACACTGAGTGTTCAGTCTATACTCTTGTGATAAAACCATCTGTGATTAAAGGGGTTGGCCACTTTATAGCAAAATTGCTCTGTACAGTATAAGTGTGCTCACTGCACTTACTGACAGCAACTCCCTGTGTACCTCTTAGAGCTAATCAGACTCCCTTCCTCCAGACTGTGCTGCCCTACTCTGTGGTGAGTCTGTCCATAAGATGGCCGACATGGGGGAGCATGTGACCATCCCCCTCCCGGTGTCCTCCTTGGACATATACAGGCTTAGTAATGGGCGCGGGGGGGGGGTCACATGCTTCTCCATACACAGCAATCTTATAAACAAAATGACCATTTGGTATACAGCCAGTCACAGCAGTGTATACATTTACTAATACTGTACACTGAACAAGGTTTACTATATTTAACTTAAAGTGTCACTGTCGTTATAACTTTCAAAATCTAAGTCAACAGTAGAAGTGATAAAGCAAGTTTACATTAATCTTTTTTTTTCTTTATATGTTATGCTGTAAAACAAAGCTAACATAAGTTATATAACTTAGTAATGTGCGTTAATAAAGGGGGGGAGAGTTGCTCTCCTTTATATTGTCGCTGTCGTTATAACTTTAAAAATCTAAATCAACAGCAGATGGTAAATAAAGTAAGTTTGCCATATACATTCATTATTTTTTTAATTTTTTTATCATGTTCTAAAACAAAGCTGTACTCACCAGAAATCCAGGTCCAGTCTCCCGATTTTAGCGTTGTGCAGATTGAAGAAAAGAGACTAAACACATGAAGTCCTGGCCAGTACAGAGAGTCACGGCACAATGTGTCCATCAATCACATGACTACCTTCTCTGTGAGTGCAGATGACCAGGGAAACACTGGACTTCCTGTGTTTAGACTTTTTTTTTGCAGAGTCTAAGCACAGGAAGTCCTGTGTTTTCCAGGTCATCTGAGTGCTCACAGAGAAGGCAGTCATGTGATTGATGGACACATTGTGCCGTGACTCTCTGTAATGGCATGCCTCTTTTTGCTCTTTATGGGATGTAATTTCATAACTTAACAACTATATAGCTGTATCTATTAAAAGTGGTTTTCTAGAGGTGGAACATTAAGGTCATTGATGTTTTATCAGTAGGGTATGAACCTGGTCCAGAGGAGGGCTAGGTTGTTTCCATAAGGAATCTACAGGGCCACAGGTCATGATGTACCATGACCAGGCTTTCAGGGGAAAGGGGCCAACTGGGGATCCGGGATATATGACCCAAATCCCAGAGTGAGCATGCTTTCCAGCAGTGTGTGCGTATTTAAGACACACAGTTGGAAGGTACAACACAGAGGTTCAGAGAATATGGACCTTTTGACACAGGCAGCATCTCGGTATGATGATGCCTGCACTGGAAATTCACAGAGTAGCTGCAGGAACTGGAGTGCCGTGGGGAGCCATGTGAGAGCAGTATCAGAGGCAAGTTTTTTCCCATTCTATTAAATAAAAGCAGTGTGGAGTCCTAATACTATTCAGGAACACAAAGGGGGCTTATGTACTACACAGGGGCACAGAAGGGGCCTAAGTACTATGCAGAAGGGGCCTAATTCAACACTGGGGCACAGATGAGCCTAATGTATAGAGGCAAAGGAGGCCTAATGTCGCAATGGGGTCACAGTGGAGCATATCTATTATATGGAGTACAAAAACCTTTTTTTTTTTTTTTTAAATGCCATGGTATGGAATCGTGCAGTCCTGTGCACTGTTCCATCCAGCAGAAAACAAGCTATTTTGGTATATATTGGCCTGGCTGAGGCCATGACACTTGGCAGAAAAGCTGTAGAATTTATTTGTGGACTTGCGAGGTCAGGTAAAATCCACAGACTTTATACATTTCAAACCCACAATGTACTCTTTTTCTTGAGGATTTGTCACAGATTCTAGCCATGGATTAAACTACTGCCAGTGGGGTGGGATGAACACATGAAGTACAAGCAGAAATTGGGCACCCTGGCTAAAGTGTGGTCTTTACACGCCTTTGCATACATACACTTTTCAGCATATAGAACTCTCCCTTTTTTTAGATTTATCTGTTAATACATCAACTGTAAGTCTGTACATACAGTATGAAGTATTCATGCACACTTATATTTCTACATTATCTGTAGCTGTAACAATGTGATACTATAAATTCCTTTTCTTTATTATAACAACATCCTACTTATGCCTGTGCACATACATACTGATAGTAGTTCACATGAAGACATAAATTCTTGTATGAATGAGGATGACTTTCTGTTGTGAATAATATAATGGCCTTCACATGTATATTGCCCTTCATACCTCTGTTGAAGAGTGTGCTGTTGCTTCTACAATATTGAATGCGTCATTTAAAAGAACTGTGCCTCCCAAAGGTTAAATACAACCGTTAGACCTATGTCTTTTTTCCTTGTTATTGGGGCTCATGTATATGCCTACATCTGCACTTCATACTTCCATCAGAATTATTTAGGCAAAAACAGGATTGGATCCCAGCATTTAAAAGAATAAAATCTACTAATATTATATACATATAAAAGATGATCCACAAACTGATATGACCATGCCTGTTCAGACCTCAGTGAAGTCCTTTGCCCATAAAGTACAGCCGAGACTGTGCTTTTGGCCATGATTCAGTGTCTGAATTGTATGTTTCTTTCTAACAGGTCTAACTGTCCGCTTTCTACATTCATCTGAATGGTAAGAAAAGTTATATATGGTTTCTTGGGTTCAGTATGTATATATACATATATATAGTGATGAGCGAGTACTAAAATGCTTGGGTGCTCGGTTGTCGAGACGAATATTTCCCGATGCTCGGGTGCTTGTTTCGAGTAACGAACCCTATTCAAGTCAATGGGAAACTCGAGCATTTTTGCAGGGGACCCAAGCTCAGCCCAGGGAAGGTTGCGTGAAAACCTGTCAACCTCAGAAAATGATGGAAACACCACAGAAATTGACAGGAAACAGCTGGGGCAGCATGCATGGAGGTTGTCGTATAGAGTCTGTATGTAAGTGGTGCTATATGGTGCATGCCACGTCTTATACAGGACAATGAGCAGTTAGGTTGGATATGGCTGCACTAAAAAAGAAAGCAACCTTGCAGATTGGCTGCAGATGACAACAGATACTGGTCAGACAGGTTTTTGGAGGTAGTCGTATAGAGTCTGTGTGTAAGTGGTGCTTTATGGTGTATGCCACCTCTTAAATAGAACAATGAGCAATGAGGTTCTATGCAGCTGTACTACAAATCACAGCAATACAATGTATAACAGCAGCAGCACCAGCCACAAAAAAAAATAATAGTACTGAGCAGGGCCATATTACCAGCTGCTGCTGCCCTAGGCACTAACCCTGGAGACGCCCCATCTTGGGGAGCGTGAGGACAGTGGTTTCGCCACATGCATTTCTCTACATTGTTTGAATCACGTTTTTTCCTGGTTTTTAACAGCTTAAAACATAAAGTTTCACATTGAATCACTGATTACAGCCGTCTGCATATTGTCTGACGAAAATCTCACCACAGGATTGGTAGGTAATAGCCCCAGACTTAAACAATTGCACCATAAACCCCCTCCCCTCCCCCCTTGAAAAGACACCAGATTTACTGGCAAGTCTGAATGGGAGGTGGGAGACTAAAAAAATAAAAACAAAAAAAAAAGTTGTCTCCTTCCCCCTGCTCCCTGGTGCTGCCCCCCTGCAAGGTGCTGCCCTAGGCACCGGACCACGGGTGCCTAGTGGTAAATACAGCCCTGGTACTGAGGACTTCTTTGGGGTCTTTATGCACCACCTGCTGTCCCCTTTCTGCCAGCAGTCGATCAGACAGTGTGCAGCTAAGATTGTGGTAGCTGCACTGCAAGCCCCAGCCAGCAGTCTGGAGTACTCCAAAAAAAAAAAGAAAATTTTTTAAGCCCTTACAAGGGCTTTCTTTGTCTAGTATCGCTGCCTACAGGAACGCTAATTCCCTACCTAACGCTCTCCCTAACAATCAGCAGCTCTGTCCCTAATCTCTTCCAGCATGCATGTAAGGCGAGCACCGCCGGCCCAGATTCTTATATGCTCGGGTCATCTGATCTGGCCAACCAATTCCTGCTATCGCCTTATATGCGTCCCACGTCATCGCACGATGTACCAAAGAGTCTCCTGCATGTTTATTGGCTGAGAAATTGTGCTCAAACTTGCAGGAAAAGGATGATTCCATTTTCTCGAGTATCGCGAGATGCTCATCCGAGCATCGAGCGCCTTTAAGTACCTTAATACTTGAAGGGGTACCAAGCTCGGACAAGCATGCTCACTCATCACTAATATATAGCCATAATTTAAGTGTCAAATCATTTTTTAAAAGAAACATTAAAGAGAACCTGTCACCCCCTTCCCCCCCCATGCCGGGGCAGAGCCCGGACGATCCCCTGGTGCAGACCCATATACTTACCGCTTCCACGACGAAGTCCCATAGCCTGTCCCGCCGCCGAGAAATCCCCGTCCGAAGCTGCACGCGCACTCACTAGAAATGAGTCTGATGTCCATAGAGAGTGACTGGAGGCGTCATTCTCTATGGGCATCGGACTCATCTCTGATGAGCACGCGCGGCTTCAGACGGCTATCTCGGCGGCGGGACGGGCTCCGGGACTTAGTGGATAAGTCGGTAAATATATGGGTCGGCCGGGCTCTCCGCACGGGGGGGGGGGGGGGGGTGACAGGTTCTCTTATGTCTTAGCTCTTTCAGTGAACATGTATATGTTTCACTTGCACCAGTCGGAACTGTGTCTTAACGCCCTATTACACTAAAGGATTTTCGTCTCTACCTGGCCGTTTAGGCCAATAATCATTGAGTGTAATAGTGCATGTTGAAAGGCATTGATCAGCCGACATGCACGATTTCAGATGATCGTAGGCTTTCAACACACTGAGAGATCACGTCTGCTATGCGCAACTTTGTGTAATAGGAGCAGTGGCAGCAGACCGCTGCTGACTTCAATGGGCTGTCCGAATGATCCTCCTCACTTGCTGTCTGCGTGTAATGGCACAGACAGCATGCAGGGAACAAGGGGGGAGTGAGCACTGAACTAACAGGTCGGTGCTCTCTTGCCTGAAACATTGTGTCGTGTTATACAGCCTTTAGGCTAGTACTTGCTTTGTGGTGATTGACAGGTGTCCACCACACCTATCTGCTAAAGTTGGGCTGGCAAGTAGGTACAGACAGTCTTGGGGGGTCTAGTGCTAGGGCTCACACTGTCTGTCTGTCCCTGTATTCGATCCTGGTTCTGGGTTCCCTTACACAAACACACAGCTTTCTGATTCAGAATTGTGGAATTTAAGTAAAAGAGTATCAAGGTAACGAGAAGTATCAGCAGTGTAACATTTATTGGTGTTTCTCTTAATGAATGGTGGTCGGCAAATTATCAAAATATCTGAAAATGTCTGGGATAGGTCAGTGCTTGAAAACCAGTTTACAGATAGTCCTTTAAGTATTTAATGTTATCATGAATGCCTTTCCCTTTTTAAGCCATGCTGCAATGATTAAACCAAATAACTCCAGCAATTATTAAAAATGCAAATATCCTGTAGCATTTCCATGTCTGTGGAGTTACTCCCTAGAAAAGTTATTACTTTTAAATAAATAATTTACTGTAGTTATTTCTTACGCTTCTACCAAAATGACACTAAAATTGTGCAGACAGTCTGGAGAAGTAAATATTATCCACTGAATGTTTAGAACTGTTTACACTGCCGAATAGATCCTAACGATGCACCTCAAGTTCTCCAGTAAGAACTACAACACTTCACTGCAAATATTTTTTTGTTTTTGATGAATGTCATATTTTTTGCTGTTAGTTTATTATTTAACTCAGTTGATTTATTGTATACTGTGATGGTGATTGTAAATAGAAACATTTCAAAGCACATGGTATTATATAAAATACAAAGAACTGTTGTCAGCAGGGGATTCGCTAAGCAAAAATGTTCAGGGCCCAAGCCCTAAAGGAATAGAGGCTAGCCCAAACATTTTTGCCCCCCCTGCTGTTGAACTTGTTGCAGCAGGAATCGGGGGCAGCACCAGGTGAACTGGGGTCCACCGGCTGGTTCGGGCTCTTTAATAGAAAACAATCAGCCCATTTGGGTTTATTTGGTTCTTTGCAGCACTGTATAAAGCTCCTGTGCAGCTCGTGACATGTAGCGGCTGCAGCAGCAGCTTTATACCTGAGAAGATGAAGGTTATTTCCAATGCAGGGAGAAACGGAGGGAGAGGCGCGGCAGGTAGGCGTTTGGGTGGCTCACTGCCCATGTCTAGTCACCATTCTCTTCCTGTCAGCATGCTCGGCAGGGATGGGTGGCAGGCAGAGCCGCTAGTTTCTGGTGCCTCTCCCTGTCAATCATCCCCGACCAGAAAAACAATAAACCAGTAACTCACCTGTCCGCCGGTCCCAGCTGCTCCTCTCCCGGCAGAGCGCGCACTCCCGTCATACTCCAGGGCGGGTAGCGGGGTATACAGACACTGACTGTGCCGGAAGTGACCTGCAGCCTCTATCATGAATTACTTCCGGCACAGTCAGTGTCTGTATACCCCGCTGCCCGCCCCGGAGGATGACGGGAGTGCGCGCTCTGCCGGGAGAGGAGCTGCTGGGACCGGTGGACAGGTGAGTTACTGGTTTATTGTTTTTCTGGTCGGGCCACACAAAGGGGAGGATTGGCTACTATGTGGGGCGCTATATGGGGGGATTGGATAATATGTGGGGCACTATATGGGGGGCATTGGCTACTATGTGGGCACTATATGGGGGCATTGGCTACTATGTGGGCACTATATGGGGGCATTGGCTACTATGTGGACACTATGGGGGATTCGCTACTATGTGGGGCACTATATGGGGGATTGGCTACTATGTGGGGCGCTATATGGGGATTGACTACTATGTGGACACTATATGGGGGATTGGATACTATGTGGGGCACTATGTGGGGGATTGGATACTATGTGGGGCACTATAATGGGGGATTGGATACTATGTGGGGCACTATAATGGGGGATTGGATACTATGTGGGGCGCTATATGGGGGATTGTATGCTATATTGGGCATTTTTGGGGGGATTGGATACTGTATAGGGCACTATTCAGTCAGCAGCATGTGGTGACTGTAGGGGAGTGGCTATGGAGGGTCGCTATGGGGGCGTGGCTATGGGGGCGTGGCTATGGGGACCGTGGCGCACATGTCCCTCTTTGCTCTTTGCAAAAGTTGGGAGGTATATGACAGGGAGAGAGCGGTGACACAGGCAGTGAGCCGCCCAGATGTCTACCTGTCGCGTGCGGGGGGATTAAACTTAATTCTCTCGGGTATAAAGCTGCTGCTGCGTGCCATGAGCTGCACAAGAGCTTTATGCAGTGCTGCGGGTAACCAAATCAGCCCAATTGGGCTGATCGGTTCCCTTTAACTGTAATCGCTCCTAAAGTTTACATTATCTAAGAAGTCAGTGAAAGATGAGGTGTTTGATTGGGGTGGTACACCTGTAAAGCTGTAATGAAGATAGGGTCCTAAGGTAAGCTCAGACAGGACAGAAACTTCCTGTTTAGCAAAAAGACAGTTTTAGTGAATCTTGGCCTTTTCTTTCAGGAGATATTTTACATGGTGTGGGTATTTTTTAGGGGTGCCAGTACTTCTGCCTACAAATGTATTGCAGTATTTTATGTGCTTTCAATATATGGCAGCACATGTTTTTTGTACTGTATATGGGGTAATTATTTGTGTGCACAGTATATGGCAGCATTATCTGCATGACATATGTAACCACATTATCTGTGTGTGCAGTAGATGGTGGTATTATTTATGTATAGAGAATAGCAGCAGTATGACAGCATTTAATCACACAGTATGACAGTTCTATATGCACATTCATTATTAGTACAAAATATGCCATTCCTGTTTGTACAGTTTGCCACTGTTATTTGCACACTGTGGGGGAGATCTATCAAACATAGTGTAAAGCAGCGCTTCTCAAACTTTTTCTTCTGGAGCCTCACCAAACAGACCAATGCAATGCCTGGGCCTCACTAGACTGACCAAGAGGGTGCCTGGGCCTCACCATCTGTGATGAAAGTCCATTTAAAAGCTGAAAATTATGCTAGGGCTGCCTTTCACCATCTCCAAAGCTCTATATGCTAATAAAGCAAGTACAAAATAAATTAATAATGTTACTAAAATGGAGATTTTTGCAAACATCAAAGGGACTTTGCAGACTTTTGTGAAAACTCCCTCCCCAGCTGGGCCTCACCAACATCTAGGGGGCGCCTCACTGGTGAGGCCCGCCTGACAGTTTGAGAAGCACTGATGTAAAGTGAAACCGGCTCAGTTGCCCCTAGCAACCAATCAGATTCCACCTTTTATTCCTCACAGGCCCTTTGGAAAATGAAAGGTGGAATCTGATTGGTTGCTAGGGGCAACAGAGCCAGTTTCACTTTACACCATGTTTGATAAATCTCCCCCTGTATTTTTTTGTTGTTGTTATGTTAAGAGTTATTGAGTGTTTGAGTAACTTGCCTGCCCCGTCTTACTTCCTACAATTAATTTTATTAGTATAATAAGGGTGCTTGAGTGAATGTGATATGCCTAAATTGCATTATTGTGTGTGTGTGTGTGTGTGTGTATATATATATATATATATATATATATATATATATATATATATATATAATTTGTCCAATATTTCCTTATTTTTTTAACTTAAACTTGAACAATAATTTAGGAGTGGATATTTCCAGGTTTAGGCATTCTTGTCTTATTTTCAACAGGTCCCGTTCTCTTTTTGTTGCTTTCCTTCTATGTTGCTCAGACACTTCATAGCAGGCAATCAGTTTCTGCTAAGACTCATGTATACATTCAGCCCATAACATTCTGCTCCTATTTAGCAATTCTGTTGGATTTACTGATTTATGAAATAGCTGAGCCACATAAAAAGAATGCAGTGCTACAGGGTGTCAGGATGTCAGTGATAACTCAAAACTAAGCCTGATCTTGCAGATGGAAGGCAGGACCTTACAGTCAATTCCTCTGGTGGGCCTAATGTACCCCAGGCTCCATCTCCAGCTGTAACGTCCAATACACCAATTTCCAGCATTTCTCTTTGCATATCATTGGAGCTGGAGGTAATAGACTACCTTTGTTGTTTGGTATTACAGCTACATCTGACTAAGGAAAATGAGAACATTTTTTCCTTACTCTGCAAGATATTATAACATGTTTTTCAGTCCAGAGAATGGAATATTTTTTCAGTCTTTCAATGTTGTAGAACTGAGATGAAATAGTTACAGAACATTATGATGTAAAGTGCGGTATTCTTAAGAAAGTATGTGACGGACTATACCCTACAAGGGAAGTTAAAGCTTTCCGCACTTAAAAACTATTATTTATAATGCAGAATTTTTATATTAACCATGTATTGCGTGCAGTTTGAAATAATCTTTTTATTTTTTTTTTAGAAAAAACAAAGTAGTTGTCTAGATAAAGGGCTCTTGAAACTTTCAATCAATATTTTACTGTTAAATGGAAAATCCAGCTCCCCTGCTTCACTTGCTATGTTTGGGTCAGTCCACCGCTGTTTTTCACTTCCTTGAGTCTGTGTCGCACAAGGACTACCTGCTGAGCCAATCAGCCTATATTTATGTATAGCAGGGATGGGAAACCTTCAGGCCCTCTAACTATTACAAAACTACAATTTTTGTATTACCACTGCTTATAAATGAATAATACCGCCATATTGAACACATGTTATACAATAACCAGAGTTACCTCCACACAGTGACCATCTAGTGTTTACAGTACATTTACATCAGGTGAATCACGGATGACATTTTCTCTAATCAGAGACATCCTCTTTCCTTTTATTTTCTATCTAGCCCAGACCACCCTGACAACTCTGCAGAACCTGCAAAATCAAGATCTTAGGTTCCCCAGTTTTATAGCACTCTCCTTACCTCTGTACAAACTCCCCATCCATAATGCCCCCTTGTGTTTCCCAGACAGTAATAGTGGGCTTCAAACAGTCATTATAACTGCTCATAGTGCCTCATAAACTAGTTAGCTCCCCTCACACAAAAAATAATAGTGCCCCCACATAGTATTTACTTTTTAACAGTGCTGAATAGTGCTACCACGCAGTAGGTAGGCCCAATAGTGCAGTGTTCTCATTCACTTCTGGTTCCTTGTAGGCCACAGGTTTAATATTTCAAAAATTCCTATCCGTCATAAAAGTTTGTCACCCCCTTTTTCTATTTAAAAAAAAAGAGAAAAAGAAACATATTTGCTATTGCTGCATGTGGAATTGCCCAAACTTTGCCCATGACATTACCGATGACCCCCCCCCCCCCCAAAAAAAAAAAACAAAAACAAAAAAAAAAGCTTTGTTTTTCAGTTTCATTGCACAAATATTTATGAATTTATTTTTTCCGGTTTCAGCGCATATTTTTTGGAAAAGTGTGTCATTCCGAAGGACAATTGGTGTCGCAAAAATAACCTGTAAAAAACACATCTACCTTTACTTGGACGTTTTACTATTTATTGCAAAAATATGCTTTATTGTTTGGAAGGAAAAAACAAACATGCAAAATTGGCTCAGTCATTAGGGTTTAAAAACATTTTTTTACATTTTATTAGTCCCACTGGGGGACTTATATATGCAATCATTAGATTGTGTATACTGATCAATACTATGCCATTGCATTGATCAGTATTATCGGAGCTCTGCACACAGAGCTTGCCTGAGGGCAGACTGTAAGAGAAGATTGCTGATCCGACAAGATGAAAGTAAATATTTCTCCTTCGTCTGTCAGGAAAAGTGATAAGGACCCCAGCAGTCATGCTGTGTGGGTTCTGATCAGTCAGTAAAAAGGTACTTATCCTGTCACTGACTTCCTTAAGTGTCACTGTCATTAAAATTTTTATTGCAGAAATCATTAGTACAGGCAATTTTATGAAACTTTGTAATTGGTTTTATTAGCCGAAAAATGAATTTTTATCATAAAAAAAGCAGTTTGAAGCTCTCCCCCTGTCTTTATGGTTTTCCTATGGAGAGAAAAAGTAAAGGCAGCAAAACAGGACAACAAAGAGTTAATTTACTTTCAGTGTCGGACTGGGGTACCTGGGGCCCACCAGAGGAAATGATCCTTGGGGCCCACCAATATAGAACCAGTGAGACACGACATGCTGACCCAGTCCTTTCCTGGATGCATCTGTATCTGTGACAAATCCTTTCTGAATAACATTTTCAGTCAAACTA
This sequence comes from Dendropsophus ebraccatus, assembly GCF_027789765.1. NCBI lineage: Eukaryota > Metazoa > Chordata > Amphibia > Anura > Hylidae > Dendropsophus > Dendropsophus ebraccatus. Next base: position 88,598,504 of record NC_091455.1, on the reverse strand, counting down.
AAACTCTCAGAACCCCCTACATTTATACAGCTCTCAGGGTATGCTGGGAGTTGTAGTCTGCCAGAGGACAACCCTTTAATAAATCACTGTGTGCAGAGTCTCCTGGTGGCTGCAATCTGTGGGTGACAACCATCGGCCCTTAATGTCCAGCAATACATCTCTCTACACTGTACTACAACTCCCAGCATATCCTGAGGGCTGCAGACTGTCAACTTGGGCCTCGACCGAGTCGACATTACCGATCAGATCCTGTATACTGACCAATATTGCCAATAATACCAGTATACAAGGGGGAAATATTACCGCCACACCACAACTACTACCATCACCACCATATTGTTACTGACCAAATCCAGTATACTAATATCAATAAAACACAGTACCATATTCAAAAGTAACAAATAATTCCACCACATACTGACTAATACCACCACATACTGACTAACACCACCGCATACTTACTAATGTCACCGCTGCTACTGAAGAAAATCCTCTGTACACAGATCACAATCCCCTCATACAGTCATATAGAGGTTGCCCCAGCTGTACACAGGTTTTATACACTATATACATCACAGTGCAGTTATATCTGGTGACTTACAGGGGACGTCTTCTCTAATCGAAGTTCTTCTCTTTTTCATCTTGTTCTTCTTCTGCCCTGGGCCATTATGAGAACTTCTCTGAGCCACGAATCCACAGAATCTGCCAGACAGACATATTAGGCTCCTCATACTGGCACCATCCTCATCTCTATACTAACTGCACATCTGTATTGGTTCCCATACACCCTCGTTTAGTAGGTAGGCTGAGTCTGTGTGATCCCCTTATAGTATATGCTCCCCCCCCGTATAGCCTCCTTATAGATGTCCCCTGTATTATGCCCCTATAGATGGTACTCCTGTATTATGCCCCATATAGATTCCCCCTGTATTATCCCCCTTTTAGATGCCCCCCCGTATTATCCCCCTTATAGATGGCCCCCCTATAGAGGCCCTGTGTTGTCCCCCTGTATTATCCCCCATATAGAGGGCCCCCCCGTATTCCCCCCCCTTATAGATGGTTTACCCCCTGTGTTATCTCCCTTATAGATGGTCCCCCCTCCTGTGTTATCCGCCTTATAGATGGTCTCCCCCCCCCTGTGTTATCCCCCTTGTAGATGGTCCCCCGTTTTATTCCCCCTTAGAGATGGTCTCCCCCGTGTTATCCCCCTTATAGATGGTCTTCCCCCCCCCCCCCCCCCCGTGTTATTCCCCTTATGGGTAGCTTCACACGTGCCGTATCGCTGCGTTTTTAACACTGCGGTTTTATTCGCTGCGTGTTTGGTGCCATTTTTACATGCGAGTTTTGATTTTCACATGAAAATCATGTGAAAATCCAAACTCGCATGTAAAAATCGCACCAAACACGCAGCGATAAAAACGCAGCGTTAAATACGCAGCAATACAGTACGTGTAAAGGCACCCTATAGATGGTTCCCCCACTGTGTTATCCCTCTTATAGATGGTCCCCCCCGTGTTATCCCCCTTATAGATGGTCTCCCCCCTGTGTTATCCCCCTTATAGATGGTCTCCCCCCCTTGTTATCCCCCTTATAGATGGTCTCCCCCGTGTAACCCCTCTTATAGATTGTTCCCCCCTGTGTTATCCCCCTTATAGATGGTTTCCCCACTGTGTTATTTCCCATATAGATGATCTCCTCCCTGTGTAACCCCCCTTATAGATGGTCTCTTCCCCCTGTGTTATCCCCCTTATAGATGGTCTCCCCCCGTGTTATCCCCCTTATAGATGGTCTCTCCCCCTTATAGATGGTCTCCCTGCCGTGAAATCATGTGAAAATCCAAACTCGCATGTAAAAATCGCACCAAACACGCAGCGATAAAAACGCAGCGATAAAAACGCAGCGTTACATACATAGTTACATAGTTAATACGGTTAAAAAAAGAAACATGTCCATCAAGTTAAACCAAGGAGGGGATGGATACAGGGAAGGGGGAGGGGTGATAGGTTCTATACATTTGCATTTATATTATTTTGGTCTAAGAACTTGTCTAGGCCGGTTTTGAAGCCCTCTACTGTTTTTGCTGTGACCAGATCCTGTGGTAGACTGTTCCACAGATTCACAGTTCTCATGGTAAAGAAGGCTTGTCGCCTCCGGAGATTGAACCTTTTTTTCTCCAGGCGGAGGCAGTGCCCCCTTGTCCTTTGAGGGGGTTTTACCTGGAACATCTTTTCCCATATTTCTTGTAGGGGCCATTTATATATTTAAATAAATTAATCATATCTCCCCTTAAACGTCTCTTCTCTAGACTAAACAAATTTAATTCTTTTAATCTCTCCTCATAACTAAGATGCTCCATTCCCCTTATTAGTTTAGTTGCCCGTCTTTGTACCCTCTCCAGCTCTAGAACATCCTTTTTATGAATCGGGTTCCAAAACTGGATAGCATACTCCAGATGAGGCCGCACCAAGCGGTAATATTAAAGCGGTAATATTATATCCCTGTCCCGAGAGTCCATACCTGTTTTAATGCATGACAATATCCTGCTGGCCTTAGAAGCAGCTGACTGACATTGTGTGCTGTTCTGTAGTCTATTATCTACAAGTATACCCAGATCCTTCTCTATCAGTGACTCTCCCAGAGTAACTCCCCCTAGGACATATGATGCATGTGGGTTATTAGTACCCAGGTGCATAACTTTACATTTATCCACATTGAACCTCATTTGCCAAGTGGACGCCCAAACACTCAGAGTGTCTAAGTCATCCTGTAACATCTGCACATCTTCCATAGACTGTACTGTACTACAAAGCTTGGTGTCTTCTGCAAAAATAGAAACATTGCTGTTAATTCCATTCTCAATATCATTAATAAACAAATTAAACAGAAGAGGGCCCAGTACTGACCCTTGGGGTACACCACTTATTACCGGGGACCATTCGGAGTAGGAATCATTGACTACTACTCTCTGGGTACGATTATTAAGACAGTTTTCAATCCAGTTACACATTAAACTTTCCAAACCGATAGACTTTAACTTACCCATCAGACGTCCATAAGGAACTGTGTCAAATGCTTTAGCAAAATCCAGGTACACGATATCCACAGCTGCGCCCTCATCCAGGCTTCTACTTACCTCTTCATAGAAACATATTAGGTTGGTTTTACAGCTTCTGTCCTTAGTAAAACCATGCTGGTTATCACTTTTAATACTATTAGCCACTACATATTCCTGGATGTAGTCCCTTATAAGCCCTCAAACAGTTTCCTTACAATGGACGTTAAGCTTACGGGTCTATAGTTACCTGGGGAAGTTCGAGAGCCCTTTTTGAAAATCGGCATTACATTTGCCTTACACCAGTCCCTCGGCACAATACCAGTCAGCAAAGAATCACTGAATATTTCATACAAGGGTAGAGAAATTACAGAGCTGAGTTCCCTAAGAACACTGGGGTGTAATCCATCAGGCCCTGGAGCTTTGGTTACATTGAGTTTATCTTGGACCATATCTATAGTAAACCAGTTCAGTACATTACATGTGTTAGCAGCACTGGCCCCACCCACCTCAGTACTGGCCCCACCCACCTCAGTACTGGCCACACCCACCACAGCTCCATCCTCTTTTGTATATACAGAACTGAAGAACCCATTAAGTAACTCAGCTTTATCCTGATCCCCAGTTATTAACTCCCCGTTACCATTATTTAGGGGTCCTACAAGCTCTGTCCTTGGTTTTTTTGCATTAATATATTTGAAGAATTTTGGGGTTTCTTTTGCTATCTATGGCTACCTGTCTTTCATTGTGAATTTTTGCTGCTTTTATTACATAGACTCCGCGGTCTTGCATCAAGGAGCTGATCTGCACCACTGAACCATCACTGAGGTATGCCAGTGCTATTAAATGCCTCTGTTGTTTTTGATGGCAGCATTTAAAGGGTTACTTAGCTAGAACAGCCCCATCTGATAGCAGCTGGGAGCTGCGTGATACAGAAAGGGCTCACACTATGAGCCCTCTCTTTACCCTCTTAACAACGGCATGAAGGTATATTTTGCATCTGTTGTTAGCAGTCTGCTCGATTTCTGGAAAGAAATGCTCCCCTGGGGATCCGGGACATGTAGATTTAGACTACTGGGGGTGGGAGGTTTGGGCACCATGGGCACCCAGGGAACTATGAGGCCTGGGTGGCTGTACAAACCACCCATACAATAATTCTTCCACTACCTGACACCACCACTGACCAGATGCTTGAAGGGGCTTATCAACCCCTATACTATTAACATTAGTGGTTCATGGTTCAGCATTGCCTAATTCAAGGGGGGCAACACAAGTACCTTGCATAACAGCTAAGATGCTGTGGTGCCACAAGATGTGACTGCCACAACCTCTACAAACAGCTGGGGGTCAGGAAAGAGACCATGATGGACTCTACCAACATAATATGGATAGTTTATATTTTATGTCCATCAATTTTTTAAGGCTGGATATTGCTGAATGGTTCTTGCAATTTGTGTTTGTTTTTTACACTATTGTTTTTAAACTGCCAGCACGGGGAAGCCAGTGCTGCAGTCCTTTGTTTGAACTGTAGCCGGTTCCCGTGTACCGCACAAGTCTATTACCGGCCACCATCCGGGGCTGAAGCACTGGAGGCGGGCCGGTCTGTCCCCAGTGGGAGGGAACCCAGCCTCTCTATGAGGAGGCTCCATTGGTTCTAATGAAGCCGCATCACAGAGAGGCTGGGCTTCCTCCCACTGGGGGAAGGCCAGTCTGCCACCAGTGCTTGAGCCCCAGCCGCTGCCCAGTAATAGACCCGCGCCATGCATGGAAACCGGGCCATGGTTCAAACAAAGCACCGCAGCACCGGCTTTCCCACGGCAGTGCCGTTCTATTGACCTGCTACCCTTAAAGCAAATGTACCTAATGGTACATTCGCTTTAAATTCATAAAGTCCCTATTACACAGGGGGACAAGAGGGAGCAAACGAGCGTCGACCTGTCAGGTCACCGCTAGCTTGCTCCTCATTCCTCGATCGCTGCAGGGGGGGGGGCTGCCCGGGTGATCGCTAGATCGTCTGGGCAGTTCATAGAAGATAGCGGTGGTCTGCTATGAAATGCATTTCACATTCGTCTATAATTATAGTAAAGTCTTCAGTAATTGTCAACATAAATCACAGCTAAATGTAGGTGTCCTATTGATTATGCATTCTATCTTGTGATACACTTTTATTTAAGCTTTGAACAACCCTATTACCCCCTTAACGACCGCGGGCGTAAGTGTACGCCCCCAAAACCCGTGCCTTAACGCAAACGGGCGTACTTTTACGCCTGCGGTTTCCCTGATCGCTGCGTGTACACACGCAGCGATCGGGGAAGATGGCCTGCTATAATGTATAGCAGGCCATCCCTGCTTGTCGGCACGGGGGGTGATTAACCCCTCCCGTGCTGACGATCGCCGCTATTGGCTGATCAATTCAGATCAGCATATGGCGGCGATCTGCAGCTTTCCGGGTCACCGGTGACCCGATGGCCCGGAAAGCAATGGCGGTCGGTGCTGTCCGAGGACGACACTGACCGCCATTACTGTTAAAAGTAACAGTGGCCACGGTGCCACGTCCCGATCGCCGAGACCGGCCGGGATCACGGCGATATAAGTACCCCATGAAAGGGTTAAATACCTGCTGTGGACACCTCAGCTAGGTAGCTGAGGTGTCCAGAGCAGGTATTGACCCATACTCACCGGATCCAGCGTCCCGATCGCGTCTTCCGGGTTCCGAACGCGACTTCCGGGTTCCGAACGCGTCATCGTCTTCGTCGGCGTCTTCGTCTTTTTCCGGCGGTCCCCATCGGTAATCATCGGCTCCAGCGTTGTCAAACTTCGGCTTTTTCCGGAATTGGCGTTCTACTGCCCCCTAGCGGCTGATAAGTGTATATAATACACAAATCAGTAGCTATAGGGTTGAAGAAAGAATTTTTTTTTTTCCCAATTTTTTTTTCTTCTATTTTCCGCACCCTATCGCCGCTGAGTGCTGATCAGCATCGCACGTAAGTGCGCCGCTGATCAGCAACTCCTCCTTTTTGGCGTAGAGTGTTTTTTTCCTATATCCTACAGCCACGGTCTGCTTATAAGTGCCGCACATAAGTGCGGCATTTATCAGCAACTCCTTTCTTGGCGTAGTTTTTTTTTTTTATACTTAATGTCAAAAAAACATGTAAAAAACGACATTACACTACACGGAATAAAGTTTTACACTACACCACTACATACCCCATATACCAATCCCCGTATAAAGATGACCCCCAGGGTGTTTTCGGTGTCGGACGCATACGCTATTATTGCCTCCGACACCGAAACAGCCAGTGAGGATGAATGGGGGGGTCCTTTGTTCCTCCATTCATCCTCATCCTCTTCATCCAATGACGTATCTGGGGGTAGCGTAGCGTACGCTGCCCCCCAGACACGTCTTTTCCGCCAGTACCGTCCCAATAAGAGATCACGGTATGGCGTGAAATTCTACAAACTCTGTGAGAGTACCTCAGGGTACACTTACAGATTTAGGGTACGTGCACACTGCGGAATGGCGAAGGATAACCCTTTGTGCATTCCGCAGCTGGCACCCACCGGCGGGCTGATGCAGGCGCACGTCTCCACCCGTGTCATAGACTCCATGTTATGCTTGGGCGGATTCCATCGTCCGTCCAAAGAATGAACACATTTGACGGAGAGCGGAATCCGCCCGTGCATAGAATGGAGTCTATGACACGGACGGAGACGCGCGCCCGCATCAGTCTGCCGGTGGGTGCCAGCTGCGGAATGCACAAAGGGTTATCCTTCGCCATTCCGCAGTGTGCACGTGCACTTAGAGTGTATGAAGGAAGGGACACCCAAATCCAGCCCCCAGATGCCCCCCCCCCCATCCTCTGAGTTAGTGGGGAGATCGTTCGGGAACTGATCTTCCCACTGCTGGATAAAGGTTACCACCTGTACGGGGATAACTTTTATACCAGCACCCCCTCTTCCGGTCCCTCGCTGCCCTGTAGCTTGCGGCACGATCCGAACATATCAGAAGTAGTAATAGCGCCCTAATATTTAGCAGCCATGGAGCGGACCCAGCGCTTCTGGATATGAAGGACCCCGTATCGCACCAGGACAACATTTTCCAGGTGACGTCCCCCACACTGGAAAACAGGAGACCCCAGAAGAAGTGCAGAGTGTGGCGTAACAGGGGGATCAGGAAGGACGCCATTTTCCAGTGTGACGCCTGTCCTGATCACCCCGGCCTCTGCATACTGGATCGCTTACTACACGTCATTGGAGTTCTACATTATCTAAATTCTGTCCCTTATTCCTATTTCAGGGGTCACGTTGATCCAGGGATTATTCTGATCGCCATTATGGAGTCGGGAAGGAATTTTTTCCCTGTGATGAGGCTACTGTCGTCTGCCTTATGAGGGTTTTTTGCCTTCCTCTGGATCAACACAGGTTGAATTTGATGGACACCTGTCATTTTCAACCTTATAAACTAATAATTGGCCTAATACCCCCAAATAAATTAGAATTGTCCCTTTTTCCCCAGCTAAATAGGTATGGCCGCCATTCCCATTAGAGGATGCCATGATGCAATTACAGAGCCTCTGTGCGGCCAGGACAGTAGAAACCCCCGACAAGTGACCCCATTCTGGAAACTACACCCCATAAGGAATCTAACAAGGGGGGCAGCGGGGATATGGCCTCCTGGTGACGGCCACATATGGGACGTGAAAATGAAAAAAATTGTATTTTTTATTTTCACGGCACATGTTCTACATATGTGCCTGTTACCAGTGGGGTCCATATGCTCACTGCACCCCTTGTTAGATTCCTTATGGGGTGTAGTTTCCAGAATGGGGTCACTTGTGGGGGGTTTCTACTGTCCTGGCAGCACAGGAGCTTTGTAATTGCGACATGGCCTCCATCCTCCATTCCAGCCTCTAAATGGCGCTCTGTCCCTTTGGTGGCTTGCCCTGTGCCCGTATGGCACATTATGTCCACATGTGGGGTATTTTCGTACTCAGGGGAAATTACCCTACACGCTTTGCGTTTATTTTCTTTTTTAACCCCTTGTGGAAATGGAAAAAAATCAAGGCTAGACCAACATTTGGTGTAATTTGTTTTAAATTTTTACTCTAAATCATTAATCTTGTCTTGATTTTTTCATTTTCACAAGGGGCTAAAAAATAAAAAAAACACATAATTTGTAGAGCAATTTCCCCTGAGTACGGAAATACCCCACATGTGGACATAAAGCGCCATGCGGGTGCAGGGTAAGCCTCCAAAGGGAAGCAGCGCCATTTGTTTTTTTGAGGCTGGATTTGGCTGGAATGAATTTCGAGGGGCCATGTTGCATTTAAAAGGCCCCTGTGTTGCCAAGACAGTTGAAACCCCCACAAGTGACCCCATTATGGAAACTACACCCCTCAGGGAATGTAACAAGGGGTGTAGTGAGCATATGGACCCCACTGGTGACGGGCACAAATATGGAACAATGTGGCGTGAAAATGAAATATTACATTTCTTACACTATAATGTTGGCCTAGCCTTGAATTTATTATTTTCACAAGGGGTTAAAAGAGAAAAAAACACACAAAATGTTTAGAGCAATTTCCCCCGAGTCCGTAAATACCCCACATGTGGACATAAAGCGCCATGTGGGCGCAGGGCAAGCCTCCGAAGGGAAGGAGCGCCATTTGGATTTTGGAGGTTGGATTTGGCTAGAATGGATGATGAACGCCATGTCGCATTTATAGAGCCCTTGTGGTGCCAAGACAGTGGAAACCCCCCACAAGTGACCCCATTCTGGAAACTACACCCCTCAAGGAATCTAACAAGGGGTGCAATGAGGATATGGACCCCTTGATGACGGGCACATTTGTGCCATGAAAGTGAAAAAATGAAATTTTTCACTTTCACGTCACATTGTTCCACATTTGTGCCCGTCACCAGTGGGGTCCATATGCTCACTGCACCCCTTGTTAGATTCCTTGAGGGGTGTAGTTTCCAGAATGGGGTCACTTGTGGGGGGTTTCCAGTGTTTTGGCAGCACAAGGGCTCTGTAAATGCGACGTGGCCCTTGAAATCCATTCCAGTGAAATCCAGCTTCCAAAAGCCAATTGGCGCTCCTTCCCTTTGGAGGCTCGTCCTGCGCCCGCTTGGCACTTTATGTCCACATGTGGGGTATTTCCGTACTCGGGAGAAACTGCGCTACACGTTTGGTGTTTTTTTTTCCTTTTATCCCTTTGTAAAAATGAAAAATTGAAGTCTAGAACAACGTTTTAGTGTAAAAAATACTTTTGTCTTTTTTCACGCCATATTGTTGGGAAAATCTGTGAAGCACCTGTGGGGTCCAGATGCTCACCGCACCCCTTGTTACATTCCTTGAGGGGTGTAGTTTTCTGAATGGTGTCCCTTTAGTGGTGTTTTTTAGGTTTTGGCACCCCAGAGCCTCTGCCAAGCTGAAGTGATACAGTCAGAAATGACCAAATATAACGGAGCCATTGAAATGCACTAGGCGCTGCCTTATATCTGAGGCTTGTGGTTGCGTCAAATAGCGCAATAGGGTCACATATGGGGTATTTCTATAAACTGCAGAAACGGGGCAATAAATATTGGGGTGCATTTCTCTGGTAATAAGTTTATAATTATGAAAAATATTGGATTACAATAAAATCTCTGAACAGAAAATAAAAATTTTCTAATTTCTTACACACTTAGCTTTTATTTCTGTGACTCCCCTAAAGGGTTAAAAAACTTTCTGGATCTGCTTTTGCAGAGTTTGGGGGGTGCAGTTTCTGAAATGGGGTGCTTTGTGGGGCTTTCTAACATACAGGCCCCTCAAATACACTTTAAACCTGAACAGGTCCCTAAAAATATCTGATTTTGAAATTTTACTGAAAATTTGGAAATTTGCTGCTAATGTTTTACGCTTTCTATTGTCTAAAAAAATTAAATATAGTTTAATAAATGCTGCCAACATAAAGTAGACGTGTTGCTAATGCTATTTAATATATAATTTATGTGGCATAACCATTTTCTGTATAAGCAGAAAAGGTTTAAAGTTGGAAAAAAGCATTTTTTTTACAATTTTTCACGTTATTTTGGTTTTTTTATAAAGATTCGTTATAAGTATCGACTCCAATTTACAAGAAATGTGAAGTACAATATGTCACGAGAAAACAATCTCAGAATCAGCCGGATAGGTAAAAACATCCCGAAGTTATTAATGAATAAAGTGACACAGGTCATATTCATAAATCTTGCTCCGGTCCTTAAGGCCATTTTAGGCCCGGTCCTTAAGGGGTTACACAGGGCACTCGGAAAGTGCCAAAATGCAAGGACTGACAGGAGTCTTAAGCAAAGTATAGAATCTTCATTTTTTTTTTAAATTTCAAGTTAGTATATTGTGAGGAAAAAGAACCATTTTGCAATATATTGTTTTACCAAATTGCCTTTGATTTCCTGCTGCAAGTCCAATTTGGTCATGTTGAGACTGGCAGAATAAAACTTTAGAGATTATATTGGCCACATGGTTGTCATCAGCATGATCAATAGATCTCACTGATTGAGCCCATTGTGTCCTATTTATACAAAGGACAGTATGCAGCAAAAACTGCAGTGTCCAGATGGTCTCCTAGAATGTCTTCAGATAAAATCTGTAGATCTCTTCCCTTATTCATCCATGTTAGCTTTTAATAGCCAAGTACTTCTCTAGGAAGGTTTTGCAGGAGGTGACAGTAGCTTCTTCTTACAATTTCCCAGAAAGAGAATAAATTTAATGTGGCGCGGAAAAACTGGCTTCTCCAGATGTGCTAATCCTCAGTTTCTGAAGAAATTCTTGGATGATGATATATGTATCTGGCTGTCCTTAACATGGTGGCGGTGCAGTGGCAACAGCTTTCTATCACTGTTAAAGGGGTTATCCAGTGCTAAAAAATCATGGCCACTTTCTGTCAGAGACAACACGACTCTTGTCTCCAGTTCAGGTGCGGTTTGCAATTTAGATCCATTCACTTCAATGGAACTGAGCAGAAAAACCCTGCCCAAGCTGGAGACAAGAGTGGGTCTCTCTGGAAGTAAGTGGCCTCATGCACACGTCCAATATATTTTCAAAGACAAATTGCACGCTCAACAATTTTTGTTTCACAATCTGCAAATTAACCTCTGCAGTGCATCCCTAGTGTACTCCATATGCTCCGTATTTTTTTGCTGCCAGGAGGAGCTTAAATGGTGATGGCACAGAATTGCAGAGTGTTTTGCAGAGTGCTAAGGTGGTCTCTGGAAAATGTAGAGGCCCCTATAGACTTCTATTGAAGTCTCTGTAATGCAAATGTAGACCGCATTACAACCTTTTTTTATGTTGGGGATTCTGGATCTGCACCTCTGGCGTCACCTAATCATACTTCCATCTCTGACGAAGGCGGACAATGACCACTGAACTCGTTCGATCCCGGTTTGACCCTCACCAGCACCAAGAGTTACCGAAAAGAGTGATGTTACTGGGACCGCGTGGACTGTGTGCCAGAGCACAGAGAGCTTGTTGTAGCGGAGCGACAGGCTGAGGCCCGTTCCCAACACACTTTTCTCTTATCTTCAACAGCCCAGAAGGTATCAATATTTCTAATATACACATGGGGGACATTTATTAAGTCCGGCGTTTTTTACACCAGGCTTACAAATGTCCTCCCAGCTCTGGAGCTCAAAGGATTTATGTAAAGGCGCACTGCCTCTACATAAATCCTGTGCGCACGGACCCCGTCCGTGCAAACAAGGTGAAAGCTACGCCAGCTCAGAGCTGGCATAGGTTTAAAAATGCTGCGCCCCCTCTGCGTGCTTCCGTACCCCCTGCTCCCGATGCGAATGAAATATTCGCAAATACACCATTTGCAAATATTTTTACTCCAATCGGGCCCATCTGCGCCTACAAATGGCTTTTAAGTCTTTTGATAAATCTCCCCCATAGTTACCAGCTTACCAATTCTACCCATAACTAGCTGTAGCACTCTATGTAATTTCAGCATTAAGATTATTTATCTTACCGCAAACAAAAATCCAACATGACTGACTTTTCTCTCCCTCTACATCTGCCATGAGGGAAGAGTCAGGAGTCCCACGTACATTAGATGAAACTGGTCAGCTTAGCTGACTCCAGTCTAGTATGTATCACCAGCTTAATTATGTGATGTTTTTCCTGCTGCTTTTCTCTCAAGCTTAATAACAAAAAATGATATTAATAAATCTTTTAGGTGCATCTGGGGCCTCTTTGCTGAAGTACTTGACACAACATCATCCATACATGTGTTCCTTTGTCAGGTATTACAGGTCAACCCTTTCTGGTGATGGACCATCCTATGGTCCATAAGTGATATTTATCATGAATGTCATATTTGACTTTTCAACAAAGAACATTCTGTGGCTATAGCTGTTGGATACCAAACCTTGTATCACATTTTACCTTTTTAGTGATCAGGCCTAAGTTACAATACCAGATACTGTACAATGCCATGAAAACTTGATAATGCAGAGAAGATGCCCCTCTATTCTGCTTTTGGACTAAGAATGTTTTATCAAAGCAGAATCCTGGAAAAGCCATTAATCTAAATAATATATATTAATCTTATATTTAAAAATGTTGTAAAAACAAGACAACTCTTTGATCCTATCACAATAAATGCATAAATTTAGTTTTTCATTTTTTTACCCATTTGTAAACTCGTTCAAGAAAAAATGTCTTCTTTCTTATGTTTAAAAATATTGAAATACTTCTGCTGATATGAGAAACAACAGCAGTAGGAGATATGAAGCACTTATAGACTTTCACATTCAGTTCAATTTATTTTTAATATCAAAATATTATATTGCTCCTCAATGTTCTATCAGCTGTGAAGAATTACGCATTTTGATGCAATAGCTGTCTAACACAGAGCTATCTGTCTTAAATAGGCTACTTTAAGGTAAGAAGCTATAATTATTGCCAGAATATGCCTATTTGAGGCCAGAAAAATCCTTGGCTGGCTTCAAGAAAAACTACTTAGCTTAGACAGTTATGTTTCAAGAAGAGCAGATTTTGTATTAAAATCTAGACCAGCTTTGCTAAAAAGTGCTCTCAAAGCACTCTAGGCTGTTGCTCTAGTCCCACTTACACAAGTCAAAAATACATTCTCCTAAGCAATTACTGTTAAACATCTTTGTCAAGTTAAATAGGATACAGCACATTTTACTTTGCAGGAACTACTCAGGAACACACTCAACAAAAATAGTTTCTTCCAGTGGTGACTTGTCTTTTTCTTTTTGAAGACTTGTGTGCTAAGATAGATATAAACCTGTAAAGGAGGTATGTTTTGTGTAAGAAAGGCAGGGCATTTTGGCTTGTGACAGAGAAACTAATATCAAACTATTTATAAAAACTTCATTATTGTTTAAATATACCAATGCTTAAAGTGACACTGTATCCACCAACTCACCCCACTCACCACTGGTACTGTTTGATGAGAATAACTCCTTCCTGGTTGTGTCTTTTAAAATGTATGCGGTGCCCTGGTTAGGATAGCTGAGTCAATGTGGCTTGGCCTAGAGTGTCTTTGCCCCAGGCCGGTCACGCCTCTACTTTCTTCCTCCCCTCCCTCTCCTCCCTCCTCATCATTAGAAATGCCCCTGGCAGGATTTCTCCTATTCATTGCCTGTCCAAACAGTGCACATGTGCCTTACCGATCTGAAGCAGCACTGGTGCACTGTTTAGACAAGCAATGAATAGGAGAAATCCTGCCAGGGGCACTCCTAATGAAGAGGAGGAAGAAAGGAGAGGCGTCACAAGCCTGGGCCACAGACAGTCTAGGCCACACCTCATTGATTCAGCTGATGCAGGTAAAAAATCTTTTTTTTTACCCTAACCAAGACACCAGGCACATTTTAAGACATTACCAGGAAGGACTTACTCTTATGAAATGGATGGTGCCAGTGGTTTGGGAGGGGGGGGGGGGGGGGGGGGTTATGGATACAATGTTGCTTTTGTATTGCAGTTTTTAACTTCCAACTGTAAAAAGCAGGTTTCAAGTTATGCCCTTGCAAGTCCACTACTAAACTACTAAAGCCTGTTTTTTAAGTCTTGTGTCCTGCTTGTTCCTTTATAGATTGTAAACTCTTGTTAGCAGACCCCTCACTCAACTTGTTGGAACTGATTTTTTCTATACATGTATCCTCTGTATTGTAAAGTGCAGCAGACTATATAAAGATTGTCCTGGATGTTTCGGCCAGCTGAACGCCTGTCACTCCAGATTCTGGCTCTGAAGTTCCACCAGCAACTGCAGTGAGCAAGCAGAAGCAAGGAAAATATCGAGAAGCATGGATAGGTATGTTTGAACTGTATTTTTTCTATTACACATAGCGACGCATGGTTGGCGACCGATAATTTTAGGTCAGGACCAAAAGACACAATCAGCCAGTGATCATTGTCATCGGCTGATCGTTGTTATTATTACTATTTACTATTAAGGAGTGATGATCTGTTGGAACAGCCAGATTTGGCAGATTATCACTCTGAGTAATAGAACCATTAGCCAGGGTTCTAAGTTCTGCTTATGCATTGGGAGATTTTCCCAGTAGATGTAATAGAAAATCAAAGCTTGAGCTGAGGCTTAGACAAGCGGCCTACAAATTATTCTGCATTATGACAACATATAGCCAATTTCATTAATAACTATCTTGAGCGGGAAGAATAAGAGCAAGAAGTCGAGGAAGCAATGATTTTACCCCCACAAAGCCCTGATCTCAACATTATCAAGTCTGGGATCACATAGGGAAAAGAAGGAGTTCAGCAAGTCTACATCCACAGAAAATCTTTAGTTAGTTCTCCAAAATGTTTGGACCAATCTCCTTGCTGAGTTCCTTTAAAAACTTTGTGCAAGTGCACTAAGAACTGATGCTGTTTTGAAGGCAAAATATTGCACTAAATACTGATTTATTTTTTGGTAATGGATAAAATAAACTATTAAAAGGAAACCAACAGCAGGTAAAAGACTCTGAGAATGAACATAATTTTCTTACCTTTATACTAAGCGTAGTTTTCATTAAATTATCAGTTTAATCAATATGTAAGTTAAGTTGGCAGGGCTACTGTCCTCAGTGCACCCATCTATCTGCCCTGCCCGCAAACTGTCTCCTTGTGAATACTGAGGCAGCGATCTGCAGTGACATCACTTCAGCACTCATCAATGCAGAGTCTTAAAGGGGCTAGCCAGTGGGGGGCTGTAGGCCTGCCCCCAGTGCACCAAACCCTGTAATTTACATACTCTACCTAAACTATAGATTTAACGAAAATGACAAGAAAATGATAAGAAAATGACCTTCATTCTCAGTTTCTCGAGCAATATGGTAACATTACTAACAGCAGGTTACAGTCTTCTAACCTGCTGCTAGTTACCCTTCAACACTTCTATTTTTGAAAGAACTCTTACTTTCCCAATTTTTCCACATGTGTATAAATTTTTTTTCACTAGACATATGTTTTCCCCCTCCCCCCTAAAGGAAAAAATTAAATAAAAGCATTGAAATCCAACCTGATTCTTCTGTTTCCTTTCCACAACATTTGCTGTCAGGATGCACCCATACATATTAGATGTTTGCCTAATCGGTGGGCTCAGCCGGCATTTATCTAGTGAGTATGCCTAGTTAAAAGAAGTTCTGCAAAAGTATTTATTAAAGTATTGTATTGCCCACCAAAAGTTATGCAAATAACCAATATACAATTATTACGGGAAATGCTTATAAAGTGCTTTTTTCCCTGCACTTACTACAGCATCAAGGCTTTACTTCCTGAATAACATGGTGATGTCACGACCCAACTTCCAGAGCTGTGCGGGCTGTGGCTGCTGATGGCAAAGGGACACTGAGGGACACAGGACACTGGAAGGACACTGAGCATCCCTCTGCCATCATCCTCTTCAGCAGCCACAGCCCTCACAGCTCTGGGAATGGGGATGTGACATCACCATGTTATCCAGGAAGTGAAGCCTTGATGCAGTAGTAAGTGCAGGGAAAAAAAAGCACTTTATAAGCATTTCCTGTAATAAGTGTATATTTGTGATTTCCATAACTTTGGGGGGCAATACAATACTTTAATTTACTTTAAATATACTTTGGGGGGCAATACAATACTTTAAATTTTGCCGGACTTCTCCTTAAGTGTGTGAGATTAAATTGGGATCCTCATTGGGAAAAGAATGTACAGTGCAGCAGAATATGATGGTGCTATGTCAGCAATAGTAATTAGTAGTGATGAGCGAATACAGTTCGATCGAATAGATATTCGATCGAATAGTGAGATATTCGAATATTCAATATGCATACCAATATCCTGCGAATATTCGACAAATATTCGATAAGCGTTCTAATCCCCCAGCTTCCGGTTTTACCATCCAAATGGTCAAATAGATGTTTTTCACTAATCCAATCCTTGTTCCCATAGACTTTAATGGGATCGAATATTCGCATATCTCACTATTCGCTCATCACTAGTAATAAGTAGAGACAATGTTGCCCAAAAAGGTTACCTGAAAAATATTATTTACTTTCCTTATAGTAGAAAATATAAGGTTTCTTTAAATTGGCCATGAATAAAATACAAATTTTAACCCCTTAACAACATCGGGCGTAAATTTACGCCCTCGCGCCCTGGTACTTAACGCATCAGGGCGTAAATTTACGCCCGATGTTTCCCCGATCGCTGTGTGTTCGCACACAGCGATCGGGGAAGATGGCCTGCTATAAATCATAGCAGGCCATCTTAGCTTCTCGGCACGGGTGGTGGTTAACACCCCCCGTGCTTACGATCGCCGCTATTGGCTGATCAATTCAGATCAGCCAATAGCGGCGATCGGAACCTTTCCGGGTCATCGGTGACCCGATGACCCGGCAAAAAATGGCGGGCGGTGCTGTCTGAGGACGGCACCGACCGCCATTACTGTAAAAAGTAATGGTGGTCACGGTGCCACCGGCCCGATCACCGTGAACGGCCGTCCGATACCGAACGGCCGTTCACGGCGATCGGGCTGGTGGCACGGCGATCAGAGTCCACAAAAATAGTAAATACCTGCTCTGGACCCCTCAGCTAGGTAGCTGAGGGGTCCAGAGCAGGTATTTGTACATTACTCACCTGTCCCGGGGTCCTGATCGGCATCTTCGCGGTTCGCGGAGTCCTCCGTCATTCCATCGGGTCTTCGGCTATTTCCGGCGGTCCCCATCGGCTTTTTTCAGCTCCAGCCTCATCTTTTTCCGGATTTTGCGCTCTGCTACCCTCTAGCGGCTGATATGTAATACACTTATCAGCAGCTACAGGGATGTTCAGAATGTAGAAAAAGTTTTTTGTTTTTTTTTCCAAATTTTTTTTTCTTCTATTTTCCGCACCCTATCGCAGCTGAGTGTTGATCAGCATTGCACGAAAGTGCGCTGCTAATCAGCAACTCCTCCTTTTTGGCATTTTTTGGTGTTTTTTTCTATATTCTACTGCCACGGTCTGCTGATAAGTGCCGCACATAAGTGCGGCATTTATCAGCAACTCCTTTGTTGGCGTAGGTTTTTTTTTTATAGTTACTGTAAAAAAACACGTAAAAAACACTACATTACACCACACTACATTGAATAAAGTTTGACACTACACCACTACATACCCCATATACCAATCCCTATATAAAAGTGGCCCCCAGGGTGTTTTCGGCGTCAGAGGGATACGTTATTATTGCCTCCGACACCGAAACAGCCAATGAGGATGAATGGGGGGATCTTTCATTCCTCCATTCATCCTCATCATCCAGTGACGTGTCTGGGGGTAGCGTCGCGTACGCTGCCCCCCAGACACGTCTTTTCCGCCAGTACCGTCCCAATAAGAGATCACGGTATGGCGTGAAATTCTACAAACTCTGTGAGAGTACCTCAGGGTACACATACAGATTTAGGGTACGTGCACACTGCAGAATGGCGAAGGATAACCCTTCGTGCATTCCGCAACTGGCACCCGCCGGCGGACTAATGCGGGCGCGTGTCTCCACCCGTGTCATAGACTCCAATCTATGCATGGGCGGATTCCATCGTCCATCCAAAGAATGAACACGTTGGACGGAGAGCGGAATCCGCCCGTGCATAGAATGGAGTCTATGACATGGATGGAGACGTGCGCCTGCATCACTCCGCCGGTGGGTGCCAGCTGCGGAATGCACGAAGGGTTATCTGTTGCGATTGCGCAGTGTGCACATACCCTTAGAGTGTATGTAGGAAGGGACACCCGAATCCAGCCCCAGTTGCCCCCAGATGCCCCCTCCCCCCCATCCTCGGAACAAGTGGGAAGATCGTCTGGGAACTGATCTTCCCACTGCTGGATAAAGGTTACCACCCATACGGGGATAACTTTTATACCAGCACCCCCTCTTCCGGTCCCTCGCTGCCCGAGCTACTGTAGCTTGCGGCACGATCCGAAAATATCAGAAGCAGTAATAGAGCCCTAATATTTAGCAGCCATGGAGTGGCCCCAGCGCTTCTGGATATGAAGGACCCCTATCGCACCAGGGCAACATTTTCCAGGTGACGTCCCCCACACTGGAGAACGGGAGACCCCAGAAGTGCAGAGTGTGGCGTAACAGGGGGATCAGGAAGGACACCATTTTATAGTGTGACGCCTGTCCTGATCACCCCGGCCTCTGAATACTGGATCGCTTCAAGGCGTACCACACGTCATTGGAGTTCCACATTATCTAAATTCCTTCCCTTATTCCTATTTCAGGGGTCACGTTGGTCCAGGAATTATTCTGATTGCCATTATTGAGTCGGGAAGGAATTTTTTCTCAGTGATGAGGCTACTGTCGTCTGCCTCACGTGGGTTTTTTGCCTTCCTCTGGATCAACACAGGTTGAATTTGATGGACACCTGTCATTTTCAACCTTATAAACTAATAATTGGCCTAATACCCCCAAATAAATTAGAATTGTCCCTTTTCCCCAGCTAAATAGATATGGCCGCCATTCCCATTAGAGACTTGCCATGATGCAATTACAAAGCCTCTGTGCTGCCAGGACAGTAGAAACCCCCCACAAGTGACCCCATTCTGGAAACTACACCCCATAAGGAATCTAACAAGGGGGCAGCGGGGATATGGCCCCCTGGTGACGGCCACATTTGGGACGTGAAAATGAAAAAAAAATGGTATTTTTTATTTTCTCGGCACATGTTCTACGTAAGTGCCCGTCACCAGTGGGGTCCATATGCTCACTGCACCCCTTGTTAGATTCCTTATGGGGTGTAGTTTCCAGAATGGGGTCACTTGTGGGGGGTTTCTACTGTCCTGGCAGCACAGGAGCTTTGTAATTGCGACATGGCCTCCATCCTCCATTCCAGGGGAAACTACCCTACACATTTTGTGTTCATTTTCTTTTTTAACCCCTTGTGGAAATGGAAAAAATCAAAGCTAGACCAACATTTAGTGTAATTTTTGTAAACTTTTTACTCTAAATCATTAATCTTGTCATGATTTTTTCATTTTCACAAGGGGCTAAAAGATAAAAAAAAACACTAAATGTGTAGCGCAATTTCCCCTGAGTACGGAAATACCCCACATGTGTACATAAAGCGCCATGCGGGTGCAGGGTAAGCCTCCAAAGGGAAGGAGCGCCATTTGTTTTTTGAAGGCTGGATTTGGATGGAATGGATTTCGAGGGGCCATGTTGCATTCAAAAGGCTCCTGTGTTGCCAAGACAGTTGAAACCCCCCACAAGTGACCCCATTATGGAAACTACACCCCTCCAGGAATGTAACAAGGGTTGTAGTGAGCATAAGGACCCCACTGGTGACGGGCACAAATGTGGAACAATGTGGCGTGAAAATTAAATATTAAATTTTTTACACTATAATGTTGGTTTAGCCTTGAATTTATCATTTTCACAAGGGGTTAAAAGAGGAAAAAAAAATGTGTAGAGCAATTCCCCCTGAGTCCGTAAATACCCCACATGTGGACATAAAGCGCCATGTGGGCGCAGGGCAAGCCTCCGAAGGGAAGGAGCGCCATTTGGATTTTGGAGGTTGGATTTGGCTAGAATAGATGATGAACGCCATGTCGCATTTACAGAGCCCTCGTGCTGCCAAAACAGTGGAAACCCCCCACAAGTGACCCCATTCTGGAAACTACACCCCTCATGGAATCTAACAAGGGGTGCAGTGAGAATATTGACCCCTTGATGACGGGCACATTTGTGCCGTGAAAGTGCAAAAATGAAAATATTCCCTTTCACGTCACATTGTTCCACATTTGTGCCCGTCACCAGAGGGGTCCATATGCTCACTGAACCCCTTGTTAGATTCCTTGAGGGGTGTAGTTTCCAGAATGGGGTCACTTGTGGGGGGTTTCCAGTGTCTTGGCAACATGAGGGCTCTGTAAATGCGACATGGCCCTTGAAATCCTTTCCAGTGAAATTCAGCTTCCAAAAGCCAATTGGCGCTTCTTCCCTTTGTAGGCTCGTCCTGCGCCCCCTTGGCGCTTTATTGCCACATGTGGGGTATATCCGTACTCGGGAGAAACTGCACTACATGTTTTTTGCCTTTTTTTTCCTCTTATCCCTTTAAGAAAATGAAAAATTGAAGGCTAGAACAACGTTTTAGTGTAAAAAATAAATTTTTCTTTTTTCACGCCATATTGTTCGGAAAATCTGTGAAGCACCTGTGGGGTCCAGATGCTCACCGCACCCCTTGTTACATTCCTTGAAGGGTGTAGTTTTCTAAATGGTGTCCCTTTAGGGGTGTTTTTTAGGTTTTGGCACCCCAGAGCCTCTGCCAACCTGAAGTGGTACGGTCAAAAATTACCAAATATAACGGAGGCGTTGAAATTCACTAGGCACTCCTTTATATCCGAGGCTTGTGGTTGCGTCAAATAGCGCAATAGGGCCACATATGGGGTATTTCTATAAACTACAGAAACGTGGAAATCAATATTGGGGTGCATTTCTCTGGTAATAGGTTTATAATTATGAAAAATATTGGATTAGAATAAAATCTCTGCACAGAAAATTAAAATTTTTAAATTTCTTACACACTTAGCTTTTATTTCTGTGACTCCCCTAAAGGGTTAAAAAACTTTCTGGATATGCTTTTGCAGAGTGTGGGTGGTGCAGTTTCTGAAATGGGGTGCTTTGTGGGGCTTTCTAACATACAGGCCCCTCAAATACACTTGGTAAGGCTGGGTTCACACTACGTAAGTTTCCGGCCGTAGCGCGTTCCGTGAATAAGCGGCCGGAAACTTACGTAGTTTGCGTACAATGTAAAGTATACGATCTACGGCCGCACATTTCACACTACGTACGAACTTACGCCCGGATCGTATGCGGCGCCGTAAAAAATGAACCAGACCATTATTTCGGGACGGAATTGCCGTAACTTACGCCCATAGCGTAACATGCGGTCCCGTACATAGTGGTGATTTCTTCATTTTTCAAGCTTTTTGTGCCGATCCAAAAGGTTCTGTGGGGTGTCCGGGGCTAGGCGAAGATATCCAAGTAAAAGACCGCTGTCAGATCGCTACGAAGAGCGCTCAGGAAGCGTAAGTACACTACGGGCGTAAGTTTGCGTTCGGTACGTATCCGGCCGCAACTTGCGTAAAGTCCCGGCCGGAGTTTCATACGTATATGTCCGGCCGCGGAAAATATGCGGCCGGAGATATACGTAGTGTGAACATAGCCCCCACCTGAACTGGTCCCTAAAAATATCTGATTTTGAAATTTTACTGAAAATTTGGAAATTTGCTGCTAATGTTTTAAGCTTTCTATTGTCTAAAAAAAATGAAAGATCGTTTAATAAATGCCGCCAACATAAAGTAGACATGTTGCTAATGCTATTTAATATATAATTTATGTGGTATAACCACTTTCTGTATAAGCAAAAAAGTTTCAAAGTTGGAAAAATGCATTTTTTCACGTTATTTGGGTTTTTTTCATAAAGATTCGTTATGAGTATCGACTCCAATTTACCAGAAATGTAAAGTACCATATGTCACGAGAAAACAATCTCAGAATCAGCCGGATAGGTAAAAGCATCCCGAAGTTATTAATGAATAAAGTGACACTGGTCATATTCATAAAATTTGTCTTTGTCATTAAGGCCATTTCAGGCTCTGTCCTTAAGGGGTTAAAATGCCCAACTATAAATATATATTTCCTCCATATTCCAAGTCACTGTAGCCAGTGTAGAAAACATGTTTACGCTGCCTGTCTCCTCTGAATCAATTTTTATTCACACAAGGGAATGTGTCACACAGTGCCAGTGTAGCAAACAAACTCTGAACCTATCAGTGCCTGATGTCTTGCTTATTTTAGATAACTCAGTGACCGGAGAGAAAATTGATTTATTTTTTAACCCGGCAAGAATTTTAATGAACTAATTGTCTGACATAGGTAGACTATCAAAATCATCCTAGGAATACAAGCAACATAAACATTAATATGATAACTTGCCATATCAGCAATTCACATCAGGAAACAAATGCAATAAAGTAAAAAAGCAATTGCTTCCACTGTGTGATAATAAATGAAATGCAATGCCTGTCTCTTAGCTCAGGTTCCCATCTGCAAATACTTTTATGGCCTTTATATTAGTATTGGTAGTAAATACCATAGAAATAGCTAATATTTTAAAGACTTTGGGGGAGATTTATGAAAGAGTGTAAAATTTAGACTGGTGTACTCTGCCCACAGCAACCAATCACAGCTCCTCTTTTATTCTACCAGAGCTGAAAGCTGAGCTGTCATTGGTTGCTGTGGGCTGTTTACACCAGGTGTATATTTACACCCTTTCATAAATCTCCCCCTTTGTGAGAAAAAAGTATTACAAATGACAATAACAACATTATCATAAATTATGGTGCAGTATCTTCTTTCATTATGCTTTGAATAATAAAGTAATGCTGCATTTACACGTTCAGTGATCTTCAAGGTTTGTGGATGATGTCCACTATCGACCTCTGTGATCCATGAAAAAACACGTATCCGTTTTGCATACGTGTCCGTGTTTTTCAAGGATCTGTTAAAAGCTTTTTAAATTATGCTGACTATGGATCACATACATGTTTTTCACAGATTGCACAGATGTAAACGTATGTCAGATCTGTGCAATCTGTGGATAATATGGATCTCATAGGGGGGATCTGTGCCGTGATCTTGTCCAAGTTATGACATGTCTTAGGCCTTATTCACACGTCCCGTAATCTACGGATCCGTATTTCCGTATTCGAGCTAGTGCAGCTTTCAGCTCTGGTAAAATGAAAGCTGAGCTGTGATTGGTTGCTGTGGGCAGTTTATGCCAGTGTATATATTACACCCTTTGATAAATCTGCCCCTTGCTGTTCAGGATAAAAGCCAAGAACGAGAGGACACAGTGAGAGGTTAGGGGGAAAAATCAGAAGCAATGTAAGAAAATATTACTTTACTGAAATAGTAGATGCTTGGAACAAATTTCCAGCAGATGTGGTTAGTAAATCCACAATAACAGAATTTAAACCTGCCTGGGATAAATATATACCCTAGGAAAATAAGAAAGGGAATCCTAAAAGAGCAAGAGCATCAAGAGATGAGCAAGAAATGCAGTGCGCTGATGCATGCTCCACTCCCTGCTCTGTGTTCATGGCACTTGGGCAGCACCATAGACTTACACTCTACCTGCAGACTTCTCCCTGCTTTTCAGTTGGTCGAGGTCTAAACATTAAGAGCAGGGATGTAAGACTCAGGCCCTCCAGCTGTTGCAAAATACATTTCCCATCATGCCTGGACAGCCAAAGCAGCCCCGGCTGCCCGATCGCCCCCCTGCAGCCCCGGCCGCCCGATCGCTCCCCCACAGCCCCGGCCGCCCCATCGCTCCCCCACAGCACCGGCCGCCTGATCGCTCCCCCGCAGCCCCGGCCGCTCCCTACCTCCTCCCACCCCGGCAGCCCCGGCCGCCCTACCTTCTCCCACCCCTGCAGCCCCGGCCGCCCGATCACCCCCCCTGCAGCCGGGTCGGGTCTCGGCCGATCGGGCGGCCGGGGCTGCGGGGGAGCGATCGGGTGGCCGGGGCTGCGGGGGTGGAAGGAGGTAGGGCGGCCGGGGCTGCAGGGGGGCGATTGTCTGCCATTGAAAGAATAGGGCCGGGATCCGCAGCGAGGACTCGCTGCGGATCCGGCAAGTTGGTTTGTACCCTCAAACATACCCCATGATAAAAAGAAAATAACATTCACTTTCATATCCATAAAGCTGATCACTTCTGCCGCACATAACTAAAAATGCTAGCTGTTTTAGAAATGGAAGGAAAAATAAGTAGTGCATCACAGGCAGCCAAAAGAGGTGAAAGTTTTCTCAAAGGCATTTTAACTCTCCAGCCTACTGTTTTCACAACATAGACCACACACAAAGCTTGTCTCTTGCTAAGTGATTCTGAACTTCCACGGTTTGGTTTAACACTATCTTGCTCAATAGTGGTCTTTCAAAATTAATAGACAAGACTGTATAGCATTGCACTTCTTAACATTAACATTTTGTTATGATTGAAGAAAACAAACACACAGTCGTCGTGCCCCCACCCCGCCAAAATATTCATTTTGTGGCAACTTTTCTCAGCATTCTCATATACATTTTGAAAGCCACAGCTAAAACTCATGGTAATATATAAAGGAAAAAAAGTTCAGAAAGAAAGATGAGGCTGCTGAAGAGGCAGTTTGGACTGTGGTGATTGCTGCAGCCATCTCAGGAGTGACATTGTACTTTTTGGCTATGTTTCAACTATGGGGAAAATGACTACCTTCTTTCTGGATGGCCATCATTTTAGTGCCATAAGATATACATCTATTGATAATCGTGGCCATAAATAATGATCATGAACATTATTTGCGGCCATCATTACCTGACGTCTTTTGCATTAAAATGACAGACATCTGGAAAAACTTCCATTATTGTCCCATAATGGGAACATAGACTTTGTGGTAATGTCTTTTAAGAATACACATGATGGTTACATTGAATAGTACTGTTAGTGTTAAAGCGACTCTGTACCCACAATCTGTCCCCCCCCCAAACCACTTGTACCTTCGGATAGCTGCTTTTAATCCAAGACCTGTCCTGCGGTCCGTTCGGCAGGTGATGCAGTTATTCTCCTAAAAAGAACTTTTAATCCGGCAGCGCTGTGTCTAACGGCTGGGGCTTACATTTGTATATACATTAGGCTGGCACCACCTCTCTGTCCTTCCTCCCCACCCTACTCATCATTAGGAATGATCCAGGAACATTTACTGCTGTTTGAGCTTTGCACAGGTGTCTTAACGATCCAGCCCATGTTCATTATGCACACAGGTGGGGAATAGGAAGCAATCTGCCTGGAGCATTCCTAATGATGAGGAGGGTGGGGAGGTAGGACGGAGAGGTGGTGCCGGACAAATGCATATACAAATGTAAGCCCCGGCCGTTAGACACAGCGCTGTAGGATTAAAAGTTGTTTTTAGGACAATAACTGCATCACCTGCCGAAGGGACCCCAGGACAGATCTTGGATTAAAAGCAGCTATTTGAAGGTACAAGCGGTTTGGGGGGGTGGGGGTCGGGGTCAGATGGTGGGTACAGAGTCACTTTAAGATAGATTTTCACTTAGTTCTAAAAGCCTCACATCCCCATATTCTGAGCAAGCTATAGAAGAATTATTGAATACATGAATGATAAGAATCAAAGATGACACCTTAAAACACCATTCCTAGGATAGGTTTAGGATAAAAAAGTGTGCTAGGATATGTTCTTTCACAAGCTCACTCCTACAGGAGATGTGTCCCCACAAACTGTTCCCTTTCCCTATGAGCCTGAAGTCTTCTGCAAAGATTTGGAATTGATGCATCCCTTCCCTGAAGCTTAGGGTGAGCCAAGTAATGCTCCCTGTTTCTATGGCTTGCCATCCCAGCATCCATCCAAGGAGCACAGTTAAAGGGGTATTCCCCCCCAAGAGCCAAAAAATAAAATGCTTCCAAACCTGGCTGGTCTTACTAACCAAGTCTCCTTGAGTATTTTAAGCAATCTCTCCTCTTTCTAGCTGCCTCTGTTCCATAGTTACAAGATTTTTACAAAGCCGATCTATATCCAACATGGCGCCGGCCAGAAAACTACATCTCTAATTATGCAATGCTTATGCCTAATTGTTCCATGATGTAGCAGAGCTGATATCCACAAGATATAGCAGAGTTGAGATAGTGACATAGCAGAGTTGAGATAGTGACATAGCAAAGTTGAGGTAGTGACATAGCAGAGTTGAGATAGTGACATGGCAGTGAGAGTCGGGGGGGGGCGAGGGTGAGCGCCGGGGGGAGGGCTGCGGGGTGAGTGACACACAGTGGGGGTAGGGGGGCACAGTCAGGGGGCACACAGTGTGGGGGGCGAACAGTGCAGGTGAGCGCTGGGGGCACAGAGTGCAGACAGCCTCGGGTGAGCTCTGGGGCGGCACACGGTGCGGTGTCGGGGATGGCTGCTGATAGAGAGGGAGACAGTGACAGCTGCACTGATCACTGTCTCCCTCTCTAACAATAGCCACCCACATCAGTGCTCTCCTTCACTTCAGTGGGCAGGGTTAGAAGGGCTAACCCAGCCCATTGAAGAGACTGAGAACACGTGATCCGGACACAGAGGGTGGGGGCCAGGAGCAGGGAGCTTTGTCGGAGTGGACTGAGACTTGATGATTCTATGCGTTTAGTGGGGGTGAATGAAAGTAGATGACAGCAAAACTGTGCAGAATCCATAATGCATTGATATTAGAAAGATGGAAATCTATGGGTGGGCAACATCTTAATGCAAACATAATTTTGGGGGAATACCCCTTTAACTGGTTTCTATCCATATGGAGCAGAGTTGCAGGGAGGTTTAAAACATTATGGTCAGTCCCAAGGCCCTAGATCTCTATGAACGACTTCCAAAAAGGCCACCACACTGTGACAAGAAAGTGGACAAGTGAACATACAGGTACAAGACATTAAAATAGTAAAATGTGCACTGTGAAATAAAAGAGGCTAGCCAGAAGCAATTAGAGGTGTGTACTCAAATACTGTGAAAATGAAGTGTGTGCAAAGTGCTCCCTGAAGCCTGGCTCCTATACCAATTATTAAAAGGCCAAGGTTGCCTACAGGTAGCTGTTGAGCCAAGCTGTTCACCTAAAACACCACCTCCCTGTGTAAATGTAACCATTTATTACCAGTGTCTCTTTCTTAACCACTAGTAAAAACAGATACTCCACCTGATCTTAGCCAAAAAGGTTGAAAGACCCGCCTGCAAACAATCCCACAGCAAACATATTGTCAGCCCCCTTCTCTATACTGAAAGGGCTAGAATGTCCACAGATGTCCACAGATGGGCAACTCTTCCTTTTGGAGGAGATTCTGGTTTGGCTAAAAATCCCCAGTCATGTTCCAAAGCTCTTTAAAGAGTCAAGCATTGGTTTGCAGGGATGCTACCTCCCAGTAGTTGGCACATGGGGTATAGATTACATTGTGAGACTTACATACAACCAGCTGTACATTCTGCTTTACAGTACCTAATCTGCTGAACCCCTCTCAACAGCTGTATACACATAATATGTTTGGGAAATGTGTTTTCTTAAATTATGTGGAATATTCAGTCAATTAAAATAAAACTTTCACATTTCGAACACCGGAAACTCTTAAGTATTTCCAGATTTAGCTCTATGATTATTTCCATATCTGTACACCTGGCCTCTTTTTTTGTTTCAAATATTTACAACCATTCATTTGCATTTCTGAATTGGAGGTTGCCATGGAGATGATGGGAGCAGAGGGTTAAGGTCTTCTCTTTAGGTAATTATTGATTCAGTCTACCAAAAGTTCTACAGATACCCTATTGAGGGATCACAAGGAAGCTCTGCTGTAATTGAAGGCACAGTCTGCTCGGATAGAAATGTGTCAGAACATGAGACGTACAGTTATTATAAAATGTATGTATATCTACAAAGATTAAAGGTTTTTTGCTAACATACTGTAAACTGTGAAAAATGTAAATCTATAAATCTCAATTAGTCTTGTGATGCTACAAATAAGATAACACAAAAATGTTATCTGTGTCTAAAAAATGTCTATAATTCTTTGCGATCACAAGACCCAGATATATAACGGGGTTTTAACAGGATAAGTTCACATAATGCTAATTCCCGATGTTCTGCACTGACTTGACGAGACTCTGACTGTGGTCCTGTCTGGGTGTCACTTTTGATGGCAAGAAAAGCGCAGCATGCAACACTAATCTTGCTGTTCAATATACAGAATGGCAATGGCCCTCATTATAAGTCGTTTTAAGTTGACTGTTTGCATCTGTTAAACAATGAAAGCCATTTGGCTTTCATTATAAACAGAAACAGAGTAATGTTACCAAATATACACCTGAATCCCTTTAAATAAACTAGATGTGCATTTCGAGGAGAAAACACATAGTGCTTGAAAAGAGCGCCCTTTTAACAGTGACTTCCCTTTAAGAGAAAGTTTAACTCTTCATACCCTTCTTTTAAGAGCGACTTTGGTACCCTCCCTTTAAGAGCTACTTATGTAATGTCTCTTTAAAAGCGACTTAGCTACCGCTCCTTGAAGAGCGACTTTAGTGTTGCAACTTTGGTGCCGTCCCTTTAAGTGCAACTTTTAGGCTCTCTCTTTAAGAGGGACTTTGGTACTGTCCCTTGAAGAGCACTTTGGTGCCTGCCCTTTAAAAGCAACTTTGGTGCTGGCCCTTTTAGAACGTCTTTGTTGCCAACCTATTAAAGGTTACTTTGGAGCTGTCCCTTTAAGAGTGACTTTGGTACCGTCCCTTTAAGAGCTAATTTGGCCCTGGCCCTTTAAGAGCAACTTTGGTACCAGCCCTTTTCAGAATGACTTTGGTACAACCCCTTTAAGAGTGACTTTGGTACCGGCCCTTTAGGAGCGACTTTCGTGCCAGCCCTTTAAGATCTACTTTGTTGCCGACCCTTTAAGAGAAAATTTGGTACTGGTTCTTTAAGAGGTACTTCCATACCGATTCCTTAAAGGGAATCTGTCAGCACCTGGGCCCTACCTAAGGTGCTGACAGTGTGCTGTAGCTTGCAGTTCCCTAGTTAGCATGGTGCCTTTTGGTAACTTGTCCATGCAGTGGATTATGCACAATCCTACTGTAATGAAGTGTCAAAGTGTTGTTTTTGCCACACTCCGGCACGCCTCATCACTCCTTCCACCTCCCTCCTCTTCATGAATAATCAATGCAGCCTGGCCTCCTGCTCGCTCAGCTACCAGCCAGTGTCTGATTGCAGATCAGTCCTCTGTAGGCAGTTTATGGCACTTTATGTCTAAGGCCATGTTCACACAGCGTAAGAAAGGCCACGGAACAGCCTCTGAAAAGATTATACAGGCCGGTACTGCAGTACCGGTCAGATGATCTTTCAGGCCGGGTCCGCTCGCTCCACAGTGTGCTCTGACATGGATATCTGCGACCGCTATTCACTGAATAGCGACCGCAGAAAACTGACATGTCAGATGTTTGCAGCGCCGCTAGGGATCCCGGCTGGAGCGTATACTATGTGTATACACTCCGGCCAGGATCCCATAGACAGCAATGCAACGTATATTCTCGTAATAATCACGAAAATTTATGAAAATATACATTGTGTGAACATAGCCTAAGGGTACAAACACACAGGGCGGATCTGCACCAGATTTCTCACTGTGAATTCACAGTGAAATCCGCTGCAGATCCATTGCCTGTAGTTTCTATGAGAAGACATACTTGTATGTAAGGAGACCGCCCTGTTAACCCCCACGGGCCAGAGCATACTGTACCTGCTCTACACTCTGGCTTGCTTTGGGGGTTCCCGGCTGGACGTCCTCGTCAGCCAATCAGTGTGCTGCCCCGCCGCAGTCACTGATTGGCTGAGTGGGATGTCTAGATGCCGGAAAAACCCCGAAGCAAGCCGGAAACTGCCTAGACATAAACTGCGAGTATGTCTTCTCATAGAAACTACAGGCAATAGATCCACAGCAAGAAATCCGCAGTGGATCCGCCAGGTGTGTTTGTACCCTAAAAGAAAGATTCCAGGTATAGTTGAATCTCTGACTCCAAATGTGTTGGAGTTGTAGTCTAGGGGTAACTCACCTGTCTAGAGACCTGGTTTTGTCAAGGTAACACCAACATGAATTCCAGGTCCCAAGGTTTCCCCAGCAGGACATTGCCCAGTGCATTACACTGCTACTGTCAGCTTGGCCTCTTCAAAGGTGCAGAAAGGTGCTACCTCTTCCCTGGGTTAGTCACACAAACGTAACTAGCCATTCACAAGATGTGAAAGACAGGCAGGATAGATATTACAGCAGTAGGCTATGTTCACACAATAATGGCCATTGTTTGATAATGGTAACTGTAAATAATAATCTTCAGGAACATTATTGACGACCATCATTGTAAAATAACGGCCATTATTTTAAAAACAACAGTCTGTCATTCATCGGTACAAAATAGAAGTATAGAATGCGAGAGCACAAATGAGGCTAAAATAGAACATTTTGGCCTCGTTTTCACAGTCTGGGCTCACCCAAATTAGAGACAAGAGTGGTGCTGTTTCTGCAGGAAAACATCCATGTTTTTCTATTCTGGTTAATCCCTTTAAACATTTATTAAGTGCTGCCCCAAACAAATAGCATGTTAAAGATCATATTGATCTTACATGGATCATAAGTGTGTGTTCACACTACAGAATCAAAACAGAATTTCAAGTGGAGTCCGTGCTGCGTGTCCTATTGATTCAATAGGATGTTACGCGCACTCAGCCATGTGCAATTCTTTGGGCGGATGGCGGAGTGCACCATTACATCACTAGGACAGGAAGAACTTCAAGCAGAGTCCGACGCACTGAGTCTGTTTGAAATTCTGCGCTGGTTCTGCAGTGTGAACATACACTAACTTTGTATAGAAACTACACACTACAGTATACGGCAACTTGCTAGTCTTGGTGATATAATACCACATTAAAACATGGCAGAATAGCTATGTAGATTTTATGTGCATATTTTAGGGAAATATTACAGTTTTTTAAAGCTACAGCATGCCTATAATCTTAACAAAGTTTTTGGTGCGCATTTTACCATTGACATCATCCATAGCAAAATTTGCATGTAAAACATAAAATGACCTCCAAAGATTGGAATTTTATTTATTTTGCCCACTGAATCTAAAGGATAATTTTAAGAATAGAAATACCTGTTCCCTGTCTCACATATTTTTATCTGAAATAATGTTTTGTGATAGGCACAAGCAGATTATCACTTTGACTCGCTGCCAGGCACTTTATGATTTACCCTTTATGTAGTTAACTCATCTCATCTGCTTTCATGCAAAATGCCTTACAGGTGTTTCCACTCCAGAGTGAACATGACTGTTTCCTATTTTGTGTTACTGGCAGAACAGACTGTTGCTGTATTTTGCATATTCACAGTGGGCTTCTCAAGATCACCTTCAGTTACATGTGAAGCTGTACAACCAGGATTAAAACTTCTATATTAAGCAGCATATTTATTGTAGACAGAAGTGTAGCTGATCTATCAACTATCGTTTTTATTTTTAAGGGGTAAAAGCCAATTATTCCTCATTTGAAACAGAAAATTGTTAAATGTGTTATCCAGCATATAAAAATTATTGGGATTGCGGAGCCAGGACCCCTTTTTTCAGAATGCCTGGGGAGGTGGTGAGTAAAAATATAACATACACTTACCTACATGGCTGCTGCCCACATACCGCTGCTACGGTTCTTAGTGTGCAGCTGCTTCCGGGTTACTAGTATGTGACATAGCAGACCATTCAGCCATTCAGCGGCTGTAGCAGTGTCCTGCCACAGTCATTGAATGACCAAATGGGCCTGCTTTGTTGCGTTTTAGAAAATCGGATACTGATACACATTGGGGACCAGTGCTGCTAAATGCATGCAGCAGCACAGGAGTCAGATAAGTGTTTGTTATTTTTTCCACCCACCCCCCCTCCCCGGGCATTCCGCAAAAAGGGGTCCTGACCAGACAGACCCTCTGAATCTACAGGAGTCACCCTGCCCCTTGCAATCAGTTGTTTGAAAAGGCTGCAGTGCTTGTCTGAGCACAAAAGACTCTTCAATTTTTACTTCTGTTTGTCCCTATATTGCCATATAGTTACAGCGCAAGGAGCTTTGGCGCTGTTCCAAAAGAATGAAACAGCACTTCAGTTCCTTGCAATGTCACAACTAATAGTACAGCAATGTAACGAGAAGTGCAAATAAACACTGAAGAGACTTAGGCATTTGTGCAACAGTCTCTTTAAACAATTTATTAACAGGGGTGCCGAGAGTTGGGCTCCCACCAATCCAGTATTGATAGCTTATCTAGAGGATATTTTTAATCTTATTTATCTAGCAGTGCTAGACTAGCACCTAATGTACAAGTGTTGAAAATAATATGCCAAATATCAATAATTTAATGGTAGCCCAGCATTGCAATGCAGGGGGACATTTTTACTATATGGACACAGCACTGTGGACAGTATTACTATGGGGCACAGCACAGGGAAAACCAATACTATATGGGCACAGCACAGTGGACATTATTACTATGGGGACACAGCATAGGGGACCTTATTACTATGTAAACACAGCACAGGGGGAATTATTACTTTTGGGGCACAGTACAGGGGCATAAATATTATGGGGGCACAGCACAGGGGGCATTGTTACTATGGGGACACAGCAGGAGACATTATTACGTTGGGGATACAGCACAGTGGAGATTATTACTATGAGGGCATATTACAGGGTGCACTATTACTAAGGGGCACTGCACAGGGTGCATTATTACTATGGGGACACAGCATAGGAGCATTATTACTATGGAGGCATAGCAGGAGACATTACTACTATGGGCCATAGTAATTCATCATTTTTCTCCAAGAAAAATGATCAGGAAACCTACGGCAGCTAAGGCAGAAAATGCTGGACTTAATAAATGTCCCCCTATAAGTGAGAAACCTTAAATGTTTGGCAGATTCTGTGGAAACAAGATGTATCTGGGAAAAGTCTTCATGATGGATGGCTGGGCAAGATGAAGAAGAAAGGGAAAAGTGAGCAACTGCAATCAGAGAACACATCACCTGTGAATCATTAGTAACTGCATGGTAATCTCTTACATGGTGTGCATTGCCTGTGTACCATTGGTGTCTGCCACCTTAAGGTACCATGCTGCGCACCTGGAGCTAGATTCTCTTTAAACCAATAAATATATATCTTGGGATAGCTGTCATTATCCACTATAAATGGGCTTGAGTCACCTCATCCAGAGGCGAGCCATGGCCATCTTGGTGTGATGAGGCTGGCTCTGATGTGTGTATCTTACTTAGAATATTGGGACTTGCCTTCACAGCCAAAATTAGAGTATTGGCCCCAATTCTGTGGCAAGTGTGGCATCTACTTTCCCCATACTACTGTGGGGAGGGCAATTATAAGTAAGGGCCAGAGTGGTCCCTCAAGGATTGACTGCTAACCTGCTACTCATGGGCCAGTGCTGTGTGCTTGCCCCCCCAGGCTCAGTAGCGGATTACAACAGGTCTTTTTTGGGTGGTAGCCCAGGGCCCTGAGCTCCTGGGGGGCCCATGGCCACCCAAAAAGACTTATACTTTGAGTTGTGTTCTGTCTCCTGGCCACAGTTCTGCCATGATTTGCAAAAAATTGCTGCTTTTTTACAGCAATTTTGTGCAAATCAGGGCATCATGGCATTATCTATCCTGTACTATGAACACCACGCTAGTGCTGCCATAGTTAGAGTGGGGTGGGAGGGCCCAAGCTTGGTGAATAGCCTTGGGCCTATGGTAAGGTTAATCCGCCCCTTCCCAGGCTAAAATATGTCAGCCAGCCCCTGAGTGGCGTACACTCTTCATCAGAGGGGTAGAATATTTAATCCCAGATATTGGTATGAGTTGAGCATAACTGCTTATACACGTCAAATATTGTTATCTTTTATACAAACAGTAACCAGTTGTTTTTTTATTCTGATGTAGCAGCAATAGTAAATTGGGGCCTGCATTTTTTTTGTAAAACCATTTATATGTAACAGACTCTCATTTAGACAACCTACAAAGTCCTGCCTACAGTATTCTACTGTGTCTCATTTAGTTTGATCCAAAGCCAGAAGTGAATAAAAAAAAGGAATGGGAAGTAAAAAGAAACCTAATCAAAATCTGCAGTTGCAATTTTTTAAAACCCATAAAGAGCCTTTTTGTGTCTCTTTTCTCTTGATAAGCCATGCCCCATTGGGCACACTGTTCCTATAATTTTCCTGACGAAGATTTTAAATTATGAGAATATAGACTGCATATATTTTCTCCTGGTCCTGTGAGTACTGTCTTTTAAGGTTGGCAAAGAGAGTTGGGGTGTGCATTCAAAAGTCTACATTGCTCTTATGCAGGCATGGGAACAATTCAGGAATAATCTTAACATTATTTCCATCTAAAGTTATCTGAGCGCAGTGCTCAGAAATGATCAGTAGCCCCACAAAGAAAGTAGTACTAGCTGCATACACATGGTGCATACCATTCATTTTTACTCAGGATTGGTAGGGGTCCCAACATCTGAACCCCCTTTGAACACCAGGATAGGAGATTAAAAAAATGGGATAGTAATATACTTTAATAGAAGTACACTCTGTATGCCTCCTTGCATAACCAGAGGTATAAAATAGGGGGTCACACACACCTCTATAGAAGCCATAATAATTGAGCCCCAAAGATCCTATACCTGAGAATTCAGCTGTATTGCCTTATTGGTTGCAAACAGAGAATATGGAGCTGTGTTTTTTTTCATTGACATGAAATAGAGCTCAGACATTCTGACCACAGAAAGTTCTTTGCATAAACATACAAGCTCAGAAAAAAATGTTATACAAATCTAGCAGGGAAGTGTTTGACACATTGATAAGAAACATTGGAGAGATGCAAATGCTTACTTTTGTATCAGTACAAGAGGCACAAGCAGAAGATGTGAACAGGTATAACAGAATGAAAAGATGAGAACAGGTATTCAAATCTGATTTCTAGACATCAACATAATTTACATACTGGATCTAGTGTTGAAATAAGCCTGCAACGAACAGAACTGCCGTGAAATAAACTGTCAGGCTGACAGCTCAGAAAGGGGTTATAGTAAAAACAGTCACTAAATGAAGTTCAGATGAACACACAAAAATAAGACTGTTAAGGGAATGAACACATATGCCCTCATATACATGGTTATATTATGGCTATGTGCAACCTTCCAGTTATTTCAAGACGTAATATGGTGCTCATTACACGGCACAGGTTACCCCACAGTTATCCTGACACATTCACGGTTGTGCACAGCAATACAGTAATCTTCATATTCATATCTTCAGGTATAGAATAAACCGCAACACTTACCAGAAAGTGTCTGTCTTATTGACAATGGTTGCACATGATTATGGCATGAATCCTTTCACTTGTTACAGCTTTCTCATGGCCCTGTGACAACCTAAACAATTGTTGCCTTGTACAACCATTTTCGTTTATGAATCATACAAGTGATCACCGTATCAACATGAACTATTACTTTTTATTAGGGTAATGTATGGTCTTCACCATCACTTACTATAATAAGTACAAGGTACTGCAATTTTGCACCTATCAAACATCTGTCATAATTAGAAATGAGTGAACATTTTAAAAGTTCGGTTGGGCAGGTTCGGCAAATTTTGAACCGAACCTTAAACAAACCGCACTAAAATAGCATGTTATCATTTCAATGCTGCTGTTGGAAGCAGAAAAACAGCAAAATTTGGATGTAAACATGCTGGGATGACGTCTGTGCAAGGCTAGTATACAGAAAACTAACGGTATGCAACAGCCTTATTTTAATCCCCTAAAATAATAAAATTTGTTAAATGGTGGTCTATCTGTGCTCCTATAGCCAACAAAATTCGTACAACAGAAGTAACCACTATCTGTCATATCCATATTTATTCAGACCTCAGCATGGCCCTCTGCTTGAACAATATGGCCGAGGCTGTGCTTTTGGTCATGATTAGAGCTTGAATTCTATGTTTCGTTTGCACCAGTCTGAGCTTTATCCTATTTCCATATTTGCTGTGTGGTTTCTTGTTGTACACCGAACACAGCTCTATTCCCTCTGCTCTGGTATTGATTCTCGACCACACCCATCTCTTTCCCTGCTGAGTTCCCTCTGTTCCTCTAACAGTTAAACCCTAGTTTTATGATTGGCATCCTTCCTTACCACTTTCACTTCTCCTGTTCCTTCTGTGATTTTGGGGATTTCGGGGTCCGGTCCAATGAAGCCTGGGGGGATTCCTGACATCCCATATACAGGTCACTAACTCTTACCTGTTCGCTTGCTATTGGTCTTAGCATGTTGGTGTTTCCTCTGTATCTCATATCTTGTTTATTTTATTGCTACTTGACTGTTTATTAAATTGTGCAGCCGTCTTTTTTTTAAACTTGTTATAAACTTTGCAAAAATTTTGGTTTTGTAACAAAACAAACTTTTCGAAATGTTCATAACTGGGTTCATGAAGTTTGGTTCGCTCATCTCTAGTCATGGGGGGGGGGATTTGTGAAGACCGATGTACAAGCTCAAATAATGCCCCGCCCCCTTTTCCCTTTTAGTGAATCCAGCCGGCCGCCTGCGCCTGCTCCCTGCGTACCAAATCTACACCTGCTTCCAGCCACGCCTCCTTCCACCCTTGTCACGCCCCCGCAAGTTCCCCCAGCCCGCCCATCGGGCGAGCGGGGCATACATCAGGGAGAAGGGGCCAATCTGCACCTTCTCCCTGGCGTACACCTCGGGCGAACTTTTCATAAATGCCCCCATAATGTTTGCTTATAATGAACCTTGTATACCAGGGCTGCAGGGAGATGTATGCAGTTTATGTAAACCTGTGTTTTATATGG